>NC_141994.1:44229261-44829261 GCF_049901715.1 Pseudonaja textilis | reverse complement strand
AAAGAGGAATAGGATTTGAATTTAGAACAATATAGGTGAACGCACATTCCAATGCATTGTGAAAATATATTATAACTAGCAGTTTGGCAATCTACTTATTGATTGAATAAGAATTTCTCTATGGTTCTGTTAAAGTACTTTCTCCAGTCTTTGAAAGACAGAAAAGTATGATGGCATACTTTGTTCTGATCTCAATACTGAACCCCTGTTGTGTCTTAGTTATATGCCTGGGAATGGTGCTGTTCTAATGAATCTCAAGATTATTGGGTTGTAAGTTTTGCTATCCTCCCACCAAATATCATCAGCTACTAGAAGGGGGAAGGAACTCTAAACAAGAATGTGTATAGAATTATAGAGAGGATGAGTTTTGATAGATGGCTTCACTGATGTTTTAGCCATTTCATAAGCATTGTGTTAGATTTGCAAAAAGCTTTTTGTGTGTGTATTTTCAAAGGTAGCCTGATTAGCTGCTGACTTTGTGATTGTCGTTTAAAGAGTTGGCTTTTCTCCTTTCTCAGCTCAAGAGAAGGAGGAGAATCTGTGAGAGAGGGGAGTCAATTTTTACTCCCTATATCTCTGATCCCAGAAAGCACCCCTGTCCTATCGAAGAATACCTCCCAATTTCATAATGTCAATAAGATCTGAGTAGATCCTAATCCCTGAACAGCTCATGACCCAACTGTTGATAAAACTTTGTAGATCATTTATAGCAGGGGTCCCCAAACTTGGCAACTTGTGGACTTCAACTCCCAGAATTCTGGGAGTTGAAGACCACAAGTCTTAAAGTTTTATTTTATTTGGTTTGTCAAATGTTTACAAGATAATAGGTATAAGTAAAAACATAGTTATGAATACATGGATACATATAAGAAAAATAAAAAAAATAAAAGAAACAATAGGACAGGGACGGTAGGCACGTTGGTGTGCTTATGCATGCCCCCTACAGACCTCTTAAAAAAGGGGTGAAGTCAATAGTAGAAAGTCTAAGGTTAAAGTTTTTTGGGGTTGGGGAAGAAATCACAGAATCAGGTAGAATATTCCAGACATTGACCACTCTGTTGCTGAAGTCGTATTTCCTGCAATTAAGTTTGGTGCGATTAACCTTTGAGTTTGTATCTGCTGTTTGCTCTTGTATTGTTATGGTTGAAGCTGAAATATTCATTGAGAGGTAGGACATTGCAATGTATGATTTTATATACTATACTCAGATCGGACCGAAGGTGGTATAGTTCTAGGTTTTCTAGGTGTAGAATTTCAAGTCTGGTGGCATAAGGTATTCTGCAATGAGTAGAGGAGTGGAGAACTCTTCTTGTGAAATATTTCTGGACTTTCTCAACTGTGTTAATATCAGATACATAATGTGGTTTCCAGACTGATGAGCTGTATTCGAGTATTTGTCTAGCAAGTGTTTTGTATGCTCTAGTTAGTAGTGTACTATTACCAGAGAAAAAGCTATGTAAGATTAGGTTAACAACTCTTAATGCCTTTTTGGCTATGTAGTTACAGTGGGCTCTAGCACTTAGATCATTAGAGATGAGTACTCCAAGATCCTTGACAGAGTTTGGATCATCAACAAGGTCTTGACTATTCAGCCTGTATTTTATTTTCTGATTTTTTTGTCAATATGTAAGTCAGAGCATTTATTTGTTGAGATTTGAAGTTGCCATTTGTTTGACCATTCTGATACATAGTCGGGGTCTTTTTGAATGGTAGCAGTATTGTCTGTGGTGTTGAATAGCTTTACATTGTCAGCAAAGAGAACACAGTTGCTCTTAATAGGATCACAGAGGTCATTTATGTAGAGTATGAAGAGAGTTGGTCCTAGAACACTGCTTTGGAGGACACCACTGTTGACAGGTACAGAATTTGATAGGACGTCCCAATTTTGACCATTTGTTGTCTGTTTGACAGGAATGCTCCTATCCAGTAATGCAGGTGTCCAGAGATACCATAAGATTTTAGTTTTAGTAGTTTGTCATGTACCACTGAATCAAAGGCTTTACAGAAGTCTATGTAGATTGTGTCTATTGCTTTGCCCTGATTGAGTGGTGTAGTCCATATATTTTTGCAGTGTAAGAGTTGCAAATTACATGATAGTTTTTTCCTGAAACCAAATTGTTTATTAGAGAGTAGGTTTGTTTCTAAGTGGAGGATGATGGATTGGTTAATAATTGATTCCACGACTTTACAGGTGACTCAGTATAAAGAGATTGGTCTGTAATTTTCAACTAGGCTGGGGTCTCTCTTTTTGAAGATGGGGATGACCGTGGCTTATGACCATAGTTTTGGCAAGGAGCTGGTGCTGAAAGATTTTTCAAAGATTATGCTTAGAGGTTCAACTATGGCAGTGGATAGCTTTTTTAAGAAGTAGGCACATATCCCATCCAGTCCAATAGATAGAGATGGTTTTAGATTGCGTAGTACTTTTTCAACATTGTCTACTGTAAAATTGATATGTATTAGATCATTGTAGTTGTCTGTGGTTAGACTAGGAAATACTGGGCATGATCTATTGCTGTTTACAAATACTGAGCCAAAGAATGTATTAAAGAGGTTGGCTTTAATAGTGTCGTCATTGCAGTCTTTACCATTAGGTCCTTTCAGGAGTGGGATGGACTTTGAGTCTTTTAGTTTGTTGTTTACAAAATTGTAGAAAGCATGGGTGGAATTGTTGCGTGGAAGGTTTTCCTCTTGATTAATGTGATAATTGGTGCATTCAGTCTTTATCTGGTGGCATAAATTTTTGTATCGGCTTTTGAAGTTGGCAACATGACCAGATTTGTTTTTCCGCCAAAGTGATATCTTTTTGGATTGAAGCTTCCTTATTGTTATGGGTAATCTATTTTTTCTGGTTTTTGGAGTTGTTATTGGTACATATAGTTTGATGACTCTTTTTACTTCAAGTAAAAATATGTTGTAATGATCTTCAACAGTATTGCATCCAGTGAATAGAAACTGCCAAACAAGGGATGAAAGATCATTGTCTATAAGATCATAGTTGCCTTTTTTGAAGTTATACTTAGGGATCACATTGTTGTGTTGATTTTTGTGTGGATGTATGTTGACACAAAAGTCAATCATGCTGTGGTCACTGTTGGAAAAGGGTTCTTTAATCCATAAATTGAATTCAAACTATTGCAGAAGATGAGATCGAGGCAGTTGTTAAGTCTAGTATTGTTGGTTACTAGTTGTTCCAGTCCCAGGTTTGTTACAGCATTGTAGAAGGTTGCATGTATGGGTTCAGTTTTACATTCATTTAGGGTCCAGTTAATGTGAGGTAGATTGAAGTCACCAAGAAAGATAAAAGTGTGTGGAGAGGATGTTGCCCATGTCAGTAGTTTAATTTAGCTTGTTTACATGTTCGATGTCATAATCAGGGGCTCTGTAACATAGTAAGAATATTTAAGGACAGTTCACAGACGATGGTCTCAGGAAGAGCAAGCTCTTGGGTAACTTGGATGTTTTTTAGATGTAAGGATTTTTTTATAGAAGATAGCAACACCACCTCCTCTACGGATTTCACAATCTGATTGGTAAACATGATAGCCTCTTACTGTGGTAATGGAGTCAGGGAGAGGTGCATTGAGCCATGTTTCACAGACAAATATGATGTTGAATTTAGTCATATTTAGTAAGAGGAAAAATTCAGGTATTTTATTCACAAGGTTCTGGCAGAGTAGCTTGCATTTAAGGCCAGTTGTAGTTGGAATTGAGGTAGTTAGGGGCATGCGTGGCTGGTTTTGAGTGATGGTGGGTTGGATGAGGTAGGGTTGGATGTAGAGTTGTGGATTGTGTGACTTTTGATACAATCAGCGCGGGAGTCAGTGTAGAGATCCTTGTCTCCATTGTCTAGATGTCTTTTGAGTTCCTTGCAGAATTCATGGGAGCAGATTCTTTGCAGTATGGATAAGTCTGGTCTTGAGTAAAGTTTTTGTGGTTGGGATTGGTTTTTGCAATGGCGTATATTGTATGAATGAATATGGGTTTGCTGGACTCATTTTTGCAAACAACCCTACAAAATTTTGAGGCCACCGAGCCATCATTTTATTTGGACTCAGGGCCATCTCTGGTTACTTCAATTATATTTTCAGAAGAGATGTTGTTGTATTTTAGTTGCTTACGATATTATGAATTTTGGTAATGTCATCTGATTTGTTGGTGATCTTCAAGACCAAATAAGATGGCATTTGGACCTTTCTGATCACATTCAATGGTGTCTCTGATGAGTAAGGAGATATAATTTGTGGAATTATTTGATGAAATAGTAATTGTTTGTGGTTGTGATTTGGTAGTTATTTTTGGTTGTAGTTGTGATTGTTTTGAAGTTGCCAAGTTTGTGTTACAAAAATATGAAAAACACTATTTTTAAACTTGAACAGCTAAAGAGAAATTTAAGCTGATGCTGTAACTTGCTGGGGATGAGACAAAGTCTGTTTATGAGAATACATCCTTTAAAAAAAAATAAATAAGTATTTTTTTCAGTTCAGTTATTACAGGACATGAGGATGAGTCCTAAAAGATCCAGGACTGCAAGTTAAAGAAAAATATGAAAATAAAATAGTGAGTTAATGAACACTCAAGCAAAAATAACAGAAAAGAACATCGGGAATGATCAGGGTGACTGTAGAAAATAGTTATTGTTTTAGTAATCTTAGAATAATCTTTGCCCCATTTTTAATTGGGTGAACTGGGCAACAAGTGGTGCATTAAGCTTTTGCATATTCGGAAAATGACAATTTATTTCTGAGCTGTAATGCAGTCCTGTATCTGCAATCATGTAGCAGCAGCCACAGGTCCTCAGCAGGTGGCACCATCTAACCAACCTTGGCTTATGATGAAAAAGTAAGCACGAGATGTGATTAGTAGTCAGTTGGAAGACCAAGATATAATTATAGGGCTTTTAGACTAGACTGGGAAACTTTAAAAAAAATTATCCCAAGAGAAAGCAGTTTCCAAAGTGTTGTCAAGGAATAACATGGATGCTATATGTTCACCAAGTATTGAACTTAAGAGCAGCCAAATTATTCTAGGAAAACAGAAATATTTATAGATGTTTATAATGTTTTTATGATGCTATAAGAAGAGTTAGCATTGTTCTCAAAGTGTATTTTCACTGTTGGACATATTCATGTCAAACACATTTTACTTTGCCATCATGATGCCCCTTTTCCTGCTATTTTAGAAACTATAGCAAATAAGGCAGTTGGCTGTCCTGATAGAGCACATGATTGGTTATTAAATTACACATGATTAACACAAATACATTGCTATTTCTATTGGTTAACTATTCATAAAACTGAAAACTTGTTGAGGTTTTTATATGTATTTCCTTGCGCGCATGAAACAGAAATGCTATATCAAAAATGGCAAACCTTCTAAAATTCAAACGCTCCCTTTTCTTTTGCACAAGTTTTTAAAAATTATTATTTAACTTTTTCATTTTTAACCTTTCACTGAGACTTTTCAAATGGCACCTAAATAATTCCCCCGCCCCAGTGATTAGCATTAGGATTCATTGATGTGACTTATCGGGAAGCAATGGTAAACTGAGGACTATTCCATGAAAAGCAGAGCTGATGGTTACAGTGGAATGAAGAACCAGAAATAGACTAACTTTTTGTAATCCCACTCCAGACAAGGAATGGACTCTATACCTCTCCTTCTCCTTCTCCATAGCATAAAATCCTGCCCATTCAGAAGTTAAGGAAATTCAGCAGACTCCCCTTCCCCCTTTTTTTGCACTGGGGTGGTAGAATATAAGAAATGTACAAACTTTAGGTGCAAAATCACTGCTTTTGATTGATTGATTTGCAGTTGTATACCAACAAATAGCCCTGATGTTAGGACAATGCTGCAATACTCTGGCAACAATTACTGATACTCTGAAAAAGTAAAAAATATCTCCATCTTTAGTTTCTGAATTTATCTGTTCTTCCTGGATCACCCATGCTTATACTTTCTAGAAGGATAAACATATTATTTGAAGGGAAACCCATGAGTGGCACTTATAAAAACTTACTTTAATTAAGTTGGTCCTTGGAGACATCATGGTATCAACTATTTTCCAGTCAAGTCTACTAGGTTTTTCACCTAAATTTGAATTAGGTTAGAAAATTCAGGGTTTTTTAAAAAATTAACTTACGACCATCAAAAACAATATGTGCTGCCAGACTAACAAATTTAGCAAGGTATAAATATCATGGATTAGAACCTGTTCCTCTACTATGAAAGCTCAGGCTATAATAAAGCAGTTAATACTGATGTTGCAGAGCTGCTCCACTTCCTCCACTTGCTATGATGCCTATCCTGGATGGCTCCAAGGTTAAGAGAAAAGCACTCTTTGTATTCTGGAATTCTATATGTAGAAGAAGCAGGTAATCTTGACAGTGTGATTTTGCTACTGATCTTTGCTGGGAATATATAGTTTCAAATGTGTGGCATGATGTTTTGTATTTCTCATTTCCCTGCCTCATTTTACATGACTGTAAACTGTAAACCTTAAAATAGGTCATATTCCCCACGTGACAAGGAAAAGTTAATAACAGAATGCACAGTGTAGTGAATCTTTTTTTAAAATGTTGCACTGTATCTTCATATATTGGATTTCATTCCTTTGCCAACAGTCATATTAATTTGATAAGTATCCAAGATATAGGACACTGTATGAGAATGTAAAACTGAACTGGAAAGAATCAGCTTTTTGAGCAGCAGTTTTTGGCATTTGTGTGCCAGCATCACAGAGACCTACTATGGCTTTTGTGCATGTGATAAATTTGCTTAAATTTCTAGTTCATATAAATCAAGCAGGACTAGTTGCATCCTTATTGGTCAGTACTCACCTTAATATTCTTCGTCTTGACATCTTCAGCATCAAACAAAAGGTGACAAATTCTTTTCACTCTTGCAGTATAATATATATTTTTCTGTGTAGCTTAATGTATTATCCACAGATAGTAATTTTAAGGGCACAATCAAACTATGGTAAAATTGTTAAGCTAATCTGCAGAACTGTTAAAATAATGGGATAAATAGAAAAAAAACTAAGAAAATTAGTTTATCAAACAGCAGTTTCTAATGAACTGTTTAATCAGAATATGGAATAATCTTGTAATGATAGAAGCACCACTGTCTGAATAATTTCAAACAATCTAATTTGTGAGGGATATTTGGGGGAGAACAATTGAATAACTATGGAAAAATTTCTAAGTTAGGGTGCTTGAATTTGATTCTATGAATCAGTCTATTCTATAATTTTTGCTTGAAGAAGTATTGTGATGTGTGTGTGTGTGTGTGTATGTATGTATATATATATAAAAATGGGTGTGTGTGTGTGTTTGTGTGTGTGTGTTCCAGCATAACTCTGGAATGCCTCAAGCAATTTTAACCAAACATGCTGCACTGATGACTTACCCTCTGGAAAAAAAAGGGTGTGTGTGTGTGCCTTAAAATGACTTCTACTTGTACAGCACAGTGGCGTAGCCATGGTAAAGGCTTCACAGTACATGGTAACAGCTTCACAGTACTCCACAAGGGGGCTCCCTCTGGTATGCGGGATTGGTTCTTACAAAGTCAAGGGGGTTCTCTCTGACAAGGGGCCGTCAGCCCTCCAAGGAAACGTCAGGTAATTGGCCAAGTGCAATCAAACACTACAAAAATGAAATGCCAGAATAGACAAGAAACTCCTGAGGAGAGGAATAGAAGACTTGCGATATTGCACGAGAGAGCTACTACAACTAGAACTTCAAAGACAGTATAACAGGGTGAGGCCCGGCTAAAGGATAAGAGAGATAGAGCTGTTACATCTAGATATTCAGAGACAGTACAACACCGTGAGGTCTGACTACACTACAGGAGAGATAGAGTTGTTACATCTAGAGCTTCCTTTACAATTTATATACTCTACTTATACTTTTAAAACCCTGAAAATAAAATTAAAATTGAAGTGAACAATATAAATCTGATAGGTCTGATTGAAATAGTGTAGCAACCCCCCCAGGAAATTACTTAAATTACATACTTAGGAACTAGTTTCAGTGCTGTTAGCTCAAACCTTTCAATAATACATGTTTGTTTAAATACAAGATTATAAAGAATAAAGTGCAATTATAAATGTTGAGGATGGAATCCTATCACCTAATTGGTTCATTAGAATAATTCTGTGTGCCTACGTGTTGGGTCCAGGTTAAATCAGTTAGTAAAATATGATTAAAGAGTTTGACTTTAAAGAACATCAAACTAGATCCAGAATATTTCATCTGAAATGTTCTAAAGATGATAGTAGATATTTAGATATAGTAAAACCTGTAGATAAAATTACCCTGTCAATAAAACTGACTTAATAAAAATATTTATATGAACATTCATGAATCTGATTTCTCTGAGATGCATAGGTATTTGCCAGAGAGTCATCCACAGTTAAAGGGGAATAAAATTGTTATATGAAGAATTGGATTAATTCTCCACACTGTCCCAACTCCTTTCTAAAACTGAGGGAAAATGCTCTCCAGTCCATCATAATGAGCATACATGATTGCCACAATTGGTGGCTGAACATGTTATGCTTTGTTACTGGTTTCATTTACAAACATGGTGTTTTACAGACAAAAAAGCGCTTGCCCAAATTGGCTTCCTAACTGAATGCAGCATTGTACTCTACACTAATTACATTATCTCTATAGAAAATACATGATGAGGTATATATGTGGAGAAGGGAAGATAGGTTCTTATCTGACTGGGAGAGAAATGTATCAGAAGAAATTACTGAATAAAAAGCAAAAGAAATCTCAGAGCAAAGTATTTAAAAAGAGGAAAGGAATGTATATGAAAGTGAAAAGTAGAGCCCTACCAAACGCAGCAAAAATACCACAAGGCCAGTAGTTATTTCTTTCAGTGCGATGGAAGTGAGGCAGTGGCCGCTTACCAGAGAGTATCCCAAACACTTCTTCCATAGAATCAGACTATTTTCTGGCTGCTCATCTCAATTTAAAGCAACAAGCTGATACACTGTTTGGGATTTAGTTTTCTGCTGCTGCTCACCAAGTCCTCCTCCCTCCACAAGGGTCAAAGTCTATCAGACAATTTTCAGAGTACTTTGAAATCATCCTGGAAGAGTCCAGCAGTTTTGTTTCCTTTTGAGGCTAGTACACCCAACAGGTGATGCGATGATAGTTTCTCTCACAGCTATCCATAAAGGTAAGCCTGTCTGCAAAATTAACCTAGTCATTTCATCACAGGCTATTCTTGTTTTCTTTCTCTTTAATTTATTCCTGGGCTATTTTCTTGCATCATAAGCTATTGTACTATTTTCATGTATCTAGATAATAAATGTTGGCATTACTTGTAGTTTTAGATATCTATTAAAACATTGTTCCCCTGACTAATATTAATATTAGATATGAACTCCTAAACTCAAATCTTAATGAGTTTAGATAAGAGATTTAATAATCTCTATCTTTTCTAAAAGGCTCCAAAAATTAACAGAACAATGTGGAATGTTTTATGATAATAGCACCATGTTGAGCGTTAGGAACTGATATTCGTTATACACATATATGAAAACCATAAATCATTATTACATTTGTTCACTGTCTATTAGGGTATAAGCTATACCAAAGAAGGTTTTTTAAAATTATCCAGAAAGACGCTTAGGTACAACCTTGATAGTGCATTTTTGGCCTAAATGTAGGTCTTAGACCTCAAAAAAAGCACTATGCTTTACTTGTGTTTGGCAACTATTAAACAGAGATTTAAAAGTGTAACAGATTCTGCAGAAACATATCCTCTAGTGTGGTATCCAAATCTAGGATCAATAACTTCATAAATCCAGGACTCTCTTTTCAGTAATACTAATTGCCATTGATATTTTTTTATTTGTACCCTACCTTTATTATTTTTACAGATAACTTAAGGGGTAAACATATCCAACAACCTCCCTCTTCCTATTTTCCCCACAACAACCCTGTGAGGTAGGTTGGGCTGAGAGAGAGTGATTGGCCTAAAATAACCCAGCTGGTTTTCATGGTTAAGGCAAGACTTGAACTCACAGTCTTTCACTTTCTAGCCAGGTAGAAAGATCAAACTGGCTCTTTCTCATATTATATTGACAATGCATTTATATTTTATTGATATTTGCCTTAGAAATAACCTTTATAAAAGTGCAGTATTAATATTCTTGTGGCATTTTGATTTGCTACTTCTAATAACTTGGCTAAATTCTAACCTCAGTTAAATTTAAATTTCCTGCAGATTCACTTGAAGATGTTATTGTCCATTTCCTCTTGTGGCATAACTTTGATATTATTTTGAATTTTTTCATTTTTGTGTTAATTTCAATTACCTTCTGTTATATTTGAACCTGTCCTGTAAGAGTGAGAGGAAGGGCATATGCGATGAAAGAATAGTAAATTCTTTATATCTGCATACAGACGGGAAGTTGAACAATTAGCCTTGTGGTGCAGCCAGAACAAACTTGAACCAAACACACTCAAAACTGTATAAATGATAGTATATTTTAGAAGAAACCGTCTTATTCTACCACCTCATACAATACTAGAAAAATAGTATCAACAGCCGAGATTCAAGTTTCTAGGTTCTATAATATCTGAAGTCTTAAAATGGACACCTTACATCAAAAATGTCATCAAAAAAGCACAACTCCGAAAGCTCAGACTGCCCAAAGAGCTGCTGATACAGTTCTATAAAGGAATTATTGAGTCTGTCATTTGTACCTCTATAACTGTCTGGTTTGGCACTGTAACCAAATAAGACAGACACACTCCAACAGTTAGTTAGAATCGTAGAAAAAACAATTGCTATCAGCCTGCCTTCCGTTGAGGAAGTGTATACTGCACGAGCCAGAAAGAGGGCTGTAAAAATATCTACAGACCCCTCACATCCCGGACACAAACTGTTTCAACTTCTCCCAAAAAGACACTATAGGGCATTGCTCACCAAAACAACTAGACACAATGATAATCCCACCTCCCATGCCATCACTCTGCTGAACAACTAATTCCCACAATACTGTCAAACTACCTAGTAGAGCTATATTGCTATTATCCTTCTCATTTTTTCTATTACCTATCTTTATTTTCTTATGACTATAACTTTGTTGCTTGTATCTTATGATTTATATTAATTGTTTTATTTGGTATCCTAGTATGATTTATGTTGATTGCTTATTTAATATCCCATGACTATCACCAAGTGGTGTATCTTATAATATATGATGAATGTTTTTTAGGATGATTAGGATAATGATTTATCACTTGTTGCTTGTATGTACACATGCACTGCTTGCATGTACACTTGTTGCTTGTATATACGCTGCATCAGAGACAAATTCCTTGTGTGTCCAATCACACTTGGCCAATAAGGAATTCTATTCTATTCTATTCTATTCTATTCTATTCTATTCTATTCTATTCTATTCTATTCTATTCTATGCCATCCCATCCCATCCCATCCCATCCCATTTTGTAAACTTTCTTCAAAATCGTAGGTGTTTTGAATATTCTTAAAAAATTGGTACTATGTCTGCACTATGATTAGATGTATAGACAAAATACACACCTGCAATAAATAGTATAAAATCATTTTGCTTTTCTTTTTCATTTGTTGCAATTAAAAGAGGATCAAGGATGCATTTCCCAAATATTTTTTTCACATGGGGATTGAAACAGGAAAAAACAGGAAAAAAGAAATTGCATTAGAGTGCTTTGAAAATTTGGGATTCAAATTTTTTTACTACTGGTTCTGAGGGTGTGGCTTGGTGGGCCTGACAGAGGAAGGATACTGTAAACTCTCCAGTCAGAGGTGGCATTTGCTGGTTCTCTGAACTACTCAAAATTTCCACAACCGGATCTCCAGAACTGGTCAGAACCTGCTGAATACCACCTCTGCTTTGAAGGTACAAACTGAGAAAACAAATTTTCAAATATTTTAAAGTATAATACATAAATCTCAAGAAAAACTGAGATGCCAGTATATAAATTTTGGTAGAACTGCATTTCAAATATAGACATCTCAGTTTTTATATCCCTTCACTGCACTCAACAATATTTATTAATAATTTAAAAATGTATGTGCTACTCCAGTCACATGGTTATAGGAAAAATTAGAGTGAGCAAGGCCGATTCAAGAAAAACTTGGGATGTGGATTTCTTTGAAAAGAGAAGTAAAGATCTGATAAGGATGTATGAACTCATGCATGGCATGAAAAAAAGGAGACACAGAAAAATATTATTTCTCCCTGGGAATCATTCAATTAAGATAAGTGGTGGTATACTCATATTGGACAAAACTGAATACTATTTCACACAAACAACAGTAGGATTCAGTTCCTTAAAAGACAGTAATGACTGATAATTTAAATGGCTTAAAAAACAGCCTTGACAAACCATACTGAATAAAATTAAAGATACCTAGTTATGACAGCTGTATATTACTTCCAGTATGAGAAGCGGTACACTGCTGAATGCTTGTTGCTAAGGGAACAATAGGTAAAGGAGGCTCTTGTCATATCCTGCTTGCAGCTTTCTCATGCAATTTAGGTATCTGTTATTCGATGGCATCTAAAAAGCCCGATATTTTATTGATTATCTTTGCATAATAAATTTTTGTATCATAAATGCTTTACCACGTGAATAAAGTATGATTATTTGAAAAACACCAATTAAGCACCATTTTAATACTATAAATTTTGAAATGTATTAAACTTTTAAACTTGCATGTTTAGTCCAGACCAAATCTAATGGTCCCAAGGAAAAAGCTGGAAAATCACACCTCCTCTGATATTGCAGCTTTGACAAAAGAGAGTGAAAGAAAGTAATAATCAATTGTGGAAACATTAAGCCTGCAAGGAAGAAAAACGAACAGTATAATGGACCTCTTAAATGGAAAATGTTTGGGGGAATGTATTAACAGGAACACAGAGAACAATTGTCACACTTTGTAATATTTTAGAAATGCATGTTTTTGTTTCCAGGGTCAGATAATTCCATCACATGTGAATGAATGGCAATTCATTAATTCATGTAATTCCATGATGGAATTACATGAATTAATGAATTGCCATTCATTAATCTAATACAAAATATGCATTGTACCAAAAGTTGGTCCCATAGACCAGGGGTGTCAAACTTACATCATCATGGCATCATCATGTGATATATCATGACTCCCTCCCCTTTGCTTAACTGGGTGTGGGCATGGCCAATGCATGACGCATCCAGCCCGTGGGCCACAAGTTTGACACTCCTGCCATAAACATTAACCATATGTTAATGCATTAAATGTTAAATTTGGTTGCTATTTTCTGCTAAACATTTCCTAATCATTTGATGCATATCAAATGATTTTTGATTAACATGTTCTCTGAAAAAATTATGAATGGCCTGTGGGGCCTAATTTTTGGTACCTGTTGAGGTAATTCCCCGTTAGGAGAATGAGCGCATACAGGGAGACGTATTGAGAGAAGTAAAGAATAATACACACACAGCACACAGATACACTGTACAGTAAATGTAGTTTTTTACTTCCAATAAAGGTTTAAGCAAAGTTCAAAATAAGCAGTCCAAAGTCATTCACAGGTAAGTCAGTCAGTTTTCAGTTCAGGGATAATCCAATAACCAAGTCCAGTATCAAAAAACAGTTCAGTATCAGACTTACATCAAATCCAAGAATAACAGTCCATTTAGGAGGAACGGCAATATCCAACAAAAGGAAAACAGAGACTCATTGAGACACACTCTCTTCTGAGACTAAGACTAAACAACCCAGGTTTCTGGCTCCATCTTATGGCCGTTTGAGAAACCATAACCAATTACATTTTTATGATTTTCTTAAAGAGGCAGTATTAAAATATATATCCTGGTTTATATATTTCCAACCCAAATAGCTGTTAGGTGACTTATATTCCTAACACTACCCACTGTATACCTTAAGATATAAACTTACATCTGAAAAGATTTTGCCTCCGATAACTGTTTTTTGCAATAAATCAATTCATAACTTTGATTAGATTTGTTTTGGTTTCATCATTATCAAAAGCTATACATGAGTTTATGGTTGCACTACTCTTTTCCTGTTGCCTGCCTGCCTAATTCTTGGCTGCTATAATCTAGAATTCTATTTTACAAAATACTTCAAAGTACTGTATTAATATTATTTATACATTGTTAATAGGCTTTGCACAACCAGGTAAAATACCATTAAAATCCTCAGGGGATGAAAGACAAAAAGAAAATAAAAAACCAACAACACTAATGTATGCTAAAGAAAACGTGCAGAGTGTATGATGGTTAATCGACTCTCATCCCTGCTATTTTGCCTCTTCATTGTATATCCAGGTTTGTCTCCCTGTGTGCATGTGTATGCATGCTCTTGAGAAGGATAAGCATAGAATGTGGGGACTGATGCCAAAAGTATATATTCCCAAGACCATCCCAGTGCCGATCTAAAACAAATGGGCTTCTATATAGGGCAGCAAAGCTATAGGAAGACGATGAACTAAGGCGTCATTTCATACTATGAGAAGAATGTAATGATAAACAACTCCAATATTTTACCAAGAAAATCATATGGATAAACAGTGACTGATGATATAGTGCTGGATGATAAGCTTCTCAGGTCAGAGCACTCAAAAAATTCTACTGAGGAAGAGCTGAGAATCGCTAATGGTGCAGTGAGTTGTTAGATTAAAGCCTGTGGGGCATCTAGTTACTGATGCTGTGAATGGAGGAAAATAAAATCCCAAACTGCAAAGACAGAATTATAATGGGAACATGGAAGGTAAGAAGCATTTATGTGGAAAAGCTCAATATAGTGAAAAATTGAATGAATTGATTACAGGTAGTCTTTCACTTTCAACCACACCTGGGACCAGGGTTTCTGTTGCTAAGCAAGGCAGTTGTTAAGTGAGCCACGTCTGATTTGCAACCTCTTTTTTTGGCCACAATTCAGCGATGCACTGAAGTTGTTAAGTGAATCATGTCATCCATCAAAACTGGCTTCCCACATTGATTTTGCTTGCCAGATATCAGCTGGGAGGGTCATAGATGACAACCACATGACCCCTGGATGCTGTGACAATCATACGTACATGACATTTGCCAAGTTCCCAAATTTTAAACCAGTGATGGTGCAGATGCTGTGGCATTCATCAATGCAAGGACTGGTCATCACTTTCTTTCAGTGCTGTTGTAACTTTAAACAATCACCAAATGCATGGCTGTAACTTGAGGACTACCGGTATATTCTCAACATCTTAGCCAAATTGTAATGAATTGGAACTGGACATTTTCAGTCAGTTAATCACATTGTTTACTATTCAGGAGATGAGAAACAAAGAAAGAATGATATTAGTGTCATAGTCAGGAAGGTTACAGCAAATACTATATTATGCACTGTACCTGTGTACACCGTACACTGTACTATATCTGTTAGGCTGCACAGGCAACTCTTTGACAGTTATCTCCAAGAAATGTTTGTGCTATGCCTGATGAGTAGCTAAGCAGTGTTATAGTCAATTTAGTTTAATGACTGTTCAAAGTTACAATGGCACTGAAAAAAGGAAGGAAGGAAGGAAGGAAATACAGCCTTGCTTCACTTCTTTCCTGACTGCAGACAGTCTCTTTTGCTATGCACTGTGACTTCTTGTCCTGTATGTGGGTGAGAACAACGATGTTCTTGGATTTCCTTTTCCTAAGCACATTCCAGTTTGACATGGTTGACACTATCAAAGGCCTTTCTATTGTTAATGAAGTACACATTGACTTCTTTTGGTGTTCTTTGTCCTTCTCAATTATTCAGCATGTATCTGCAATAATGTATCTTGTTCCTCTGCATTTTCTAAAATGGACTTAAATATCCACCATTTCCCCTTTTTCCATAGTATTCTGATTTGCATTAGACAATCTTGAGCATTTTTTTTCTGCTACAATGTGAAATTAAGGATCTTTTATACTAGTTTGAACACTCTGTTAAATTATTTCTTTAAAAATGATGAAATCTGTTGACGACTGTGTTATTCTCCAGATCTGCTGGCATGGTTTTGTTAGAACCTTTACTGATTATTCCTATTTTGCTTTCCATATTTCTGTAGATATTTCATCAATTCCTATAGCCTTCTGACTTCACGATAACCAAAGCGCCAATCTCATTTTATCTTCTAGTAGTTGTAAGTAAGGAATATTTTTTAAGACAGTGGTCCCCAACCTTTGCGGCTTGGCGGTCAGGCTGAGGGGAGGGAAACCGGGACACGTGAGTGGCATGTGCGTTTTTGCTTACTGGTTCACCACTTGCACAAGTGGAGCTGCATGCCAGCCAGCTAGCCAGCCAGCCACTCATGTGTCCCAATTCCAAATAGGCCATGCCTGGTAGTTGACTGTGGCCTAGGGGTTGGGGACCCTTGCTTTAAGACATCTTGAATGTTAAGATCTTTACTGTGTAAAATTTCAATGTACATCTGCCATTGACTTCCTTTAGCATATCAATAAGAGACTGGAAATTTAGAAGACTTTCCTTATTTTTTTCCATAGCTGTTTTCATCTTTGATGCCTTTACAAATGTGATAGTGTTGCTCCTTGTCTCTTTCAGAACAGTTTTCTGAAATTTTATTTTTACATTCGGTCTCAAGTTTTTTGTTTTTCATATGCTTTGGCTTCTCTACTCTTCTTGACAATTTTCATGCTTTCTTCTGACATTTAGTTTGCTTTCTTCTGTTTTATTACCTTTGACAACCTCTTTTCACATTCAGCCTTACCAGCTATTTTAAGTTCATTTCACAGTTCTCTTGTCCCCTATTTATTAGGTTCAGGACTTCCAAGGGATTTTGATATTTTCCTCGAAAATGGAACATATATGCATAAGATCATATCATGCAAACTGTTTGGCTTTCTTCTGCTTAGCATAACTTAGAACCTGCACATAACAATTGGTGATCTGCTCCACAATCATCCCTGGCCATGTCTTTGCTCGTCCAATGAAGCTCTTCCAACAACTTTACCAATAAAATAATTTATTTGTTTTCTGTATGCTCCAATTGATGATGTCCACTGTTTTAGTTGTTAGAAACACTATTTTCACAATTATAAATCATTGGATTGGCAGAAATTATTAAGTCATTCTCCTGTTTAATTCTGTTATCTAGGTCATATGACCAAAAACATTTTCCTCTTACTTCAGGTAATCCTTGACTTACGACCACAATTGAGACCAAAATTTATGTTATTGAGTACATTTGGCCCCATTTTATGACCTTTCTTGCCTCAGTTGTTAAGTAAATCACTGCAGTTGATAAATTAGTAACCTGGTTGCTAAGTGAACCTGGCTTCCCCATTGACTTTGCTTGTCAGAAGGTTGTGAAAGGTGATCACATGACCTTGGGACACAGCAACGATCATACATATGAACCAGTTGCCAAACATCTGAATTTTGATCACGTGATCATGGGAGTGCTGGAAAGGTCATAACTTTGAAAAACAATCATACGTCACTTTTTTCACTGGTGCCTTAATCACTTTCTGGCTGAACTACTGTAATGTGCTCTACACAGGGCTGTCCTTGAAAAACTTTTGTCAGCTTCAAATGGTCTAGAAAGCTGTGGCACATCCAATTTGAATGCACCATAATATGTCCATATAACTTCAATTCTATGTGAGCTGCTCTGGTTTCCAGTAGATTTCTGAGTGTAATTCATTGTGCTGGTTGTTACCTTTAAAGGACTAAATGGCAATAGATTACTTGCAGGATTGCCTGTCTCCAGTAGTTTTGGTTCATCCCACCAGAGCTGGCAGAGCTGGCATGCTCCAATGAAGGAACTGGGCATATCTTCTTTTTAGGGTATCTGCCCCCTCTGAGATTTGGATGGCCCCAACCCTACTGGCTTTTTAGAACTTGGTTTTCCTCCTACGTATTGGAGCCCAGTATGTGAGCTTGTGGTTTTGTAGGAGATGGTCAGGTTGAGCCTCAGGGAGGGGTCAAACACATCATCAATCATGAGTCCCTTAACATCCACAAGAAATTTAAGTCCAGTCCACCTTGAATTCCTTCTATTCTTATCTCCTGCTAATTTCCCTTGGCTGTTAGTAGTTCAGATTCTTGTAGAGAGCTCAATAAAAACTTCAATAAATCTATATACCGATTTCAACTGTCTGGATCTCCTGATTTTCCTGGCACTTGACAGGTTTATGCTTTAGAGATTTTGTAAGGGTGTCTTGACTATGGTTTTTAATTGGTTGCCTTTTATTTTTTTGTACTATGTTTAGCTTTTTTTGTTAGCCACCCAGAGATATTGATCAAGATGGTTGCTATATATATTTTAATAATAAAATAATTAAAAAATAAACAGACAATGAAGATATTAAAATGGATGGCTTCAGTGTTTACAACTGATTATCAACAATAAAGGAACAAGCAGTGGAAAAATAACATACATATGAGCAATTGTAGGTTAGCAATGAAGGACTTGGAAAAGATATTCAAATGCAATGACATGTCTGTATCTACAAAGATCAGAATCATGCAGGCAGTAGTTTTGCTCTGTCACTCTATGGGTGTAAAAGTGGTCTTTGAAGAATCAGGATAGAAAATTGATGCTTTCAACTATGGTTTTGGAGAAGACTCCCAAGAATACCATGGATGGCCAACAAAGTAAACAAATGGATCATAGAACAAATTAATTCAGAGTTCTCATTTGAGGTACAAATTATCACACTCAAATTATCATATTTAGAGACATTATTCGAATAAGTGTACAATATGGAGAAAGGTGGAAGGAAATAGATGGGTTTGATTCCACAAACAATGGGTACACAATTGTAAGATTTGAAGGGCTAGTTTAGAAACTGATCATCAAAGCAGGTCTATGTATGTGGTAATTAAATGCTGACAATAGCTTGATGGCATATAACCAATCAACAACCAATCTGATGGCAACAGTTCTGCCCTACAGAAATTAGCAATAAATTTTGTTAGACTCTCAAGGTCTTGTTTGTCAATAGATATTTCATGCACTCTTTCCTTTCATGTTTGGCAAGTGGATTTGATCCTTGTTTGAAATAGTAAAGTAGCAATATCTGTTATCTACCCATTTGTTCAATGATAATTGTCTAATGATAGCTTAATGATTTTGACAATAATTTTTGAAGGCACTGAGTGAGTTTCATACATATGTGTAACTTTAGTACCATTAATGTGATCACTGCTTGTTGTTGGGATTTCTGTTGTAAAACAGAACAAGGAATTTTACAAGTATCCATATATCATTGTCTTCCTCCTTGGAAACCATTCCTCTTAATTTTTCTTCCAAACTCATCAGAGAAAACCCATTAAGTAGGAGAAGACTGATTGATTTTGCAGAATATTTTCATCGGGACCACTGGGAACATATGATGTAACAGCATCCTCTAGGACTACTTTATTATCATGAGACTATATCAGTAGTGATGTTACTGCATGGGCGGCAATTTTCTGAGTTCTACAGTATTTAGACTAAATGAAATACAAAACTGTATTAGATTCCTCTCACTTACTTTAGTAGTAAAGAGATTCCCTTCAGTGCAGTCACTAATATTTCCCCCTCTGGCTCTTGATATTTATCTGGAATCTAATGGTGAACCTAGGGATGGATTATAATCAAAGAGATTAAGCAAGTTGCCCTGAGCTCTTAACTTCTGATGAAATTGAAAGAAAAGAGCTTTTAGAATTTAATGATAATCTGAGCACTTGTGACATATTATACATCATCACAAAAGGAGAATTAGGCCAAATTTTAGATTTGAATAGTACTACTTTCCAATCATTTCAGGATTTCATATTAGCAAAGTAGGTAACATGAATCTATGGCCTGAGCATCAGATTACATGCCAGTTACTACTATTTTTTTTTTTTACTGATAAAGGAAGCCTCAGAACATACAAGGTAAACTTCAATGCTATGATTTTCAGATATGGAAAACAATGTTAGCAATATGTATGCTACTGTGTACTATGAGGATTAATTAACTGTGGTTTGGAAAGTGCTTTGCAGATGAAAAGAGCTCAATGTTATTTAAAACAAGATAAAGTGTCCTAAAGAGAAAACTGTGGCATTAGTAGGGTTGCACTGATGACCTCATAGGTCTTCATCATTTCATTGTTTAGAAAAAGACAACATTTCCAAGGCATGAATAAAAATATATTGGCTATTCCATTAGCTTGAAGTCTACCAGTTCTAAGATTTGAGACTAAGGCAAACAGTAGCAGTTCTTGAAAAAGAAAATAAGAAACACAACTGACCTGAAGCCAGTGGATTGTTATTTAAGAAAAATAGTATTGACAGAAGGCATTTTCACTACAATTCCATATTGTGAAAGTATTAATTTGCCTTTATAATTAATAATTAAAATTATCAGGACAATTTATAATTAAAATTATCAAAACAAGAATACCTCAAACTTTTTTGAATGAACGCCAAGTTGATAGGAGAGACATTTTATTGCCACATGATTCTTTCTTATCTTTTTTTTTGAATTATTTTGAGGGAGGAGAAGCTGCTGGCAAGTTGTTTTTGGAAAAACAAATGGGAGGCAAGGCAAAAATAAATTTAATTATAATCTAGGGCTGCAGCTACAATAATTTCACAAGGATCACCAAAGGACATTAATGTCTCAGCATGTGATTTTAAGTAGAACAGTAGTTGATGACTACTTATTTGATTATTCTCTTCCTGATCAGAGCCTTAGTCCTCCTCCACATACTTTTATTCACAAAGTAAAGTTAAAAAATTTTCCTTGATGATTACTGAAGTCTGAAACAAGTTATAGTAATAAGTTTTGGTTATAACTGAATACTGGATGTTTCTCTCTCTCTGTCTCTCTCTCTCTCTGTGTATGTGTGTGTGTTTTGAGGATGATATTAATCAATGTTAGACAATGGACTGAAAAAATAAACTCCTTAGAAAGGAGCATGGAAACCTTGGAAAGTCTCTGTCACTCAAAGCCAAAAAAGTAGAGTTTTATAGACCAATAATCTGTATCTCTATAACGATAGCAATAGCACTTAGACTTAAGTACTGCTTTGTAGTGCTTTATAGCCCTCTCTGAATGGCTTACAGAATCAGCATAAAGCCCAACAATCTGAGTCCTCATTTTGCTGACCTTGGAAGGATGGATAGCTGAATCAACCTTCAGCCAGTCAGGATCGAACTGCTGACAGTCAGCAGAATTAGCTTGCAATACTGCATTCTAACCACTGTGCCACCACAGCTCTTTCTATAAGTAACATGGCTAACAGTGTATGCCTGTAAATGCCTAAATCTCTGTGATTTATATATACCTTATTGAAACTTTTATTTTTTGTCTCATTTCAGGGAGTGTAAGAGCTGAAGATGAGGCCCAGAGCAGAGTGCTATTCTTCAAAATTCTGGCTTATGCTGGCAGTCTTAGCAACAACAGGCGGTATGGCTTGGGCTCAAAAGAACCATCCCAGCATTGGCATTGCTGTCATCTTGGTGGGTACCTCTGATGAAGTAGCTATCACAGATGCCCACAAGAAGGATGATTTCCATCACCTCTCTCTTATACCTCGGGTGGAACTCGTGGCCATGAATGAAACAGATCCCAAGAGCATCATCACCCGCATCTGCGATATCATGTCTGAACGGAGGGTGCAAGGTGTAGTGTTTGCTGATGATACTGACCAGGAAGCTATTGCCCAGATCCTGGACTTCATTTCTGCCCAGACCCTCACACCCATTCTAGGAATCCATGGAGGCTCTTCTATGATAATGGCAGACAAGGTAAATTATACATTATTGCACTGTAAATTCTAAGGGTTTTTTTCCATTATGGTCCTGGATGATATCTAGTGATGTCAATGTTCCCCTTATAGATGCCATAGGTTGGAGTTTATATCAGTTCAGCAAATATTCTTTTTCTTATTATTCATTTACCAATGCAACAATTCACAAAATTATACCATAGGTAGACAGACAGACAAATACAGACAGAATTAGAGCAAGCGAAAATATGCTTCTGATTTGAAAATTATCTAGAGAGATCTTTAAAGATCTTGATTTGTCCAAGTTTTACAAAGCTGCCGGGAAGCTATTGCTCATAAATTTTGAGGATGCTTTATTCTTTTTTTAAAGAAAAAAATCTTCACATAATGTTTAATTTAAAAGATACAAATATATGAATTACAAGAATGCTGTCAATACAGAGATGACTAAATTGATTAGAGGAGAAAAAACATGACTTTTAAAACTAGAAGATATTACAGATAATCTAAATTCCTTTGATGGTCAGAGGATGGAAAATTTACATATCATAGACCTGAATCTATGTAATCTAAATCATGACATACTATGAACATATGTATATAAATTTATTGTAGAAAGATTTGGTAAACTCCCTTGTTTGCATTCTAATATAATTTTTGCCTCCTTTATTATATTAATCCTTCCAAATTAATTAGTGCTATTCTGTTATTTCAACTGTAGAGACTAATCTCTTCATTAAATAGGGTATCAGTTCTTACAATTCTGTTTCTGTGCTATAGTTTCCTTGGATTGAATCTTTCTGCAGCTAAGAATGATGATATAGGATAGTATTCTATTTCCCACTAGCAGAACTAATATTGCCTCTTGAGATTGGCCATCAGGCAATGGTAATTCTAGGTATTGGCATGATTTTTTGTATGAAGAATTGGCAAATCTGCAGACCCATAGAAGTAGGTAATGCAACTTTTTCTTGGTCACATTCATAAGATCAAACATACTGTATATCCTCTCATGTTAAGCATAAATGGAAAATATAATGCCATGTTTCAACTGTTTGCAAAGTCTCTTACTGAGGCACATCTTCTTTTTCTTCCTGCATTAAGTTGATTACTCAGTTGCTGGGCTATTAGAATGCTTTTCCTCCTCTCATTCCTTTTTGAAGTTTCAGTTTAGTTGTTTCTATGGTGGCTAGAATTCCTGTTGGCTATTCAAGCTTTTTTTTTTTTTTTTGCAAATAGAGGAAAAGTATAACCAACCAATATTTTGTCTCAAAAACTCATTTGGATTTGGGGTGAAGGAATTTCTTTATAGCATGATGATGAGAATTGTGGGATATGCAAGTGGGAAAAATTTCATTTCAAAAAATGAAATCCTCCTATAGTAATTGAAATGGCAGCATTTATGATCTCAATTACTAATGGAGGTAAAACACAGCTTTGTAGTTATCAATGCTTTTATTTGTATTACTATAGTTTGCTGACTCTGGAGAAAGATGTGGAGCTAAAGTTCTTGGATCTTGATTCAGATTTAATAAAAGAAAAACTTAAGTCGTTTGCCGGAGAGTTTTTATGTTACCACTACACTTTAAAACATCTTGAGAGACTTTTCAGATTAAGTATACAAATTGTCCAATTGTACGTCTAGAAGTCAAATATTTCCACCCCAATTAAAGGAACCTAAAGAAAATTTTCCATTATTCAGTTTGCCTTTCACTTTGTTCTTTGCAAGATAATTTGAATGAGGACTCTAAGATTTATGTTTTCCGTATCTGTCCCCATTAATGTAAATGATTTCTGTAATATAGCAGTGTTACCTATTGAATCTGATTATAAATACTCACAGGGAATAAGGTCCAAAGGAAGATAGAATTGAAATTACATGCCTGCCAGCATTTTTCAGGAGAGGAAAAAAATTGTTTTGATAGAATGAAATAGATGTATGTAGCATGGTAATGAAAATAACACTGCTATGCTAATCTAATGTATAAATATTAATTTCATAATGAGCAAAGAATCTTGTAGTGCTATAAAGATTAATTTTATTATGACATAAACTTTCTGTAGTCCAGAACAGTGAACACCACAATAAATTTACTTGTGAAAGTGCTGAAAGTTTATTTGCTGTTTTTCATGCAGCAGACTGACATAGTTAGTTAATTGGTAATTGTAGAAAGTGTGTAATTTCATGATTTATATTTAATTATGACCAAGCAAATGCACTTTCAGATTTAGAATGTAAAAGAGTTATAAGTTTGCATTGATATATGCCTTTAGATATCCTGGGGTGTCAAACTGGTAGCCCGCGGACCAGATGTGTTAAGCACAGACCATGCCCACCCTAGCTCTGTGAATGGGGAAAATGTAATAAAACATCACATGACGGCAATGTGATGTGGCACATTTGACACCTGGGATATAGCCAAACATTTTCAGACAAATATCCTTAAAATAAGAGTAAAAAACAAGGAAAGAAACAAGTAAAAGTACAAAGAAGGAAAAATGTATGTATGGAGGCAGTTAACTTCTTAACTAACATAGCTCTTTGGTTTTTTATGATATTTATTAACATGGCTTTTTACATTTTATCCTATTATTATTTTATTTGATTATTTTGTGCCTCCCAGTATTGCTTTTGTGCCTTCCAGTGAAATGGCGGCTATATAAATTGGATTAATAAATAATAAATAAATGCAGTGGAGTTAAGGCTACATAGGTAGCTTCCATGACAAAGTTATCTAATATTTATTTCTTTAAGCCATTTTTCTAGTGAAAATATATGTAAAGCACTAAAAAGGGATTGAAATGCAAACATACAAAAAATCATTTACAGTAAAGCTAGGATGGATAATTTGAGAGTAGGGAGATTAGGCTCTCCTTAACCAGTTAGAAATGGTACAGTCCAAAACAATATTAGGCTGTTTGAATTGCATGTGGATATTTTTCTTTTAAAATGTCCAACATATATATTTCCAGAAATGACATGGTACATAGAAACAGCACGTGGATGGTAACTTTTTATGGTTTAGCTTGAAAAACAATAATGAAACTTATGTTGCAGAGATTTTCACAGAAGGAATGAGGGTGTACTCAGAGGGACTGTGACTCCTTTTCTCCTGTGCCTAGTAATGTTTGTTTACCATTATCTCTTAAGATACTGAGATTTGTTCCCTGTATCTTATCATGTCTTCATTACACTAAGAGATATCAAAGACATGCTGTACCAGCTTTTTAGAGTGCATACTCTAAATTAGTTAAGTATCTAAAGAGAATTCTCACTATTGCCTTCCAAATTAGTTCATAAAAAGTCCCCACCTTCTCACTACATACTTAATGTTTATTTATGTTTAAAATAGTTCTGTGGGCATTTGCTTCATTGTTTCCCAAGTTGCAAAACATTTTAACTCATCGGTCAGAAGAAGAAACAATGTCAATGGTTCATTGCTGGATTTTTCTATTTTCTAAAGCTCAGGGGAAAAGCTAGCTGGTTCAGAGAAAGACAAATACGACTTTTTGAAAAAAATTGCTGAGTTTTAAACTGGCAACATTCTGTGTACTAGTTGTAATAGGAAAACTACCCAGGAAATGCAAGATAAGAGCAACTACAGCACAGATGTCAAACTTGCAGTGTCACGTTGCTGTCATGTGTCGTAGCGTGACTTTCCCCACTTTTGTGGAGCTGAGGTGGGCGTGGCCTGCGCATGACGCATCTGGCCTGTGGGCTGCCAGTTTGACACCCCTGATTACTACAGTATTGACTCAACTGAGAGGATGTTTCTACCTCTGTGAAGTAGCCAATGAACTCTTGTGGTTATGTGATGACCCAGGGCACAGTACAAAGAATCACACAAACAGCTGGCAGTTCAAACTGCCCCGTTATTGCTCCAAAGTTCCCCAAACACTCCAACGTTTCTGGCAAGTCACGAGCAGAATGATAACAAAACCCTACACAAACCTCAAGCAGCTTCTGGCTGCAATTAGTCCAGCCTAGCGCTGTCTGCACCAAGGTTTCTCAGCAAGAAATCCAAAGGTGTTTGGCAAATCAAGGAGTTCAAGGAGCAAAAGATCCAGGTAATTAGTCCAGAACGTCCACAGGAATGCAAGGACTCTTGGCCAGTTCAAACATCTGCACGCACACTTTAGAAACTCAGCGTTTGTTCCTGACAAATGCCCCTCCCCACAGCATCTCCTTAAGTCTCATTCCCCCAGTGTGCCTTGTGAAGATGGGCAGGGCACTCTCCTCACACGTAGACTGCTCTGTCTGCACTGATTAAGCCTCCTCTCTACTCCTGGAGCCCTTGGATCAGGAGAGGGTTGTCCTAGCTCCTCTCCTGACCTCTGTCCCTTATAATTCCTCCTGCCTCTGTTCCTCCCTGCCTGCCAGCCTTACTACTTCAGAAAAACCTTGCCTGGACTGACTCTGCCCTTCCCCAGTTTCCTCCAAGGCCAATGGAGCCGCCCGCTCAATGCCTGGCATTTCTTGTTCCAACTCATCTTTCCCTGCAGATTCAGACTCCCAACAGAGGCATGGCAGGTTAGCTTAACAGATAACAGATAATCAGAGTTGGAAGGGACCTTGTAGGTCATCTAGTCCAACCCTCTGCCCAAGCGGGAGACCCTACACTATTTCTGACAAATGGCAGTCCAATCTCTTCTTGAAAGTCTCAAGTGATGGCACTCCCACAACTTCCGAGGGCAAGCTGTTCCATTGGTTGATTGTTCTCACTATCAGAAAGTTTCTCCTTATTTCCAGGTTAAATCTCTCCTTGTTCAGTTTCCATCCATTATTCCTTGTCTGGCCTACAGGTGCTTTAGAAAATAGCTTGACCCCTTCCTCCTTGTGGCAGCCATTCAAATATTGGAAGACCACTATCATGTCTTCCCTGGTCCTTCTCTTTACTAGACTAGCCAAGCCCAGTTCCAGTGTAACCGTTCTTCATATGCATTAGTCACCAGTCCCCTAATCATCCTGGTTGTTTTTCTCTGTACTTTTTCTAGAGTCTCAACATCTTTTTTATAATGTGGTGAACAAAACTGGATGCAGTACTCTAGGTGTGATCTTACTAAGGCTTCATAGAGTGCTATTAGTACTTCCCTTGATCTTGATTGTATCTCTCTGTTAATACAATTTAGGATTTCATTAGCCTTTTGGGCTGCTGCTACACACTACTGGCTCATATTTAGCTGGTTGTCCACTAGGACTCCAAGATCCCTCTCACAGTTATTGCTATTGAGCCTGGTTTCACCCAGTCCATATGTGTACTTTTGGTTTTTCTTGCCTAAGTGTAGGACTTTACTTTTCTCTACATTGAATTTCATTTTGTTAGATATGGCCCAGTGTTCTAGTCTGTCAAGATCCATCTGGATCTTGAGCCTATCTTCTTGGGTGTTAGCTATTCCTGCCAGCTTAGTGTCATCTGCAAATTTGGTAAGTTCCCCTTCTATTCCCTCATCTTAGTCGTTAATGAAGATATTGAAGAGTACTGTGCCTAAGATGGAACCTTTTGGCACCCCACTGCTTACTTCCCTCCATGTAGACTTAGACCCATTAAGGACTACTTGTTGAGTATGGTTTGCCAGCCAGTTGCAAGTCCATCTAGTGGTGGTGCATTTTTTGTAAGGGAGTAGATTGTTCTAGCCAGAAAGATAATAGGAAAAGAGTACTTTAAAACTGTAACAGGAAAGCAGAGGATAAATAGAGGGTAACACCATCTGTTCCTATCTTAAATAATGGTTGTGGGTCTGTTCTGGCAACAAGGCAATGAGGATAAGCCCAAGAAGAGTGAAATTAGCAATGCCTAATTAATAGCTATTGGTTGGCTACAAACAAACGTAATTGACCAATTAGCAGCTATATGCCTGCATGGTTGGTGCTTGATCCTCACTGTCTCCCTGTTCCTGATTGATAATCACATTGATACTTTTTGTCATTGCTGGATTGTTTCGTCTATTTATTTATGCTACATCATTGTTGTGGGATTATAAATTCATCTTTAGGTCAACAAGGTCTGAAAGAGAAAGGTGGAATGAATTATGGTCCAAATAAATTGTAAACAAGTTATCTTCCAACTTCTTTTCCTTTGAATGTCATTGTTCATCTCCTATATTTTTCATGAGAGTAGCTGGACTTCGGAAGTACATATTCTTTTTTCAAGATAGGTGCTACTGAAGTGAAATGTTGTGCTTCTGAAACTGTGCAGCAGACAAATATTCCTTGGCAGGTGGAAAAATACTTTTGAATATTTGTTTATTTTGCAACCATTAACAATTACTTGGGAATAAACAATCTTCATGTTACTCTATAAAAATCATCCCCCCTTCCACTGAATAATTAAAAATTTAGTAAGTAAAAATAGTGAAAAATGAAGTTGATTTAATTTGATTGGCTGTAACATAGAGTCTTTTAAATAAGTTTTCCTTCACATAAGCACTGCACATTACATCTTAGAGCTGGTTTACAAGGTTAAATGCAGAGGTGGGATTCTACTGGTTTGGCCCAGTTGTACCAAACCGGTAGCTCCAAAGATCAGCGGAAAGGGAACTGGTTCACTCTGACAATCTTCTGTTCTTCTGTTTGGCCCACCCGCCAGCCCGGGCTCTAAGCTGTCCTTTATTTCCTGCTTTTTCAACCTCAACTGCTTTGCGCGGCACAGCTGATTGCTTTGTGTGATGGAGAAAGTGATTTTCAAACACTGTGCATGTGCTCACCGAACCGGTTATTACACCAGTGGAATCCCACCCCTGGGTAAATGGCTTCTGAGCTCGCTTCATTTTCTAGCTTTTTTCACATTTAGAAGGTTGGTCAATAGTTGAAGTGAGTAACAACATTTCATAGCTAAATGGATGCAGGTGCTGAAATGGATGCAGCATGACATTTTTCTGTTTTGAGCATATAGCTGTTGGATGGTTTATGTCTTTTATTAATTGTTCATTATAGCTACTTTTGTGTCACTCAGGGTGCCCAAGCCAAATTAAATCTAATAAAATACAATAAAAATTTCAATAAATAAATAAACACCCAGGCAGATTCAATAAAAAAACAAACTAAAACTTGCCATTCTGTAAAATAAATGTTGATAAGAAAATGTGTACCGAAACAGAGGAAGGCTAGTAGAGAGAATAAATATAGTTTTCTAGATCAGAAACTCCCACAGTTTGGGTGCAGTCATTATTTATTACCTCAAGAGAACAAGGACGGAAGTAGGTTCCAGACAGAGGGGATGCATGTAAGCATCCATGTGACTGAACATACATACTGAACAATCATGGTTCTGCAATTTCTTAATGTCTGTCTTCAGTTGAAGAGTAGTAGTGGTTGCAGATATGCTCACTGTCTTTCATTATGCATATCAATTAAAGAATCATTGGTTCATCCCTTCCTCAAAAGCTATTGGTAGGTACAACTGTATTGGATAATTTCTATTAGTGTCCAGTCTTCCATTTTTAGAGATGGTCATTGAGAAGATGGTTATGAAACAGCTTCAGAGGATCATGAATAAAATGGATTATGTGGAACTCTACCAATCAGGTTTCAAACCTGGGTACGATATTGAAACAACATTGGCTGCACTACTGGATTGCCTCAGGCATGAGCAAGATAGGAGCTGTGCTTCCATTCTTTGCTGTTGAGTTTGGAATGGGGAACAACATGCTTCAGCTCAACCTAGCAACACTGAATGCCTTTGTGTTTTGGAAACTTCCAGCGAGATAAGACATGAACAGCATCACTTAATTCACTAGGAGCAGAGAAGTATCCTCAGCATACTAGTGATACCTCATCCCATGGCAGCAAATGATCTTCCCCCAGCTTCACATACATGTGTAACAGGGGCAGGAGCACAGAAATGAACCCACCAGGATCCTGCAAAGCAGGATTAGAGGGCAGAACCTCTTGCTCCAAATTAATACTGATATCTTATTCTAGATAGAGTAGCACTGCTCCAAACAGCCCTTGTGAGAAATCTCCTTCACTCAACTCCTTACTGAAGAGCAGGTGGCAGTGATAACCAGGAGGGCCTTTACACAACTCCATGTTTTGCACCTATTGCACATATTCTTGAATCTGGCCACTCTAATCTCAGTCATTCATGCCTTGGTCACTTTCCAAATGGATTACTGTAATGCGCTCTATATCATGTAAGTCTGAGGAGTATTCAGAAGCTGCAGCTGGTACAAAAATGTGGTGATGGGTGGTTATGTATCTTTCTCATTCAGCACACTACATTTCTTCTCTGTGAACTAGATTGGCTGCCACTATGCTTCTGAGTTCAGTTCAAGGTGCTAGTTATGAACTACAAACCCTTACATGGTGTGGGATTGGGTTATTTGAGGGATGCCTCAAATGCCTCTCCCCTGTTACATCTACCATTCCATTAGGTCCAACGTGTCTGTGTCCCAGTTGTTAAGGCATGTTGTCTGATGGGACCCCGAGGATAACCTTTTCTGTCATAGTACCCATCACTCCTTGGAAAATAATCACTCTGGAGATTACATTATCCTGACCTTACTGGCCTTTTAAAGGCTGGTTTTGACAACCAAGTTTGGTCATCCAATTGTAGTGGAGAATCTGCAGAGTGGTCATTGAATGCTGTAAATATTTTGTATTTCGGCAGCAGATTATATTGTTTTTAATGGTCTTAGCATGTTTATACTTTTATTTGATTTTTCTTTGTAATTTTCTCATTTTGGGAAGATGTTTTAATTTATTTTAAGCTATCCAGAGATATATGTGAGATTGTTGGCTTTATAAATTGAATGAATGAATGAGCAATGGACCAAGGAAACAAACAAGAAAGCAAGCAAACATCCTCTCAAAGTTCTTCCTTAAGAGAGCTCAGTTCTACTAGTTTGATATTCACTCTTCATGGCTAAAGAAAGAAAAGTCGTAAAGTACAATCCCTAGTCAGTAAGAAGACTGTGTGGCAAGTCAAGCTAGAACAGAGTTCAAAGTAAAATAAGCTTCTATCATTTTACTCATTGGAAGCTTATAAGAGAAAAGTGAATTCAGAAAGTACAGATAGCAGTAAGTTAAGAAGATGGTTTGTCTGTTGCCAGTAAGATGTTCTATTGCTAAAGAGACCCATTTTATCTAGTAGGTGAATAAAGATGAACAATACTAAAAAACTGATGTCATCTGATAGCTCATATATGTTGATTGGGCACTTATAGTCCACTGTTCATCTTCTTTAGCATTGTAACTAACTTGAGAATGAAGGACATATAGTCATTCCTCTTCACACTTAGGAGTTTGTCCATGAGTATCAACATATCCTGCAAATTGCAATTTTATAGTTTTGCACTTAGTGACACCATTTTGAGGAGAATAGATTAATTATGACTCTTAATTTGGAGTTAAAAATTACATTGTACACATCAAAAGTACATTTACTAACCAAAACTACTTTGGAAACACTTAATCTTTCAAATTTTCTTTTAGCTTAATTTACACTATTTTTAAGTAATAGATTATCTCTTACCTTTTGATATGTGTTTTCATTGCTTATAATAAACATATGTAACATGTTATTTAAGTTTCTTGTTAGAAAACGCACATCCACACCCACCCACACACACTGCTAGAATATCTCAAGCAAAAGAAAGTTTGCCATGCTTATAAATGTCCTGCCCTGGGCTTGGGTCTTAGATGTTTTCCCCCTGGATGCATATTTTAGATATTTTGGCCCTAAGCTATTATGAAATTTCTTAGCTAAAACTAACATTGAAAGTACTTCCATAATCTATTGTATCCTTAATTACAGAGCAGTATTTTTGTAACTATACCTGGAGCATAACAGAAAGCTTGTAATTAAAAATAGACCCCCTTAAAGGCTTTTTTAAGTTTACATTTTATATCCTATTAAAGGATATTCTTCTCAGTTTTCAGTTGTTATGTGAGTGAATAACACATACGTGACAAGTAATTTCACTAATTACTCTGTGCTACCCCTACATTTTCCAAAAAAGCAGCTACTATCAGACACTGTGGAATGCCATGATCATGGTACAGTACTCTTAACAGCAGAGAAGGTTACAACAATTGAACTAATACGCATATTCCCCTTTGGAAAAAAAACACCACTGTTTAATGGTTAATTCTTAGGTGGAGTTAAATGCTCAGGATATTTTGACAAAAATTATTAGGAGTACAGCAAAATTGAGCACAACAAAATGTAAGTCAGATCTTAGAACATATTTCTTAATGATAACTTTTTTTAAAAAAATCAGGAAACAGTAGATATTCTTACATGGAACTAAAGATGGATAATGGATGAGAAATTATATTGCAGAGCTCCACTGAAGCATAACCTGGCAGTATAAGATATAACATGCTGTATGGTAGACAGGGTATTAATGCAAAAATACATCAAAGGTTGAAATGATAAAGAGAATCTGGCCTGAATCCATGAGTTTCATAAATGAATTTTTTTTTTGATGGAGTATAGCAAGATTCTGTATGATAAATGCAAGTTGTAGCTCCAGAAGGAGAAGAACTGAAGTGAATACAGAATCCACTGAACAATATGGTGACAGGTTTTTTAAAACATAGATACAAGAGTATCTTACTGAATATCACTATCTCAGCTGTAGACATCAATGTGTCAGAAATCACTAATTTGTAGTATAAGAATTCTTCAGTTGTTCAGTGTGGAGCCAGGGTGGTGGGGGTGTAATAAGATACGTTATTATTATATAGACCTGCACATTATGTGTTTGTGAGTGACCCTAGTAAATTATTAGAAATATCTGGGTTTTTAAAATATGCTTTAAGTTTGATTCTCATCAGCTATAGGCTTCCTTACAAATATTTATAATGATATAGCTCACAAAGGCTTTACGTGGAAATATATAACACTTTATACTAATTCTTATAAAGGAAAACCCTGGGAAATGATGATTTAACTTAATAAATAAGAGGAGCACTTAAACTTATTTCTATATACTAAAGTGCAGGAGGGAAAAATGATCGAAGAAATAGATCAATTTCCATCAAGTTCACAAACTTAAGTAATGTAAAGAACATACTGTGTGTATTTTGATAACATTACAGAGCAGAATTTTTTAAACGTGCATTTAGATATGATGCAAGCATCTACTATTATACTTGCAAATTTCAGCCTCTGTATGTTGGAACAAATATATAATTACTCACGAAGTTTTGTGAGACTGCTTATTGTATAATCATGGTACAAGTTCTCTTAAATATTAATGCATATTTCATGTCCTGAAAGTCAGATATCACATCTGAGAATGACCTCTTGCTTTTGAGGTTCTAGAAGGGATTTTAGCCAGCAAAACAGATCCCATAAGTGTAGCTCTCTTCTTTTGGGCTGATATAATTTAAGACATTCTTCAGTGATTCTCTTGTTGCAGCATTAGTAATGATGCAGGAGCTGATCCAGGATTGGTACTAGACCCCTTTGTTCTTAAGATGTCACAGCTCTTCCGTAGCTAAGTTGGTTAACTTGATTTTATTGTAGCACAGGAAGAAATGCTGCAAAAAGAGTCCTGCAATTTTAGAATGGGAGATTGACTTCCCAATTCTCAACAGGGTTGCCATGGGGACATAACTGGTTACTAGATTCTGATTTATCAGAATGCTATTTTAGCCTACCTGATGTTTTGTATTACATCTGCAGGTCTTTGTCTCTTTTCTGGATATGCTGCCACATTTTCAAACAGTTCGCATGTCTAGAATTTTGATTATCTAAGTAACTATTTATGCACAGTCTAAGGCCTAAAGGATTCATGCAATAATGGTGAAATTGGGAGCTTGGAGCGGAGAGTGTTCCTGCAATATGCCAGTATGCTATTTTTTAAAAAAATAAACTTAGTTTAAAAGAAAGTCCACTGAGTGTCAAGGGAGATATCTATGGACACATTGGTGCCCTTTGCTATTTCCTGGGGACTTCAGATCTTTTCACTTTTTTGTATGTATATGGATATCATTAGCTTTTCTTTAAAAAAAATATTTTAATTTATATGGTTGCCCAACTCAGCAAAGTGACTACCAGACAGATAACAATCATAACATTATATTTTTGTGGCTATGGTGTGAATCTTCCAAATAAATAAATGAAACCATTATTTGGGATATAGTTTGGCTTATGATAGTGAGTGAATTCTGAAGAGTAAGATAACATACTTATCAAGTTAAATGGATAAAGCTTATATTCACACGCCTGGCTTTAAGCGTCACTAAACTCACTGGGAATTACAATAATATATAGAGTTGCAGGAGTTATTTTCAATATGAGATTGCAAAACTCAGCCTTATAAGTTTGATTGGTTTACATATCAATCCAAGTGGAAACATAATTGCTGAATGCTGAAAAGACAGGTCAAGAATTTTGGAGTAGTGACGCTCCAAGGATAAAACTCAAACTGTCATCCATCCTAACTAGCCTGAGTTCAGTGGGTTTCTGTTCTGAGGTAAGCTTTGTTCATGCAACCTGTAGCTCTGAATGTCAATGCTGGCCTTTCAAAAAAGTCGTGCATTTCTTCTCTATTGTGTATACAAGGGCTCAGATAGAAAAGTTGCTTCTAAACTCATAAAGGATACAGGAGTATTTGCTGTGGTTTCAGGAGCAAGAAGAAAGGATTTTTCTTGCCCCATAGAAAGGCAATTCACAATGAAACTACTTGTTTGCTTGTATTTTCAAATACACGGACAATACATTTTGCAAAGTCTATGGGTATATACTTTCATGCAACTTTTAAATACAGATGCACTCCAGGCTAGGAAAACCTAGCAAATCAGTTTTTTTTTTTTAAAAAAAATAGCTTTAATACTACCAAATGTTTGTCAGCCAATTTTAAGATACCTGGTATTTATTCATATGGCCCTTAACAGGGAAAAAAGACAGAACTTGAGTGCTGCTGTTCAGAATTCCTGCCATCTGTACTTGTTCCATTCCATTCTCATTCTACTGTATTGTGCTTCTAAGTGAGTGGACTGCTTATAAGCTCCCTGTCTTTTGGAGATTCTGTTGATTATCCAGAGCATTATACTGCAAAGCATTCCAAATTGCTAAACACCTTAGAAAAAAGGAGCCATCACCCACAAGATGTTACTGATGTGCTAAGCCTCTTTTTTCCCATTAAATTTCATCTTGAGGTGAGACAAAGACAGAATTGTAGAGAAACCGATCAGTTTATTTTGACTGTATTGAATAACACCCTCTTGAGACAAAAACTACTAAAATCATTGCCATATTTCTGAATTGCTGCTGTTTGATTAATATGTATTTATCACATCTACAAATGGACAGTGGGGATCAGGATGTTTCAAGATGGGCTCTTTCATGAATGCCCGCTTCAAGGTCTGGAACGCCTGTTGCTCGGGGTACACCATTGAAATGGGACCTTTTTCTGAAGGAGCTAAATGAGGAGCGTGGTCAGGGAAGTGAAGCCAGGGATAAAAGTCCAATAATAGTTTGTGAATCCAAGGAGTGCTGGATATCCTTCACTCGCCGAGGAGGTTGCTAATTGCATAGAGACTCAACCTTGTTTGGTTCCCTCACAATACCCTCAGGAGAGATGCAATGCCCTAGGAACTTAATGGTGGACTGAAAGAACTGGCATTTTTCCAATTTTGCATACAAGCGGTTTTCCCGGAGCCATTATAGGTGCTGTTGGTGGCTCTCCCGGGAGGGAGAGTAGATCAAAACGTTGTCCAGGTAGATCATGACAAACTGATCCAAGAGGTCCCAGAAGATGTCATTTATAAAATGTTGGAAGATGGCAGGAGCGTTGGTCAGCCCAAACAGCATGATGGTATACTCAAAATATCCATACCTGGTGCCAAATGCTATCTTTCATTCATCCCTGTGCCAGATCTGAACTAGATTATAAGCTCCATACAGGTCCAATTTGGTGAAGACAGTAGCCTCTCAGAGCCATTCCAACAGTTTAGGAATAAGGGGGAGAGGATACCAATTGTGCACCGTGATGGCGTTTAATTTGTGGTAGTTGCAACAAAGCCTCAAGTCTCCTGTCTTCTTTTTCATGAACAACACTGGGGTGGACACCAGCGATGATGAGGGCCTGATAAAACCCAAGGCCAGATTTTTGTCCAGGAAGTCCCGCAACACGGCCAACCCAGGGTCCGGCATCAAGTACAAATGACCCACTGGGAGCAGCGCATCTGGAAGCAAATCAATGGGGCAGTCATATAGCTGGTGCAGGAGCAAGTGGTCCACCTCTTACTCACAGAAGACATCTGTAAAATACACTAGGTCGGAAGGCAAGGATACCCAGCAACTTGCCTGTGCAGACTTAGAGGGTGTGGTCCACGCATTGCAAGCTCAGGAAAGCGATGAGGTTCTGGGACCAGTAGATTTGTGGATCGTGTGTGTCTGGAGCCAAGCCAACCAAGACCACAGGGATATGAAACTGGAGGTAATATAAAACTGGATGGCTTCCTCATGAAAGCTGATGGCCTGGTGCAAGGATTGCATGGCGGCTTTAATAGGCCCAGACAGAAGCACCTGGCCATCAATGGTTTCCACAAGCAGAGGGGGATCCACCGGACAGTGAGGTACTGCATATTTGGGTGGAAACGCCATGTCCATAAAGTTCATTGTGGCCCCAGAGTTGACCAAGGCGTGTGCCAGAATCCCCTGTGGACTACTGGGCAGAAGCACTCATGCCGCCAGGATCAAATGCCGTGTGTGTGTGTCCAGAGGCCACTTCCAATGGACATGATTCTGTGTTGGTGCGTGCCCAACCCTGTGTCTCCACTAGATCATGCTCGGGATATTTCCCAACAAGATATTCTGTGGCTGAGAGGCAGGCCCAGTACCCAATGACCCTCATCACTTCTTGGGGGTAAGAGGCAACTATGTGCCCAGGTTCCCTGAAGTAGAAACATAACCCCCCTGAGTGCCATCTATTTTTCTCTGTCACCGACAGGTGGGGCCTGACAGCACCTAATTCCATGGGCTACTCTTGCGGAGCCAGAGTCTCGAGCATGACCGAAACTATCTGTGTCTCCTGGGAGGCATGGTGACTCCTATGTCACTGCGACTGAGTGTCAATCTGGAGACAAAGATGGACCAGTGCATTGGGGGTTGGAGGAATGTCGACCCAGACCAGCTCATCCTGCAGCTCCTCCAACAACCCATTTTGGAAAGCATCCATGAAAGCAGCCTCATTCCAGGCCAAATCTTGGCTAAGCAGCCTAAACTCACTTATATAGTCCTGCAGAGGGTACCAGCCCTGCTTCAGGGTTTTCAGACACCGGGTAGCAGTCTAAGTCTTAATGGGGTCCTCAGGTGGTCACAACACCCCCCGGAAATCATCCAGCAAAGGGTTAGCCTGGACCAGCAGGGGCATGGCCCAGTGGGCTGCAGAGCCGGAGAGAAGGCTAATCATAAACCCCACTTTATCCTCATCAGTGGGGAAGTCTTCAGCTCTCAGGCTGATAAAGAGCTGGCATTGTCCCAAGAATGCTGGAAACATAGCTTGGTTGCCATCGAATTTATCAGGCACCGCCACCAGGCATTTCCTCTGGGAAGGTGGAGCAGCATGAGCTTGGAGCTGAGCCACCTGGGCTGCTAGTAAAGCCACCTGTTGAGTGAGTTGGGTGTTCTCCACATGAAGCTGCTCCATATTAATAGAGGTTTGTTGGGGCAGGAGACAAACTGTTCTGACCTAGGCTTTACAAAATCACAAAACAGACTCTCTGTCCCAACAAATCCCTTTTAATTTGGCTAATGTGTATTCCTAGCATACACTTACAGCAAAGTCCCGGCAAACAGTCTTTCAAGGGTGAATTGCAACCACAGACCTTATCAATCTTGGAGAGTTGCCAAGCTGATGGCTTCCAAGTGCAATGCTGTACAAGGAAATACTTGGCAAGGAATCTCTGTGAGTCACAAACTCAGATAAGCAAATCTTCACACTAATTAAACAAGCTAATTGTCTCCTGCAAATACCACTCCCCTTTCACTCCTATTTATTCCCTATGGGAGGCGCCATTCAGCGTTCCACTTGTGCCTTTATCCCGAGTTGACCCCTGTTCATTAATTGTTCCCTTCTCCTGACAGCTCTGCGCATGCACACATTGGGAACAGGCTCCAGCTGTTCTTTATTTTATTTCTTTATTTCTTTATTTGATTGGTCAATCGCTTACAAGATAATAGGTATAAGTATATACATAGTTATGAATACATGAAATGGGTACATATAAGAAAAATAAAAAGAAACAATAGGACAGGGTTGCTTATGCACGCCCCCTACAGACCTCTTAGGAAAGGGGTGAGGTCAATAGTAGACAGTCTCAGGTTAAAGTTTTGCGGGTTTCTTCTGCCACACTTATCTCCAACTTTGAAGGTAGCTGATAACTGTCGCTTGGCCCTGGCCCCATCTCTGCCTCTGATGCAGAGCACTCATCAGAGCCTTTCCCAGACTCCAGGACTGGCCCATGTTCCCAACCTCTTCAAAAGATACAGATCCAGACACCATCTAGCAACTGAGTTAATGCACTGTTTGTTGTAGTTATCTTTGCTTTGCCTTCAGGTCTGTATGGCAGCGGCATCTGTTACCTACAGCATATATTTTGTGTATGTCCACTTGCTTGCAATGTTCAGAGGGTGGGAAGAAGTTGTACAGTCTTATGTTCTCAAAATGCTAGAAACAAGCTGACAACTTCCCCTATGCAGCAGCTATAAAATATAGACATGCTCTTCAACAATATATAATCATTTTATTAACTATAAGTGGTATGAGCTTTAATTAGTTCTTCTTTCTGTTCATCTAGCTTATGCTACAAGGAGAGACATACCTCATATTAATGTAAATAACCAATATTAAGCAGGTCCTGTGCAAGAACATGAAACACTGCTGAGTTTTTTTCATTGGCGTAATAAATACACTGATAATCATTACCCTTTTGCATATTTAGATTCTATGTTTGGGGAAGAATCTGACTTCAAAAGTATTCAATATCTTCAATGAGGTGCAGTTTACAGTTACTCAATACTTTATAATTGAAAACTAAAGGGCTTAAATGTTGACATTTGAACTGAAAAGTTTCAAACCCTTACTAAGTTGCATGCCAAGACAATTTGAGTTTATTTTGGCTTTATTTATTGAAAAATGAAGAGTATGAAAGACTCTAAACCAGAGAATTATTAAGGACAACATCAAGAGTGTAGACAAAATGTTGAATGTATGCTTTTGGAGTTAAATAAGGAAAAAAAAAACTCTTGTACTTTTGAATATAGGCAACCCTTGTTTAATTGACCACAATTAAGTGGGAGTGGCAACTTGGTTGTTAAGCAAAGCAATCATTAAGTACAACTGACACTGTTCATATGCTGTTACTTCAGCTTTCCTTTGCTTTAGAGGAGGGGTGGCAAATTCATGTTGTCACGGCAACATCACATGATATATCTGGAGTTTTTTCCCTTCATTAAACTGGACATGGGGGCGGGGGGCAGCACGTGATGTATCTGGCCCACAGGTTGGGAGTTTGACAGCCCTGCTTTAGAGATCTGTGATAGTTGTAAAGGCAAGGATCGATCCTAAAGTTACTTTTTGATCACAGTTGTAATTGCAAACAGTCACTAAACAAGGTAGTTATTAAATGAGGACTATCTGTAACTCTCCAAAACTTCAAAATCATTCAAGTTTAATTATTTGTTTCATGTTCCCTGGCTCTGTCATTTGAGAATAGTGGATGAAATATAATTTATACATGAGTTGCTGACATGATGTAATTTATATATGAGTTGCTGATATGATTTATATATGAGGTGACATAATTATCTTTGTGTAGATAAGCTGGCAGGGCTGTTATTTAACCGGTCTATTCCGGATTATGAGAATCAGTTGTTACATAGTTACACACATTAGTGCCAAGCATAAAGTTCACATGTCTCAGACAGAAATCAGGCTTTGCATCTGTCAGCAAAGTCACACTCCTAAGTAATCTATATACTCTGAGCTTTCCAGAGAGACAAATTGCTGGTGCTGAATAAGAAAAAGACAAAGTTTTGGCTTACTTCTGATTGTACTAAAAATCTAGGACTTAGGTATCCAATGAAGAATTAAACTTTGGTTCATTACCTTTTTATATAAAACTAAATCTAGAAAAATGTGGTTTATCCAAATTGTTATAAAGTATATACACGTGCCTATTTAAGCTTTAAGTATGAAAGTATGTGATTTTTATATCAACCCAGTTCTAAGCAAAAGTGTAGTGAGTTTAGGATTCCAGATGGTTCCTCTTAACAATGAAGCCTTTTAAATTGTTTTAATGATCTAATAGAAAACCATATAAACAATATTAAAAAATTGGTTGTGATAAATAAATAGGGAAATAACTATGACTGTTATATTAACTACCAATGCTCAGGAAGGATATCAAGCAATCTCTTTATACTGTAGCTTTGGTATTTATGTAAAGCAGCTAGGAGTAACTTTTCAAAACTTTATCATCAAGAAATGAAGCTGGAATTCTTGATGTGGAATATTTTTTCCTGTCCATCTTAAATACCAAATCTACTTCATTTCTCAAGGATTTTACTCAAATTAGATTGCATGGATAAAGAAGATTCCTGGATTTGTAATATCAGGGCTCAATCCTAGATGGTGACTTATGCTTTATACTTTTGTTGAAATAAAACAATCTTTAAAAATGTACATCCCAATTATTTACATTAATGTTTCTCCTTTTGGAGGACTATCGTGAAGGGTTATTATTGGAACCAGTTACTGTCAAATTTAAAAAATACCCCTTTAAGGATAATTTGGGAGTTTCTTCGGTGAAGTGTTCTGCATTGTTTTGAAAGCTTACCCCAACTGTTAAGTAGTAAAGGAAACATCTCACCCAGCTGGCAGTACTAAAAGAACAACCAACAGTAATAGAATATTCAAGGAGATGAAATACAACAACACAATTATTCCCTTTGTTTTTACACGTGTAGAAAAATATTACTTCCTGGAGATACCTTCATTCAAATGAAGTGAAACATCAATTTGAAACTTTGCATCGATCCAATATAGATCTATCATGGAACGGGATGAGATAAACCTGCTTATGCATAAATGTCTGTTATGTCAAACAAGCTTTAATGACTATTCTACTATGATTAAAACCCATGTTTCCTTCTACAGAGTTTAAAATAAAGTGATGTGGTTTCAGGCATGAACTTGTTCACATGCAAAGATCACTTTCAACCAATGCACACTTTAAGGTTTTTTTTAGTGAGTAAAGTTGAAGAAAACTTTCAAATCAGAGGCTATATGCGTATAAAATTTTGAACACAATCTTCAGGGATGGAGGCTTGGACTAAACATTTTTGTGTATGAAATGAAGAAATGAAGATCAGTCTTCCAAACTAATGGCCTCTGGAGGTGAAGGTAATGTGGCATGGCCTAGCATCTCTATGAAAACAGCTCTTCACAAAAGTGATGCACTTAGTGTCCATTAACAACTGACAGATTATGGAATTGCTGTAGACATGCTATAAATTTTTTTAAAGAACATCAGTTTCCCAACCTCATAGAAAACTCAAAAGGAGCCCAATCAATCTCTTTTTTTAAAAAAGAAACTTATAATGTGTGAGAAGGTAGGGATATGCTAAGAAACCAGATAAGAATATATTTGGATCAAGAAATGTGAGCAAAGTACATCTAAAATAATATTTTCAATAATTTATGGTAGAAAAAAAATCAATGGTTTTGCATGAACAAAATTACTATACTTATAACATTTAATCTTAACTGAATAATAGGCAGGGTGTTGTTAAGAGCATTGCATATTATATTGTATAGTTAAAAAAAACACCAAGCACAAACATTTAGATAGTCCAAAGTGTACTGTATGCATGTATCAAAAGAAATTGATTTTTTAAAAACTAAAATACCCAAGACATAGCTTAACCAAAAAAGTGTTAAACATTGCAGTAGTCAAAATAAGAAACCATTGCTAAAATGCTCAGTCCAAGAAACAACTAATTTTAAATTCCAAACATGGCAGCAATGATATACTATGAAGAAAGTTGATAGTTGAAAATACAGGTTTTTTAAAATTTAGTACAAATGCATCCAATTGCATTTCTGCACAAAAACATTTAGCAGCTAATAGAGTAGGGCTTAAGGGCTAATGAAACAAGTGTCAGTAGATAATGTGTAGAATTAATTTATTGTTTTTGTAGAAAAGCTAATCTGTTGTACATGCTTACAAATTACTAACCAGCAAAAACTTTAAGTAGAAAAAGATATGTTGACAAGGGATAATTTTTATTAATACATTTTTTTAAATTCTTTAAAAAATAGAATCTGGTAACAGAAAGTAAGCTACTGAAAATAATTTTCTGAAAACTTTGTAGGAGGATACTGAAATAAATTCTTACTTCTATGAATCCTATAGAAATATCAACCACAATATATACATGAAAATAATAACAATTGCTGATGCAGTGTACCATTCTAGTAAATATCCGGGAAGATTCTACTAATGGGATTCATGTGTGGAATAAGACACTATTGGAAGATAATAGTGTCCCCCTCCTTTTTTAGCTAGGTCACACACTTTCCCTGATCTGCCAGCCAGCCTCAAAATAGGGATGCAAAGAAACTGTTCAAAACTGTCTCCACCTGCATTTGACATTTGGGCTGAAATTGATTAAGCTTACCTCTTTAGCTCTGGCAGACAAGCAGAATCCCCTCAAAATGAGGAAAACCCTTTATGTCAATGCTCCACTTTGATGCTAGACACACCCTATGAAAAAATCCTATAAAAATCCGTATCTAAGGAAGAATTTGCACATCTAAGATCACCCACCACACAGGGCAAGGAATGATCTTCCTGTCTGGACTTCACATGTCCCCAGGGCAAGGACATTTTAATTTGCATATCTAATATGGTTCACAATAAAGTCCATTACTTCAAAGTCCATTGTCACAGAGAGTACTACCACTGTGAGTACTCTCACTTTCTAACTGTATGGCCATTTTCAAATTGCTGATCCTCCATTCTGGCTCTTTGAATAAAATTCTACCTCTACTTTGAGCAATTGTCCTATGTTTTTTTCAGTAACTCAGTTTGGAATTGGACCAAGAAAATTCTTCTAACAAAAACTATAAGTAGATTGAAAATAAAATATTTCTTTAAAAGAGGTATTTTTGCCGCATGCAAGGGAGTGATAAGAAAAGAGCAAGACAAGAAAACTGAAACTGAATTAGAAGCCATTTTTAGATCAGCTATAATGTTATTGTTAAATAAGTTTGAAGTTCCTACATATCAGTCTCCTGAGATATCACTTGATTAAGTCTACATAAGTAATCCTTACATTTGCAGCCTCAGGGAGAAAAAGGGTGAAACTTAGTAAATGGAAGCAGAAAGAAAAATGGATCTGGAAAGGAGAGTGGTGCTTTCGATCTTTCAGAAGTTAGAGCAATATATAAATTAATATAAAAATAATTTGAATAAGGAACATTCTCCCAAGTCAGACAAGTGGATATAGTGTGAATTGTAGTGAACATTCCTTCCTTCCTTCCTTCCTTCCTTCCTTCCTTCCTTCCTTCCTTCCTTCCTTTGTATGTATTTGTATTCAGTTGGACCAAGTCAGACCTGGGCATTTTATGGCCTACAGGCTTTGGCTGACCCTGTTGGGCCAACAGTGTCAGTGGCTTTGTGGAAGGGATGGGTGTATGTGGTGGGGGACAGGGTGGGGGTTGGAAATGAAGTGGGCGTGGGCCAATGGCAGGGGTGCAGAGTGGTGGGCATCTACAATAGTCCTAGTTTCTCATGTGGCCTCTTGGGAAAATTAATTGTCCACCCCTGAACTAAATAATTGATTTCCTTGATTTTTTTTACCTGCCATCTTGCTTTTTTGCTTCTTATTTCACTCTTTGTTTCTTGTTATTTTGGGGTCATTATATTTGAAATGGGGGCTGATGTAGTTATTGTTATTATTGGTTTGATGGGTATTAACTTCACTGTAGAAGTTTTAACACTTATTTATATAAAACTTGGATTGTGGTGGGATAAAAATATCATGAATAAGTCAATAAAATGTCAGTATCTATTTTGCTTGCTTCAAGAACTGACATAGTTGTCTATTACATCACAGAAAATATTTCCATTTTTTATGTTAATGATACTGATTTGTGGTTTATTGCTTTAATAATAATAATAATAATTTGGGCACATACTAAGAACAACTGTTTATTGCCAAAAAAGAAACAACAATTATAGATGTATAATTTTCTATAGTTGGAAGATGGTGTTTTAGGATTGAAAATAGACAGTTTTTTTTCTTTTTTGAATCAGAAGCACTGAGTCACTTCTGGGATTAAAGGATTAGTTGGTGACATCACCATTGCCTTGGTGCCTCTGTTCATGTCCCTGGCAGGAGCTGGAGTGAAGGATGAGAGCTTAACCCCTCCCTATGGCAGCTTTCAGATCTCGAATGCAGGCTTGCTAACCTCCTGCCCAGCGTTCCAACCACTTGAACCACCATGCTGCAAAATAGACAATGATTTTTATATATGTATGGGAGTATGTGGGCGGGAGGGGGGTGTTGTTAGATTTTGAGCCATAAAGCCTAGAAATTGACTGCTCATCCCTCACTGAGATACAAGGATTAGAGAAGCTGCTGAAATGAACACGTAGCAAAAGGAATGCATATATTTTCAACTGTTAAGAGTAGCAAAGATTTGATTCTCTATGATTAAGCACAGCCATGAAACATGTTAAATATTTAATGGTAGTGTCTTGAGAATGTTTCTTACTATCTATATCTGTCAGCAATTATTATTCTTAAGAGTTATATAAAGTTAGAGATTTGATTTGAAGACATTTAATCAAACTGAATCTTCAAATTCAAATTAAATATTTGAATTGATTTGAGATGATGAATACAGTCAAGACTTTGCATCACCTTGGAGAAGTTCAAAGGTCATTTGAAGATTCAGTGGAATGTCTGGCTCTTTAGAATGACAAGTTTTATTGCAGCTTTCCTTCCGCTGCCTTGTGTAGGGCAGTATAAATCTTGTAACGGGTGGGATTGTACTGGTTCTGACCAGTTCTATAGAACCCCTTGTTAACTTTCTAAGCAGTTTGGAGAACCAATAGTTAGAAGAAATCTCCTTTTATTTTTTCCCACACTTATTACATTCTTGGCAGTATGCCTAGACTTACTGTCTCTGAAGGTTTTTTTTTTTCCTTTCCTGATACTTTCTTAAAGGGGAAGGGTTGTTTTTAAGTTTTTTACACTGCTGTTGGGAGAAAATACTCCCCTGGAAATACTTCCAGCCGGCATGCAATGATCAGCACTTTGAAGAAATAATTGAATAATGAAGCAGAGTTGCAGAAAGAAGCTTTTTAATGACAAGGAACCAAGATGAGTGACATTCAGCAAGGCTTCTTGGCTAGCTAGAAAGATTCACATTCAAACATGAGTTTACATATCCTTTCTGAGTTTTGGTTTAAAACTGGTTTTTAGTGAAGTTTAATTCTGTCCATGGTGACATTTAATCCTGTATTTATTGATGGGATAATTTTCCCTATTCAGCTTTGTTTGAAAGGAAAAAGATTAATCTCTGTTCCTGAAAAGAAACTGGGTTGAAAAATCTGGCTAGTTCCTGTATCTATTTGTTCTGGTAATTAGTTTAACAAGCAACAGCTACTGTTGCGATTTACTTATTTGTATTATGTTTATTTTTTTTCCTGCCTCATGGTTTCTTTTTCTATCTAGGGACGGGCGGGTCTTCCTTCTTTAGTGGTAACTGGCACTGTCCTTTTGGGGTGTACTTCCAAGAGGCAGGATGAAAGCATGGCATCGATTTTTTTACTGCCTTTCTGGGGGGCATGTGACCTTTCCTTAAATCTGGATGATTTCCTTAGGATATCTTGTGAGGTGAGTGAGACCAGCTGGTATCTTTAAGTGGTGCAAATGGATCTAAGGACTGCTTCTCCTGGGTGTGCTCTTTCTGGAAAGTTTAAATGACCTCTCTGCCAAAGGGTTTCACTTGATGAGCAAGAGCTGGCTGCTGATAGTTATCATTGCATTTTAACTATTTTAATTCCTCAAGATGCTCTGGCATACTGCCTGATTTGTAACTCTGACTTGCAGGTATTTTTAATCTAATGATTGGTATTTAGGGCAACTTTTTGCAAGCAAAGAAGCTTTTTGCATTTTTGTACAGGTAATCTTTAACTTACAACAGTTCATTTAGTGACCATTCAAAATTACAATGGCACTGAAAAAAGTGACTTATGTCCATTTTTCACACTTATGATCATTGCAGCATCCCCACTGTCATAAGAGGCCACTCGAGGAGAAGCGCCCCTTGACATGAGTGACGTCGAGTTCGCCATGCCCACCCAGTCGCATGACCACCAAGCCACACCCACCAGCTAAGCCATGCCCACATAACCGGTTGTTAAAAAATTTAACAACCCCTTGACGTGAATGATATCGAGTTGGCCATGCCCACCCCGTCTTGTAATGAATATTAAATGTTTATTTTGCTGCTCTTCTTTATATTGTTTGCTTATTTTTCTGTGATCTTACCTTTTACCAAGCAATATTTTACCCTTATCATTCTGTACCTCTCAGTATATTTGTCAGACCAAAGTCTAAACCTATTAGTTTCTATGTGTATTCTGTTTATTGTTTTCCAGCAGTTTTACTTCCCTGCTTTTATTTCTTTGTATACTTGTACTCCCCACAAATTGAAAACAAAAGTCTTCCATTGTCTTTCTAGTATTTAGCTGTTCCTGTCTTAAACTGAGTGTGCTAGTCTTCATTGTATGAGTAGATTTGATTGCTCTTAGATTATTGCATATAATACAGACCATTTGTGTTAAGAGGCAGCTTGGTGTAGTGATTAAGATGTTAGAAATTGAAAGGCGCTTCTGCCTTAGATAGGAACCCTTTGGGCCAGTCACTCATTCTCAGCTCTAGGAAGAAGGCAATGGCAATCCACTTCTGAAATCTTGGCAAGAAAACTGTAGAAACGTGTCCAGGCAGTAGCCAGAAATCAAAACTGGTTGAAAGGAACACACACACAAATTATTTATATTATTGTGTCTACCTAACATGCATTTTTTAAAAAAATGTTGCACAAGGAGCATATAATATTTCATCCCAGAAAAAGGCTAAAATTGCCAATGAGTCATGCCAAAAAGTATACAAGCCCAGAAAAGCAAACGATCAGAGGTCCTGTTATTGCTAATAAAAATAAAAATAATATTGATATTTGGAAGTTGGAATAAAACATTTTATGCACTGACTAACACAATTTAGGGTCTATATTGGACAGTTTGGAGGTGGCTATGCTGTTCTTTTCTTATGTCTATTATCTACCCCCCCCCCAAAAAAAAAGTATGTAAGAGATAGTTCAAAGATACATTGCAATGAAAACCTTTTTAATCTTTTTCTCTTCTTTTTCCAAACTAATGGAAAAGTTGCTAAGTTCTGGTGTGAATTAAAAAAAAAACCCAGTGAAATATTCACTTTTGGAATAATGAATGTAATAAGACAAGATGTCAAGATATTGTGATCCCTTATTCTGTTAAAATATTTTTGTTGAGTTGTATGGAAACAGTTTTATCTTGAGTATTAGAATACTAAAATTATTGTTCATACAGGACAAGCCAAGCAGTACAACACTGTACATAGAGAGCAATGCCATTTTCATCAGTTTTTTTTAAGGGGGGGAGGAGGAAATTCAGTGCCTAAATTGTTTGTGGGATTATCTTTCCTGACTTTTTATTTAGAGGTCAATGAATCTGTTTTTCACTAGACCTGAAAGTCAGAGATGTATCAGAAGAAAAGTATAAAAACATTTAAAAGTAAATTCAGTTAGTAAACAAAAATAGTGTCTAATTATATCCGTAAATAATAATAGTCCAGCTTAAACGTATGGCTGACTAGGCAACAACCAGTAATAATAATAATGATGCACTAACTTGATGTGATTGTGGGATTTGTGTGCTCTGAGGAAGATGAGAGCTATGCCAGAGGTTCAACAATACCGGACCAATCTCATCAGAGGAGCCAGACAAAGAGTATCTCTCCCATAAACAATATGGTAAAACATAATTTAGAGAAATCCATACTAGATTAACCATCACTCAGGTCAAAAAGGGTCATGCTAGGTGTTGGAGTTCCTAGCTACTTGGTAACAGTTAGGCTACAGGACTTAGAACTGTTGTCTGAGCAACCAGGGCCAACAGCTACTGGACTACTGGAAGAATTTACTGTTGCAAATACACAAACATTGAAAACAACGAAATAATTATCTATTATTATAAATCAAGTCCAACAAGAAGAGGACATTTGAAAGGAATGCATCAGTTCTGGAAAAAACAACATCCAGAATCAAAAATAACAGAACAGAGGTTAGCAGATCAATGTTGATTTATACTACAAAATAAAATATTACAGAAACAGAATTGCAAATCCAGTCTAAACATCTGGTTGGCTGTGCCACCAACCCTAATAATATTTTAATCCATATAGGAACAGTATATATTTTGGTGAATTCAAGCATCAAGCATACTTAAGACTATTTTCCCTGCAGCAGCAATTCTATGAGTGGGTTGAGATAAGAGAGAAAGGCTGGCCTAAAATCACTCAACTGCATTGATGCCTAAGGGAGATCTAGAACTCACAGTTTCCTGGTTTCTAGGCTAGGATCTTAGGTTATATCATGTTGAGCAGTCATAAAAACACAAAGTGAACATACTTCAGTAAATATTGATGTAAATGTGGACATTAGAGACCACTGTCATATACTTAATTTTTTCCATGTTTTTTTTAATTTAGCTTCAAAATTACTGATATTTCTATCTTTAATAATCTGTTATTTTCAATCTATTCTGCAAAAGAAGAATGGGAAATAGTTGTATATATTTAAATGCTTTCTCATTATAGTCAATGTCTGAATTTTTTATTAACATGAACCTCACATTGGTTTAAACCTAATCTTGCCATTTTGCCATTTTACATCTGAATAGGATTTTGGTTGATTTGTATAACTCTAGCTACTCACTTGGGCCTCTTTTGAAGTATACCATTAAAAGAAGGGAATTAAAAGAAAATATTTTTTTTTGCAATCTAAAAGACTTTTTTTGCATTTTTGCATTTTTTTCCCTTTCAGTGCATGTGCTTGGGGATTGACACATTAAAATAACTTCTGAGTATTAAAAACACCATATAAAATATGGTTTCATATTTTAGTAGCATATACAAACGTAATTTATCTCACTCTCCCCTTTGGTCTTTTCCTTATAATTGTTCAGCCATTTAACACTATGAAAAGCTGATTCTAGCTGCTGTAGGGTGATTCAGATTTATTATGGCAATGAGAACTATCCTCCAAATTAGAACAATTTTCTGCTACTTCACTAGATGAAAATGTCTACTACCTCATTTTTTCCCTTTGTTATCTTTTATCTCATTGGTATTAAACCTGTAAAAATTGCCTACTTTTTCATTTATATACTGGAAAGGAACATAGTTTACTTATTGTGAATTAATTCTTATAAAATGTTTGTAAAAATAAATACCATCCCAATTTTCCCAATATACAATTTACTGGTACTTAGATGAAGCATAAGCTCTGCTCTGCTCATGAAATGCAAGAATCCAGAGCTTCTCCTCCATGCAGCATCGAGAGCCCAGAATGGGTTGACTCCTTCCCATGATGTCATTTAGCTGAGTCTGAACTAAGATATAAAAGCCAGCCCCCAGGAGAGACCCCAGCTTTTGACTCAGCTCCTTTCAATCAATAGCTGTGTTTCTGAAAGCGTTCTATTAGACAGCACTCACAGTGATCTTCAGTACTTTTTCCTTGCTTCAAGCAGCTCCCAGGGATCTGGGCAGCTGCTCTTCCAGGAGAGCAGGGCTCTCTCTCCTGCAACATTGGGAGCAGCATTACCAGAGCTCTGTGCAGGCAAGCTGGGCAGCGTCTGGAGACCTCCCCCATGCCTGAGCTTTTAAGTGATTGTAAAAACGATCAGCAAACTGATAAGAGCGCAAGCCAGCTGATCGTGTGGCTGGCGGCTGCGTTTTTCCCTTGCTGACTTCGCTCGGGGCTCTGTAAAGCCTAAGGAATGATTCTTCGATCTTGGAGCCTGTTTCCCCTAGTCAGCAGCCATCTTGGATTGAAGCCTTCCACCACGAGGTGAGTGGCCATTTTGAAAGCCCGGGGGCCATTTTATACCCTAAAGGACTTACTAAAAATTTCTAAACAGTTTCTTTCCACCTGCACGTCGTGCCAGGTTTTCCTGTCCCCAGCTCGTGGAAAGAGCCTTGCAGAGATCATCAGTCAGATCCAGCAACATCCCTGTCCCCCTGTCGCTGTTGTCCAAACTTCTGGGGAAGATGGTCTCCTGTATTGGCATTGACCCATGGGCTCGGGTCTACTCCCAACCCCTTCAATGGTTCCTGCTTCCCTACCAATGAGCAGGAACCAGGCACTCATCCATCAAAGTCCCGCTCCCGCCACAAATCTGGAGATCTCTCAGTTGGTGGCGTTCCCTGTCAATCTGGAGGGGACTCTGGTTCAGGGACCCAGACAGGCTAGTGATAACCACCGATGCCAGCCTCCTGGGTTGGGGTTCCCATATGCAGGGCCAGATAGCTCAGGGCGTTTGGTCCAGGTCAGAGCAAACCCTTCCCATAAATTGGCTAAAGCTCAGAGCCATTTTTCTGACTCTCAAACATTTCAGGCAATCAGTGACTGGCTCTCATGTTCTAGTCCTTACAGACAACATGGCCACAATGGCTCATGTCAACTGGCAAGGGGGGATGAGGTCCAGAGCCCTCATGGGAGAGGCTCTATGGTTGGGGTTATGGGCAGAGAAACACCTGTTATTGATCTCGGTGGACCACAACGCCCAGGCCGACTGGCTCAGCAGGAGCCTAGTTGACCAGGCAGAATGTTCCATTTCTCTGTCTCTATTCAGAGACTTTTCCCTCAGATTCAGAACACCAAAGGTGGATCTCTTCTCCACTCCTCAAAATGCCCAAGTCACCAGATTCTTCAGCAGGTTTCCCTGCCAGGGAGCGGAGGGGACCAATGCTCTTCAGTGCAGATGGCCCAAAGGTGTCCTCTATGTCTTTCCCCTGCTTCCCATCATTCCAGCAGTAATTCAGAAGATGTTGGAGGAATGAGCGGAGCTCCTCCTCCTGGCACCCTATTGGCCAAGGAGGCCCTGGTTTGTGGACCTGGTCAACCTATCTGTGACTTCTCCTTGGAAGATCCCAGCCCATCTAATCTCCCTTTCACCAGGGGGGGCTGCTCCATCCAGAGCCCCAGTGGTTCAAGCTGACCATGTGGCACTTGAGCGGCAGCGGCTAGAGGAAGCTGATCTTCAAGAACGGGTCATCTTCACTATCCTGGCATCTCACAAACCTTCTACAGGGTGCATCTATGATGCCACCTGGAAGGCTTTTTCCCAATGGTGCCTAATGGAGAGTCTTTCTCAGTTGGCAGAAGTTCTTAGCTTCCTTCAGCATGGGCCAGAGAAAGGTTTGGCCCCCAACACCTTACGCAGGCAGGTTGCGACCCTCTCCTCAGTCCTTTCATGGGGTTCGCTTCCTTCCTTATCCCATCACCATTCAGTCAGGAGGTTTTTGAAAGGGGCTTCCAACCTGCACCCACCGGTGGTTCACAGGTATCCTTCCTGGGACCTTCATATGGTCCTTAATGCCCTTACAAAGCCTCCCTTTGAACCACTTAGAACAGTGTCTCTCCGTTTCCTGACTCTGAAGGTAGTGTTCCTTGCTTCCATCACTTCTGCCAGGAGGGTTTCCAAACTTGCTGCTCTTTCCATCAGACAGGACCTTTGTTCCTTTCACGATGATAGGGTTGTTCTCCATCTGGACCCCCCATTTATTCCGAAGGTTAATACCTGGTTTCACAGGTCCCAGGACATTGTTTTGCCTGACTTCTGTCCCCTCCCACACCATGACTTAGAGCGGCAGTGGCACACGCTAGACATAGGAAGGGCTCTTAGAAAATACATTAAGTGCACTTTCTCCTTCAGGAAGTTGGAAGCCATGTTTGTTTCTTTTTTCCCTTCTCACTTGGGGTACAAGGCCTCTTCTCCTACTATTAGCAGGTGGGTCAGGTCTTGCATTGAGCAGGCCTACAAAACTGCGGCCCTATCAGTTCCCCGAGGTCTGACAGCGCACTCTACCAGAAGCATGGCCACTTCTGCTGCTTGGGCAACCCAAGCATCCTTGGAGGAGATTTGTCGTGCGGCCATGTGGACATCCCTGTCTGGGTGCCTTTGCCTCAGCGACTGCAGCCTTCAGCACATGGGTGCTTTAACAAGTGGTTCCACAGTCAGTGTGATGAGCCGGATGAAGACCTGCCCGTGGACATGCAGGCTTTGGTATGTCCCATCCTGGGCTATTGGTGCAGCATGAAGGAGAATAGGCGTTGGTAGAAGTTACCGTGAACGCCCTTTCTATCTATGCTGCAAGAGAGCCCAGCCCATCCCTTGATTCATCCGGAGAGGGTAAGACATATTTCTGTATTCATTTGTGCTTTCAGAGACACCTTTCAGTCTGTCAAGTATCTTCACCAAAGCTGGGGTCTCTCCCGGGGGCTGGCTTTTATATCTCAGTACAGACTCAGCTAAATGATGTCATGGAAAGGAGTCAACCCATCCTGGGCTTTCTTGCAGCATAGATAGAAAGGGCGTTCACAGTAACTTCTACCAACGCCCATTCAAAAGAATGAAAAATCTGCTGTTGGAGGCAGTTTGCTTAGTTTCAACCATCCCAGATAGAGCATTGGATATGTGAAGCCTACAGCTGCTTTGCGGCATTTTGATTGGCTTTAATAAATAAATGCATTGTAATATATATAAACAAAAAATATTTTGTTTTTCTTATTAATCTACATCAGCAATACCTCAAAGTGTGAAACCTAAAGTTATGAGTGTGTGGGTCAGAGGGCTAACACTTCCTGCCCTGGTTTCAAATATCTTATATTACCTCTACCTTCCTACGATTTCTACAGTTCCTCCTCCTCATTTTTGTCTAGACATTCCTTTGAATAACCACTGTTGTGATAATGAATCTGGAATAGGGAGACCAGATTCAAATCCACCTTTAACGTAGAAACTGCCTGGTGGCTTTAGGCCCTCTTTCTCAGTACAATTAACCTCATAAAGTTACTAGCGGTATTATTGAGATAAATGTAAGTCCCCTTGAGCTCTTGGAGGAAAGTGTCATAGCCCCATTAGAGCCCGGTTTGGAGGAGGAGGAAGAATTGAAACTGGGACTGTCCGACAGGGATGGCACATCTCCCTCGGACTGTTTGGAGAGGCTAGGAGCTGAGGATGATGCTGTCCCAGGCCCCTGAAGCATTGTGGGAGGTGGTTGACCAGGCGGAGAGCTGCCTGCCTGCACAGACCCAGGGGAGCATCAGCTGCTGACAGGCAGTGGTGCTGTAGGCACGCCTGCCTCCTCCATTTGCTACAGGGGCAATGAGCAAAGGTAAGCCAAGAGCGAAGGTAAGCCAAGAGAAGGGCTGCAAGGCTACTTGAGAGGAAGTCACCCCAGGAACACATGGATGGGAGTAACTTAAGGAGAACCTGTGGGGCGTTAGTCATTGCCAGGGATAATTGCTTGCTTTGGTTCACACCCACACACCCACACACCCACGGCTTTGATTCATCCCGGTTGCTAGTTGCCTTGCCTTGCTTGGAAGATTGCTCTTCACCTTTTTCCTTTTCTTGTCACTGTGCCTTTGGAACCACTTCTTGTGTTGCATCTTTTCTTTGTCCTGAAGACTGCTATTGTTTTGAGCTTGGACTCTGCCATGGATTGGACTTGGAACCCTGGACTTTCTTGCCCTGTGATTGTGCTCCTACTTTGTGGACTTTATTTGTACTATAGGAGCTGTGTTTGAGGGACTGAGAGTGGCTGAACAAACCTCCAAATACCAGTTAACAAGTAATATATAATGTGTGTCAGTTTCCACCATCTCATTCATTCATTCCCAGGACTATATATTAGTTACTACTGATTTGTGAACATTGATGTTTCTTTGAATTCCCTGTTTGCTGCTGTTCATTTGTTCTGCAAAAAGGGTAAGTAGGTAGGGTAAGAAATAAATCTGCTTGTTCAGTATTGAAAACTGAATATAAAGCAGATCTGGTATCTGAGTTAGAATTATGAACTCGTCTTCCTTTCAGAATCAACCCCAACCCTTCACCCCAAAATTCAGTTCATTCAGTTAGTTTGCTTCAAATTTATTTTCACCCCTAAAGTTCCTCAAGTCAATTTCCTTTAAATGAATTAATTACACCAGAAGAATAATTTCCTCCCCTTAGTTTTCACTCAAATTGACTGCTATCAGTTCAGAGCATGTCAGCTCTATCAGATAGACCAGATCAAGAAACAGAGCTAAAAGTATCCTCACTGTATTAGAACAGCTAAAGTAATAAAGTAATATTGCAAGTCTGAATGTGCTACCTTTTTCCTCCATCTTTTACCATTATGAAAATTCAGGAATATGACTCTTTGAGAGATTTTTGCTAATTGTTTAATTGACCAGCTTATCTGATTGTTGCGTGGTGGTAGATCTTTCTTCTCTTTATTCACTGCAGCCACTGTTTTGTTATTTGAAACTACAGAAAGAAGAAAGATACTGCAACAAATGTTATTAATATCACAAGAGAAATACTGCAACAAATGTTATTAATATCACAAGAGACTGAGCTCTTTTTGCCTTGTTTAATCCCACCTCATGACAACACACTAAATATGTTACTAGCAAATATTAGGACCCTGTAACTTTCTGGGGGTCATTAAGCATTTTTCTTGTGCTGGAATATTGGAGACCAATGAATTCATAGTAACAGATGATCATGCTTATTTGAGTTACAATGGTGATGCACAAATATGTTAAACCAAAATAACCAGCAAATCGACAAATTCCTTTTCTGAAAAAGAAGTGCACTATTACTTCTGAGAACAGCAGACATAATTTTGTTTAGATTTTATTTCTTTTATCCATGATGAGATACCAAGTATAATATCTAATAATAACCAAAAATGTCTGCCATTATGGCAATCACAAAATTTCAAAACTGACTATGACAGTGATAGAAGCATGAAACAAACATGGGCAGAAAGTTAGGGAATGAGTCTTAACATTTGTATCTGTGCTTGGCAACCAGACTTATTTTGTTACAGGATTGCTTTGGTCTTCAAGGAAGAAATGGTGAACTGAACACACAGCAGAATGAACAGCTGGAAAGTAGACTCACTGTTCATAATAACACTCCAAACATTGAGAGGACTTGAAATCACCCTCAAGTGTCCCAGACAGTTGCTCCTCATTTTGCTCTTTTAATTTTATAAAGTCACCCAGAGTCATTAGGTATAGAATGGCATAGAAATCTATCCACCCATCTATCTCTCAGCTATTACGTATTTTAAATGTCCAGCAATGCAATTAAAAACAAGAAAAAAAACCCTACACACATCCAGGAAGATCCAACAGGAAGAAAAGTGATTGTCAATTGTTTTCCCATAACAGTATTTTTTTGTTCATTATTATTTCCCTAACAAGATTTCAGGATTACTAAATAAATGCATCAGATATCTTATGATATATCTTTTGTGCTTTAGAGGATGGAAAAGCACATAGCAGTGCTTGGAACAAAATGTACTTAACAAAACATAGAGCAGTATATGCATAATGCAAAAAAAATTGTCATTAGTTTTGAAGAAAGCATCTTTATTCCCTCAACACCAATATCAAAGATATTATAATACAGTATATTAACTTCAGTTAATAATCCAGCCAAATTATTATTATTGATTATAATCTCTGTTTATATACTATAGTTTGCCATGACAATGTTGGTGAAGCTGTAGTTTTTCTCTGGTAGTTTCTTGATTAGGCTGTTGCTTACTGCTTTATTGCTTGTCTGGTGTTAATTCCTGCTTACCTGGATGTTCATTACTGGTGAGAAGGTGTTCTGATGGTTTTGTTTCTTTTTTTTGTTTTGTTTTTTGAACAGTATGTAAATAGTATTTATTTCCAAGTTCCTGTTGAAGGCCAATTTGTCTGAATGACAAGCTTCCAGGAATTCTTTAGTGTTTTTGGATTTAGCTTGGTCTAGGATGCTCTCAATTTCCCAACTGAAACTACAGTTAAATCAAGTTTGTTGTGAAATTAACTTCTGACTGGTGGATGTACATAGATGTGCTCTGCTAGTCTTTTGCCTACCTGTCCCATATAGTAGCTGTTATAATCCTTATACTCTGTGTTGTACAGTAGATGACTCCTGTTTTTTCTTCTTGGGTTACTGAGTTTTCTGGTTCACTTAAGATGCTTTGGAAGGCTTAAGTTGATTTGTGTGGGATAGTGATGCCATGTGGTTGCAATAGTCTCTTGGTTTTTTCCAAGATGTTTTTGATGTATGATAGTGTTATCCTTTCCATAGCCTGTATTAGTTATGCTATAGAGGCTGGAGTGATCAGGCACTTTTTGATGAAATTTTGTAGATATTCTTTTTGTTGGAAGATGGAAGATAGGAGGTGCTCTGGGTTGCTGCACTGTGTTTGTGTTTTCTGAATAATGTTCTTGTGCAGTTCCTTTTGTAAGAGGTTGGGTTGTTACTTTAGTAGCGGAGCACTTGGTTAGTGTGGGTGGTTTTTCAATAGGTGTATGTTAGAATTTGCCACCCTTTTCTTTGGCCTCTCTAATTTTCTCCGATCATATAATGGTATCCAACTGAGTGTGGTTTTTGCTGGATGCTGCTCACTCACGGGGAATATGTGTCCAGCAAAGTGCATTCTTTGTTCTGTCACTATCTCAGAGAGTCTTCGGAAATTACTTCTTTGTAGAATTTCCTTATTTGTGACATGGCCTTGATATGAGATACAAAGAATCCTTCTGAGGCAACGTTATTGGAAGATGTTGATCTTATGAATTGTAGATTTTCAGGTCTCCCTGGTGTAGATGGCAGTCAGTATGACAATACCATTAAATAGTCTGATCTTGGTTGCTGTACTTATGGTGGACGTGGTCCATACTGAGTACATTTGTTGGAAGGCAGCAATTGTTTTGCCTATTTGGCATTTCACATCTGTATCTATTTCCCCAATTCATGATGCTACAAAAATAGTCAAATTGTTCCACAAATTTAAGGCTTGTATTTAAGGCCAATTTGAATCAGCTTAGTCTTGTCTTCACTAATTTTTAAGCTCACTTTACTTCCTCTGCTTCAACTGTCAGTGTCATATCTTTTAGCTGGTTCTTAGTGTTTGCAAGTAAAGCAACGTTATCGGCAAAATCTAGGTCAGTCAATTTGCCTTGTTTTTTCTACCAAATTCCAAATTATTCGTTGCCTTTTTCATTGTATTGTCCATGGTAATCAAAAATAAAATCAGGGGTAGGACAAAGCCCTGCCTTATGCAAGTATTAATCATAAAAAAATCAGTACTGCCATTTTAAGTTTTTACACAGCACTTAGTCACGGGTGTCAGGCTTGCAACCTAGCCTCATGAAGAATTCTTGCAACAAGAACTACAAGCAAAATCCTGTGACAGGGGTGTCAAACTCGCAGCCCACGGGCTGGATGCATCACATGCTGGCCAAGCCCACACCCAGTTTAGTGAAGGGGAAAAATGTCATGATACGTCACGTGATGATGCCCCGACAACACAGGTTTTACACCCCTATCCTAAGAGATAAATTTCAGCATGATGTATTGGTTCCAGATGATAAGGCCTCATTCTCTATGAAGGAGAATGCAAAATCATTTACTTGGATTGGAACATGGAATGTACATACATTATAACATTATGGCAAGATGCAACAACTACTATGAGAATTCAACAATTATGATAATGACAGCCTACGAATCACTGAGATGTGATGGGCAGTAAGGGATAAATTTATTGACACCTTCCTGTCCATCACATACTTGGGGCATGCAGAACAGTACAACCAAGGTATAGTCCTCATCCTCAACACAAAAGCAAGCAGAGCACTCATTACCTTTAAATCAGTGGTGATCCCTGGCAACTGCCCACACAATCCTCTTGCAATTCTCTTGGCATGTTTTTAAAACTGTTTTTCTATCTATAATGGAATAATAATTTATTAAATTTATTTTCTGCCAACTCCAGTAACTGATGAATCCAACGCAACACCTGTGACACTTGGTTTTTTTCTGAAACAGCTCTCAGTTGTTAGTATGCAGGAGATTGCATTTTGCATCAATTATAGCTTCCAAGTAATTTACAAAGATATGTAAAGCTTATTTCTGTAATTCAGTGGTGATAAGACTAGAATCACTATTGCTCAGGTTTTTGTTCCAGGTAGGACTGAAGCTAAAATTGGGCAAAGGTCACTCCAAATACAGCACCCATCTGCATCATCAACAAAAGCTGTGAGTGGGTTTGAGAATTTAGTGGTTTCTGGATAAACAGAAATTTGTTATGGCAAGATTCAGCATGTGTTCTTGTGTTTTTATCCTCCTGCCCTTTTCTTCCTTTGAGGCGAAGATATTGGCAACAACTTCTTGTTGCGAACACTTGTTTGTGCCACATTATTCCAACTCAGCTTAATCTTATTTTCCCCTTTCTATGAGTTTTCTGCAATCTGTAAACTATATCAGAGCTTCTGCCTTCTCGTGTTGCAATTTATGTCCTTCATAGCACTGATCTGCAAATTTCGGCTATACCACTTTTTTGCACTCAGTTTTGCCAATGGGCATCTGAAGTGACAAGCCCTTGGTTTCTGCCATTGTTTGCCACTCTTCATAGCAACACTCTTTCTGTTGCTCATCTGTTCCATGGTATTTCTCATCTTTTGCAGCTGGGTTTTTAGACCAACTGTTGAGATCACATACTCAGCTCATATTGTTACATGAAAATTTAATTTGTTCTACTTTTTACTTTCAAACACATCAAGTTTTTACTGCTCAATTTAGTAGGACATTAAGCAATCCAAGCACAGGACCAGTATCAAATATACAGCACATTTTATTAAAAGTTTAATTAAGAATATTATATGTATATATAAAGTTCTCTGTACATACATACAAACACCAAGATGGCTGTATATAGCGTAGCACAATGTGGCCTCTATTTACTTGTTTCAGTAGGGTTCTTTTAAATATCCTCTCTGCTTATTTAATTCTTGTTGCACAGGTTATTTTGCCCTTAAAGCTTTATTCATAGTTCTGCTTTTTATATACAAAAATTGCAATCTGTGAGAAAGTTGTTTTTTTCTTCAGAAAAAGCTGTTTTTATTCATCAGTTTTCTCCTACAGCATAATGCAGTTTTCTTCTTGACGTTTCAGTTATCATTTTTTTTAGCCTTCAAGACATCCCATGTCTTTCTATACAGGTTATCTTGCTGCTTTATGCCAGTTATCTTCTCTCCTGACAAGATTTCAGTTCAAACGCCTATGCCTTTCATGGGCGAAGTGCAGCTGGGCTGAGGATTGGATTTTTACAACCAAAGGTGGTTTGGTGGATGCCAGAGTGTCTCTCTTGTTAAAAAAAATATAAATCTTCCTCTTAAATGAACATAGATATGAATAAGCTTTCGCTTCTTTAGTAAGAACTTGATAACAGGTGAATTGTTAACGTGATACCAAAAAATTCAGAGGAGAAATATACACTAAAGTAAATGAGAATTCAATAGACCTCTCTGTAAAAGCACATTCTATTAAAAATTAAAAGCTTTAACAGTGAGCCAGTGTATTTAGTGGAATATATGTTTCAGTCTGTATGAATAGATGTATACATTTCCATGGAGACTTGATAATGGATCACTTGTGTTTCTTGTGCATATGCAGTACATATATATTCTTTCCTTGTTTCACTTTCTGTTGCTCCCTTACATAAACATACAAGGCGGGGCAAAACTATACAATCAATTTTTAAATACTAACCTTCAAATGTAGTGTTTGAAAAGCATTCCTTACTTTCCCTGGGATTTTTTCAGTGCCTGTGATTTAATAAGAAAGTACTTCTTTAAGTATAAGAATCTAATAATCAGTCTGTCTGTGATAGTGCACTGATTAATTTTCATTGTTCATAATTACACTCCTTCCTTCCTTCCTTCCTTCCTTCCTTCCTTCCTTCCTTCCTTCCTTCCTTCCTTCCTTCCTTCCTTCCTTCCTTCCTTCCTTTAATGATGCATTTTTGCTTTACTATTCTCTGGCCAGACATTTGCTGAATCAAAATCTACATTTTGAAAAATTATCAGAATGGAATTCTGGTGCTTTATTGGAGCACTGTTGCATCCTTTAGTATGACTTATATTCATAGTTTCTTCTAAACAATATCCATCACTGTTTGTAATAACACATTCTGTGATAAAATATTTTATTAAAACCTTATTTTATACATTGAGTCCTGTGATTTGCCTGAATAAATTCAAGGATTGTAATATTTGTTTGATAGATGAACCACCCTTTGCCAAATAGCTTTTGCTTGAAAGTTAAACGCTCTTTTTTTCCAGTGGCTTTTTTGGGGAATATGGAATCTTGCAATAATTCCTAAGCCTTCTGAAAGAAGATAGAGTCACTGGGGGAAAGCTTTCTGGTGGGGATGTGTGGTGACCAGGATTTAGAAGCCTTGGGCTTGATGCACATAATGCTTCCCCAATAGCACAAAGTTCTCAATAGTGCTGATGAATATGGTATAACTTTATTGGATTGGATCTCTTATATCATGGAATGGTAATGGTAGTCTTCAACTCATGATCACAATTGAGCCCAAAATTTTGGTTGTTGAGACATTTGTTAAGTTTTGCTCCATTTTATGACCTTTCTTGCCAGAGTTGTTAAGTGAATCACTGTAGTTGATAAGTTAGTAACCTGGTTGTTAAGTGAATCTGGTTTCTCCATTGACTTAGCTTGTTGAAAGGGTGACCACATGATCTTGGGATATAGCAATGGTCTTATGAACCAGTATGAACCAGTTGCCAAGCATCTGAATTTTGATCATGTGGGGATGCTACAAAGGTTGCAACTGTGAAAAATGGTCATAAATAACTTTTTTCAGTGCCATAACTTTGAACAGCCACTAAATGAACTATTGTAAGTCAAGGACTACCTGTACAATCATCATTTTTGCTGTTGTCTATCCACTGCAGGATGAAGACATCTTCTGCATGTTTCCAACCAATATGGTGCTGAGCTTTCTTTTGCCAATTGGGCTTGCAATACTTGCTGATGTCATCAATCCATCTTGTTTTAGGTCTCTTTTATGGATGCTTTTTATCACAGCTCTTTTACTGGTATATCTAAATATCTTTCAGGATTCAGTACAATTGACAATGGTATTTTCTGGTATGGAATGTTTATGTGTTCAATAATTGTACTCTTTCCTAGATGATCACACGGGAACTGGTTCTGGAGAACAATTAGTTTTCTTTTAAACACCTCCTTGAATCATTGGTGAAGTAATATAAAGTATACCCTGAGCAATGGTTTGGATAGGGTCTTGTGTCAAAGTTCAAACGCCCTCATTTGATTTCCTAATGAATGGATGAATGAATTTCCCAAGAATTCAGATGAATGGTCTCAGTAACAAATAGATGTTACATTAACATCTTTTCTGCATCAGCATGTCTGCGCTCTTGGGAAGCATCAGTAAGCATTGCTTATCTCATCATTGTTTTAAAAATAAGCTTTATTATACTCCTGAATGTTGATAATAGTGTGGTTCAAGTGAGTTTAACAATTTCAGAGTTGTTTAATTTGCTTTAAGACATTAAAGCAGTAGTCTTATTAGTAAAGTTTTGAATAGCTTTTTACTGTACACTGAGATTCTATTTTGATTGGACATTCATTGCTTTAGAATACAACTCTTAATTGCATTTTTTGACAAAGTGACAAAATTAGTAGACCAGAAGAATGCTGTCGATATAATTTACTTGGACTTCAGTAAGGCATTTGAGAAAGTAGGCCATAACCTACTACTTTATAAAATAGAAAAAATTATGTTAGACAGCATCACCACCAGATGGCTGCATCACCATAACTGGCTGACCAACTGCACTCAACGTGTAGTCCTCAATGGGACTGCACCTACATGGAAGGAAGCATGCAATGGGGTACCCCAAGGCTCTGTTTTAGGCCCAGTACTCTTCAACATCTTCATCAATGATTTGGATGATGAGATAGATGGGGAACTCATCAAATTTGCAGATGATACCAAGCTAGTAGGAATAATCAATACTCCAGAAGATAGGCTTAAGATACAGAAGGATCTTCACAGACTTGAACATTGGGTGCTAGCTAACAAAATGAAATTCAATGGAGAAAAAAGTAAGGTCTTGCATTTAGGCAAGAAAAACAAAATGCACATGTACAATATATGTGGTACCTTGCTCAATAATAGTAACTGTGAGAGGGATCTTGGAGTCCTAGTGGACAACCATTTAAATATGAGTCAGCAGTGTGCAGCAGCTGCACCAAAAGCCAATACACTTCTAGGCTGCATAAATAGAGGGATAGAATCAAGATCACATGAAGTGTTAATACCACTTTATAATGCCTTGGCAAGGCCACACTTGGAATACTGCATCTAGTTTTGGTCGCCACGATGTAAAAAAGATGTGGAGACTCTAGAAAGAGTGCAGAGAAGAGCAACTAAGATGATTAGGGGGCTGGAGGCTAAAACATATGAAGAACGGTTGCAGGAACTGGGTATGTCTAGTTGATGAAAAGAAGGACTAGGTGTGAATGATAGCAGAGTTCCAATATCTCAGGGGCTGCCACAATGAAGAAGGAGTCAAGTTATTCTCCAAAACATCTGAGGATATAACAAGAAGCAATGGGTAGAAACTAATCAAGGAGAGAAGCCACTTAGAACTAAGGAGAAATTTCCTGACAGTTAAAACAATTAATCAGTGGAAAAACTTGCCTCCAGAAGTTGTAAATGCTCCAACACTGGAAGTTTTTAAGAAGAGATTGGATAACCATTTGTCTGAAATGATGTAGGGTTTCCTGCGTAGGCAGGGGTTTGGACTAGAAGACCTCCAAGGTCCCTTCCAACTCTGGAAGTTTGTTATTGTCCCCATAACAAACTTTGAGGTGGGTTGGACTGAGAAAGTATGACTGGCCCAAAACTGGCTTTCATGGCTAAGGTGAGATTTGAACTGATAGTCTCTGGCTTTCTAGCCTGGTACTCTAACTACTAGACCAAACTGGCTCACTGGTTATTTGGTTTTAACAATATTATTGTTAAGTTTAGTAACATTTTATCCTTGTTTTATAGATTTTTCCTCATTTATGATGTTAAATAGTATTTTAGGAGAGTCTTCTAAAAGGTTGCAATTTTAAAAAAATTCTAGCAATAAAGAGTGTGAATATTCAGTTGCCTCATCATCACCTACATTGTTGACCATGGAGATGTTAATTTATTCTGTCAATGTAGTCCCTAGAATTTAGATCTTGAAACTGAATTTAGATCTGAGCTCTGGAATTGTAGTCACCTAGAGTGCCACACTAAACTTTGTGTTTAATTTAACTACAAGAGGGAATATGGTCCATTTTTGGAAAGGGTTTCATGAGTTTTAAGGGATGGAATGGATATTTTAATTTCCCTGAAAATAAGCTATTGATTTTCCTCTTCAAGTTTCCCAGAGCATCCACAATGCAAACAAAGCCCAAAATATATGGCCTTACCAACTGTGGAAGAGCTCCAATGAATTTGAAGGAGTGATGTTAGTTAAACAGTAGCAGGGCTGTTTTCTTGGACACTGGCAATTAATCCCATATCCCAATGCTGAGTGATTACTTTTTGTAATTGGCTGGAAAGGAGAGATGGAACAGAAAATATACTAAGAATTCAGTTTAGGTAATCAACATGGAATAATCATTGTGTATACCTAGTAGTAATATATTCTTCCTTCCTGAAGTTTAATTTAAATTAGACTCTGAACCACATGCTTCTACCATGAATGCCTTTTATTAACTCAGTTTCTATGTAAACAATTTTCAGTTTATGTAGATTTTTATCAGCATTGGTAAGTTTATTTTATGATTTGATGATTCTGCAGAGTGGAAGAAATAAAAATAAAAATAATAAAAACTATTCCCAAAGTCTCAACTGTGCAATTTCACTAATTTTAAAGAAACAGAAATAGTTAACATGAAGACAAATGTTTGACAATAAGCAATTTAACAGCAAGCTCAATTTTCAGTAAAAACCAAATCTATGATCAGAAAAATAAATTAGCATTCTTATTTCTGTCATGTTTTTAAAATACTTGGAGATTATAATTTTAATTGAATAACCTTGTTTTCTTAACTTGTTTTGACAGGTACAGAAAATAAGCTTTCTAACAGTAGAGGTTCAATTAACATTTAAAGAGGTGGCTTGTTTCTTTCCCCTAGCATAACATCCATTTCTCTCTTCTTAAATGGGTCGACACATTGGTTTTCCAATTTTGGGGAAATTTTCTGCTTATTTTAAAGCAAATAAATTTCCCCACACAATGATTATTCAGATATCATATATCATCATATTTCATGTGTATAAGAAATGTATCAGGATAAATGGCTGTTTCCATATATAAGACGTGACAAATTTAAATGTGTCCGCCCCGTAATGGATTATTTTTGTCACGCACCCTTTCAGTTTTATAGATTCATGTGACAATACAGTTACAGTTAGTTCTTCTTTAGTAACCACAATTGGGATTGGGCACTTAGTCATTAAGTGAAATGGTCATGATATGAAACTGCAACTTTGTTTATGATCTAGTTCAGTTTTCCTTTGTAGTCCTTTTATTATTATTTAACATATGATGACAACATGACAGAAGAGAAGTAAACATACGGTATATAGTCCTGTGAAGATTGCATAGTTATTTTTGTATCATTGCCATAACTGTGAACGGTTGCTAAAAGGCAGTCACTAAGTGAGGGCTACCTGTAGTTTCTTTTGTTCACTGATAGCTTTTCATTCTGAGAGACAGTCTGTGTTATCTGCTAAATGTCTAGGGTTTTGAATTAGCTGAGTGGCCTTGTGCTCTTCTCATTCACTCGCTCCTATTCTTGTTTGGAAAAGCGCCTTCTGCTTGTAATATTCTGAAACAAGAAGGCTAATCAAAGGCCCTGTTCTCTGGAACAGGGACACTAAGTGACAAGATTAATTTTTCCAATCAAGCAGCTTAATTTAGTCTATTCCCACCCCTGCTTTTGCTTACAAAAAATAAGGCAAATCACATTCTGCCTAGAATTTTCTTTCTGCATGTAGTAACTAATGTTTTCCCCGTAACCTCAGGCTGAAAAATGGTAGTGTACCGATCTTTGCAATAGGGATTGTTAAAAATAAGAAAGAAGGAATTAAATCCGAGAATATGAATGTTCTTTGGAAAGAGACAATTACTCTCACAAAGGGAATCTAAGCATCTATGTTTCTACCCAGAATGCTATCAGTTTATGTACAGTAATAATTGTAATAGTGTACAGCATTGCTATTAGGTTTTAAAGTTCTCGGATATCTAATCTCAGTAGCCCCTTCATATAACTAATAAAATTAAAACTGAGAAATAGCAATGCCCAGAGGAAAAACAGTGGCGGTGGTAGGGCTAAAATGATAAAAGTGCTGTATGCAATGTATCATTGACGTGACTTTCATACAACATGAGTAGAGCTTAGGATGGTATGGCATAACGCTACTTTAGTTATTTTGGTAAAATCAGCAACATCCTGAATACCTATGCCAAGAAAGATGTTTTACACAAAAATCAATCTATTTTTTTCTTTTCCCAAATATGTAAATTAATCATTTGTTTCCTTTTGGGTGAATTGGTGCTGGAAATGTATACAATAAATAATATGAGACATCTGAAAATATCAGTTAATATTTCAAAAATGAAAAGAACCTTACAAGCATGAAACTACAATTAATTAACATTTAAATAAGATAAATAAAGCACCAGCAGACTATCAAATTTACCTCTATTAGGGTGTACATATTTGTGTGACAAGTCTTCTATTCCAGTTGCACATAGAGAAATGGTGGAATTATAGAATGAAACAAGTTGTTATGGATGAATGTGAAAAGACACCACCAAAGTTGAAGAAACAGAAGAAAATAATTGCATTTCAAAGAAAAACCTGGAAACTGCCAAGAAGAGAAGAGAAGCTAAAGCCAAGAAAGAATATCTTGAAAAATACTTAACTAAGAATCTCTGAGAGCTGCTACAGTAGTACAAGAAGTAATATCAAAACAACATATTTAAAGACACCAAAGATGGAAAGAGGCATAGGAAAACAGGAAATGTCTGCTAAAAGGTTCCAACCTCACACTGGTATGCTAAAGGACACCAATAGACAAATAGTAGCTTATTCAAAGAAGGTCAAATAAAGATGGAAGGAGTACTGTAAAATACAATACAGAAGAGATGCAATCATCCAAGATACCTTAGAATATATTCCATACTTACAAGAATCTCTAATATTAGAAGATAAAATTAGATCAGCACCATGGTCATTATCAAGCTGAAATATGTGTAAAGATTGAATCATGGCAACTTCATCAGTCAAAGCAAAATTAATTAGGCAGGGAGTCAGAGAGTCGTTGGAATGTACCAAGTCTTGCAACACCAACTTCAGGGGTTTCTCCCCACAATGGGTTGCAATATGTCAATGAACACTCAATCATCCATGTCAAAGATGTCTAAAGGTGATTGAACCTTCACTGGCTGATTGAATCTTCACTGACATATTGCAACACATCTTGGGGAAAAACCTTGAAGTTGGTGTGGCAATAAATAGTTGGTACATTCCAACAACTCTCTGACTCTCTGCCTAACTAATTTGACTCTGACTGATGAAGTTGCTTGGATGAGTAATTAAACATCTTAGGTTAAGTTTTGTCCAGTTGCCATGATTCAACCTTTGGCTTGAATCTTCATTGAAATATCAAGCTGAAGAAACTACTAGAATACTCCCTGAAATATAGTAAGCAATAGAAGAATCATGGAAAGAGTTTAAGTAAGCCATACCCAGATTGGAAGACATTAAACTACACTGGAGGGGGGAGGGGGGAAGGGAGGGGGAAGGGAGGGACGGATAGTAACTTAACAAAGGGTGTAATGTGCTGTATTGTAATTGTAAATTATTGCAGAATAATTATGAAAATATGGAGTGAATTTAAGAAGGACTTATTAAAATCAGAAAGGTTACAATGATCACTGATTAGAATTTCTATGATAAAAATGAATGTTACCTAGGATGTTGTTTTTATTCCAGACCAAACCTGTTTTGAGAAATGATATATCCTTTAAGCAATGGCAAACAGTTATATTCAGATTTATATGTTGGAGAAAGGATTAATATAAGCTTCTTCAAGGTATAAAAAAAAGAGGAGGACTGGGATTGCCTGATTTTAAACTCTATTTTGTGGCCTGTTGTTTGGTTTGGGTGAAAGAACGGATGTTGTTAAGAAATCAAAGAATGTTAAAATTAACAGGACATGGCCTGAGGTTTGGATAATATGTTTTTATGGTATGATAAATATAATGTAGAATTTAAAAATTATATTAGGTATGTAATAGAATTAGGTATGAATATAGAATAGGTGTAAACCCAAGTTATGCCTAAGAAATACTTTTGTTGGCCTTGATTCAAGAAACATTTTATAGAAAAGATAAATGATTAACATATCAAGAGTTGTTAGTATAGGAAAATGGAGAACTTAAAATGAAATCAAGAGAACAATTAACTCTAGAAAAATGTACTTTTCTATGGTTTTCATATGCACAATTGAGAGATTTAATATGGTTAAAATGTACCAGGTATAGAACTTTTAATTGTTCCTGGAAATGTGAAAAGTACAGGTAATCCTCAACTTATGACCATAATGGAATCTGGGACCAACACATTAAACAAACACTTGTGGTCATTAAGCAAACCAATTGTTTGCTATAGGCTATTGTTTGCCAAAAACCACTTTTATTTCCAATTTAAAAAAATATATTGTAAAACGTGGTCAAATGATTATGGGATGTTTTAAACTATTGTAAATGTGGGCCAGTTATCAAGTATCTGAAATTCAGTCATGTGGCCACGGAGAGGGAGTGGCTGTTGGAAATTTGGAATCAGATCGTCGTCAGGTCTAGGTCATTAAGTGACTAATCTTAAATTGAGAACTACCTGTATGAAGGAATATTTTACCATTGATGCTGGACTTGCAAAACAAGGCTTTTTTTAAAAGACACAAATATATAAAATAATAAAGACGATTTAAAAATATTCAGTTGAGATCAGAGCTTTTTAAGCTAGCACTTATGGATAGCCAACTAGAAAATATTCATGGATGATTAGTTCTATATATGATAACTGCAGTGAGGCCACTGTATGCACAAAGATGGAGAAATACAAAAAAACTAACTATAATGAAGGATGGATTGGAACATGGTAGATTAAAATGACTAAATTGACCTGTTTGATTATGGAAGGAATAATAACTATTTTTACAAAAATAAATAAATAAATAGAACCCCTTTATGTTTTTTTTCTGAAAATGGACAAAAAATGAATTGGTGATTTTAAGATTATTGATCAAAAAGATTGTTTGCAAGAAAAATGAGACCATGATATATAATTTGAATGATGTGTAATTTAAACATTTTTCTTCTTTTTCTTTGATTTTGATTGTTTTTTCATTTTTTTCTTCTTTTTGATATCTGTTTGCCTTTTTTTCCTCTTATATTTTTGTAGTTTTTAATTCTGTAGTTTTTAATTCTGTGTTCTTCAATAAAAAAATCATATATAAGACTGAAGGACCAAATGATGCACTAAGGAAATAATATCATGAGTCTTCCAAAGAAAATCCACATATCCTTCAAGCTGACTTGATCAAGCACATTGAAGCATAAAGAAAGTTAAAAGTTAACATTTCATGAAGTGAAGATCTTCACTCAGATTCAGCAAATTCAGTGGCAGAAATATCATGAAAGCAATTAACGGCTGGGCAATTCCTGTCAATAGATACACAACTGCAATAGAGGACTGGATTCAAACAGAAGTAAAAGATCTAAAAGGAAGAGAAGAAAAATAATGACAATGAAACATGTTTTTCATGCATACAGCAATGTTGACTGACTCTGTCAAGGAGCAGAGGTAGGTGGGAGGAGGAGGAGAGGAAGAGAGGGAGAAGGAAAGAGATCATCTGAAAGAGATCCACTGATCCGCCAGTCTTAAGAAGATTCACTGAAGATAGTCAGAAGAACATCCACTGAAGCTAGTACACTATGAAGGCTTACCAAATCCTGGAAAGGCCAAACTGGCTGACAAGAAAGATTAAATTAAGAATAAAAAAGGACATGGCAAAGTATTATATGGCCAATAATTTAAAAGAAAAATTTAACAGGCAAAGCAGACAACAAGGCCTATCAGTGGCTAAGAGCAGGAAAACTGAAAAAGAACAAGGTCTACTTTTGGCTGCAATGTATAGAAAATCAGAATTGAGAAATGGCACAGCCAGCAAATGCTGTTTCTCTAACGAAGCTGAAGAAACAATAGCTAACCTAGTTGATTGCTGCAAGAAGATCATATTTTCTGATGGTGAACAATGGCATGACTAGGTAGCAATAATGGCACATTGGAAGATCTGCAAAAAATACCATTTGCCTGCAAGCAAGAACTGGTGAAATCACAAAATGAACAAAGAAAATTATGAAACTAAGTGCTCTGGGGCTCTAGAACTCAAATGGATAAGCACCTGTCACACAATACCCCAGACCAGAGGTGGTATTCAGCAGGTCCTGACCAATTCTGGAGAACTAGTAGTGGAAATTTTGAGTAGTTCAGAGAACTGGTAAATACCACCTCTGATTGGAGATTTTACAGTATCCTTTCCCTGCCATGCCCACCAAGCCATGCCCACAGAACTGGTAGTAAAAAAAATTGAATCCCATCACTGCCCCAGACTTAATTCTTGTTTATAAAGAAGACAAAAACTGTCTGGATAGTGGATGTTGTAATGTCTGAAGAGAACACAACAGAATAGAAAGAATTGGAGAAATTCACAAAATATAAAGACCTGCAAATAGAAGTAGATTGACTGTGGCAAAAGAAAGTGAAAATAGTACCAATAGAAATATGTGCATTGAGTGCATTCGCAAAACATCTGGAACACCACATGAACACCACTGGCGTTGATAAAATCACCACCAGTCATTGCAAAAGGAATAGTTGGAATAGCTCACATGCGGCAATAATATCTTTAATATTAAATGGCAAAAAAGATCTCCGTGTATACTGCAGTTGATATCTTGACTATATCCATGTTTCTTTCTGGTTTAAACTGCAAATAAATGATACAATTGGAAAGTAAGATGAAATTCTTGCTTTAAGAATTTCTTCATGAATAATAGTGATATACCACTATCAGTATTATTCTTTTTAAAAAATGTCCTTCCAAAAGATTGTTGCTTGGGAAGCAAGATAGAATGGATGATTCAGTCATGCACATTTTCTGTCACTATGTTCCTATTGCTTGCCTGAAGTCATGTTTCCATTGTAAGCTATTGTTTAATAAAGTTACAATAATCATCCCATAGTACATCATCATCATTATTTTTTAAAAAAAATCCCCTTTGAAAAATATGCTAGCGTGAGATTTAGAGATAGATCATGTATTTGATCCAGACTTTATTTTCATTATGTAGATTCTTTGAAACTAAGACAACATGATAGTCAAGTCTTTCTTGAAGTTACTGATTTTAATGAGATTAAAGTATTACTTAGTCTGAATTATATTACAGAATTTGTGCATCTCTTCCTGAATATGGTATATTTACAGTTATCTCAATTTCCTTCTATTGATCTAATTTTGTAAATTTTGTAAATTTGTACTAAATAAAACAGTTGCAATATTTAAAATTGTTCTTAGTTATGGATGGCCAGGTCATCATCATATTGATTCTCTTCTGCTGTTGGATGAGAAAGAAGAGAAGAGGCTTAACTATTTGTATGAGTAAATTTAATTTTTGTGAGTGCTTATGCATAGAATCCTGAAATTTGCTTTCTATACAGTAGTGAGTTTGAAATGAAAGTGCCAAATGCAGTACATATTTTGGCAAGTCAAAAATGATAGTCAAAGGCTAAAGATGCAGACTCAAATGAATTCCAGTCCTTTTCTTTTTATGATCTTAAGTATGACCATGGTTGCAATTCTTTGAGCACACCCTAGAAATAAATAATTTTGAACAATGAGAGACTGACCTCTGAGTAAAAAGTCTCACTTGAATGTCACCATATCTTATTGACTGCAGCACAAGACTGGAGTATAGGGTTAGAATAGAATAGAAACAATGCTTTTTTTTTTTTTGAAAGACAGGATTGGGCCAACTTGTTCAGTTTAGTCATTTTAAAACTTCTTTCCATAGAAATGTATGTTGCTTATATTGTAGGGAGTATGATAGAAGGACATGAACTTTGGCACAAGAAGTCTATTTTATTATTCTTCTGCAAAATATTCTGCTCTCAAGAATATGAAATACTAGCTCGATACCCGTGGTTCACTATGAAACTATGTGGTCAGGCTTAGTTTTTGGGGAGGAAAATAAGGGAAAAAAATTCTGTCTCTGCCTACCAGCATCCATCGGTATTCATCTGGCTAGCGTCCTGTCAGTGTGTGAGAGAGTTGAGGGCTGTTTGGAAACTGAAACAGTGTTTGCTGTGTGAGCAAGAAGGAGACAGCAAGGAGCCTAGTTGTAGCTTAGCTCAACTGTTCTGTACTAAAGCTGCTTGGTACTGTGAAACTAAAACTGAAACCCCTCTCCTCTGCTTGTGTTTTGCATTTGGAACAGATGTCTTTTCAGGTGGGGAGGGGGAGTAAAACTCCTTAGCATCAGAGTGTGTTAATGATAATATATGAAATACTAATGCTCTGATGGTCATTTAAAAAAATCCTTTCTTAGTGAGCACCTAGAAGCCAAGAGGAACATATGTGCCAAATTTCAAGTTTGTAGGCTTTACAGTTCTACAGATTTTGTCATGATGCGCGAGTGGTATTTCGCTTTTATATAATAAGATTTAATAGAGGATTAACAATGAAATGCTAAAAACAAAACAATATGCTGAACACATGTTGGCAGCAGCTTTGGGGAAACTGACAGCCTTGTCCCTTGTCGTAAAATTAGTAGATACTTGAACATAAGAATTATTGCAGGGATCAATTGAAACAATATATCCTCTCACTGGTTTTGCCCCACATAAGATCAGGAGAGAGATTGTAATAGATGCCAAGAGAATAAAACAAGGGAATGACCCTCAACATCCTCTAAATGGACATATGGCACAGGCCAGCTGACTCAAATCTAGGAATATGACAAGAACAAACATTCTTGAGGGTACACAAGAACAGAATTGAATTAAAAGATGAAGGAAGGAGACTATCAAGCAAGCATTAAAATCAAAGAAGGATATGACTGAAGGACCCAACTTTTCTTATACTACATGGAGGACCCTGAATAGGTTGTGAGTTGGATTCCTAAGTGTAAAACCAATGTGCTAAAGTGGAGGCTCTTAGCAGATAACAACATGCTGTGTGAATATGGAGAGATATAGAATCTGGCCCGTCTGCTGGAATGTTGGCCATTACCATAACCATGTACTGATAATGACTTATTTTTGGCCAATGACAAAGCCAGGAAGGTAGCTTTATTGTGGCAATTTGATCTAGACATGGAAGAAGATTGCAGGGTTTCAGCTAAAATAATAATAATCCACAAATTGCGTATTTCATTCTCCAATTGGATTTACTTCCGAATAAATGGACATTATAAAAAAAGATGTCCCTTCAAACTCTGTTATTCTGTATTCTATATTACGAAACAATGGACAATCTCTACATCCAAAAGTTTTAAAAACTCTTAATTGAGTCTAATTCTGCACTAAATTAGAATCACATTTTTGGAAGCTGAAAGTAGCATCAAGTAAATATATTTGCAAATAATTTGGAAATAATGCATTTTGAAACCATTGGATTGGAAAGATCACTATGGTTTGAGGTATCATCAGTATGCTGATGATACTCATTTGTATATCTTCACCTGTAGTGATCCAGGTGATGCTGTCACTTCCCTCTTACAGTGCCTGAAGGCTGTAGGGGCCTGCATGGGGAACAACTGGGAACAACAGCCTTAATTTTTTCTTGCCTTGTTTGGATTAAATTTCAGTTTATTAACCTTCATTCAGTCCATTACTGCTGCCACTTTCTGATTCAGAGTATTAATTGTTCCTGATAATAAATGAAGAAAATAGAGCTGCGTGACATACTCACATTGTTAATGATACATTTTAAATCTTGTGATGATTGATTACTTCTCCAATTAAATATTTAATAATACAAGGGAGAAAACTGAATCTTGAGGATGATCATACACAAATGTCCGAGGCTGAATAGGAGGTCTAGGCATTATACAGTATTATGAAACTTTTTTAAGGCAGGACTTGAAAAAATAAACTTGAACCAATTGTTAAACTTTACCTTCTAAGACAATTCCTGGAAGGCAATCCAGAAGAATGATAGATAACCAGTGGTGGGATTCATTTTTTTTTTACTACTGGTTCTGTGGGTGTGGCTTATAGACATGGCATGGCTTGGTGGGCATGGCAGGGGAAGGATACTGTAAAATCTCCATTCCCTCCCCACGCCTGGGGGAAGGTTACTGCAAAATCCCATTCCCTCCCCATTCCACTAACCTGCTTTCCAGCTCCATTCTCCTGTGCAGGACACCAAAAGAAGACTCAGCCAATCAGCTGGGACTCAGGAGGCAGAGAATAGATGAGGGCGTGGCCAGTCACAGGTAGTATTTGCCAGTTCTCAGAATTTTGCCGAACTCAAAATTTCTGCTACATGCTGAATACCACCTCTGTAGATAACTAATATGTCACATGTTTTATTTAATATCTATTAGAATGTGCTTGAATTTACATTAACCAATATAAAGATCACCTTTATTTTCAGTGACTGAGAGACAGTGGAGATGGAATTTCTGCATGATTAGGAAAGGTTCAGGAATTTTTAGTTGCAGTTGCATTTAGTCTTCAACATAATATTTTCCTTTGTTTTTCATCCAAAATTGAAGAGAATACAGATAATCATTTTGAATAGAGTTTGCACTGAATGCAAAAAAAGGGGGTGGGGACAAACAAATAAATAGTAAAGAGAAATATATTTCATGTATTTATTAATTTATTAAACTACTGATCCCCTTTACTAAGGGGCTTTAAATTTGTCAGGCCTAATCCTTTTAGGCAGAGAGTTATAGTACAGGTATAGTACAATCATTTGTTATAGTACAGGTATAGTACAATCATTTGTTGAGTGATTGTTCAAAGTTACAACACTGAAAAAAGTGATTTATGACTTTTTTCCCCACTTACAACCATTGTAGCGTCCAGTGGTGGGATTCAATTTTTTTTACTACCGGTTCTGTGGGTGTGGCTTGGTGGGTGTGGCAGGGAAAGGATACTGTAAAATCTCCAGTCAAGGTGGTATTTGCTGGTTCTCCACGGTACTCAAAATTTCCGCTACCGGCTCTCCAGAACTGGTCAGAACCAGCTGAATACCACCTCTGGTATTATCCCCATGATTATGTGATCAAAATTCTGACACTTGACAACTGGTTCATATTTATGACAGTTGCAGTGTTCTGGGGCCATATGATCACTTTTTGTGACCTTTTGATAAACAAAGTTCATGAGGAAGTCAGAGTCATTTAACAGCCATGTTACTATCGTAACAACAACAATTCACTTAACAACTGGACAAGAAAAGTTGGGAAATGGGGCAAACTTCACTTACCAACTGTCTTGCTTAGCAACAGAAATGTTGGGTTCATTTTTGGTTGTAGGTTGAGGACTTACTGTTGGAGATTGGTGAATTATGATTTTTTTTAGAGTGTAGATATTAGAGCACTTTGGGATTTTGTATAAAAGTGGCAGCACAAAAGAAATGTTCAATAGTTTCAGCCTGATCTGAATCAAAGAAAAATATTTGTAATGAATGTAGAAATGAAATTATGCATATGATAAATCTAGTAAAAGAGTAATGGAGTTAATACAAGTTTTAAGAATCAAAGTGAATCAAATTACTATCCTTATATGTTTCTATAATGTACATTTTTGTTTTTAATTTCCCCCCATTTTAATTACTCTTACAAGTTATATGTTACAATTTTCAAAGAGAACATAAGTATAATAAAATACAAGTAAAGTTTCAAAAGAATATACAAAAATAGACACTAAAAACAATGACAATGATGATTATAAATTTAAATAATAAAATAGGGATGAATAACCAACAAATCTTGGATAATATATAAAAGTATTAAAAATATAAAGTACTATGAAACATTTCATACCCAATTTCTAGTCAAGGCATGCCTCTAAAATACGTTCTTAAGAATTAGCCTTCTTCACTATAGTATAAAGTTCGTCCCTATGACTTGACGAAACTTTGGAAAGTGAGGAGCCCATTACTTACGATTGCGCGATGCCTTTGCCAGGTGCGTAAGAACGGGAGTGAAGGAGATGCACCTCTAGACAGAGATCACACCTTTGAGACAGCAAAAGGCAGACAGATCCCGGACGAGCCCCCAGTTGTCGCAGCGAGCGACTGGTCCGTTGTTACGTCTGCGTTCTTTCGCTGCCTATGGAATTCCCCGCAGGGAAGAAGTTTAGAGGGACCCTCGCAAGGGTGAATACCAATAACAGACACCAGACATCCGATTGTTTTCATAGGAGGGAGCACTTCACACCCGAGGCAGATGGATTGACCCAGGCAGCAGCAGCCGCAGCAGGAGGAGGGGGAGGAGGAGAAGGAGGGGAAGCTGGAGAAGGAGCTGGAGCAGGAGAAGGAGCTCCGGGTGCTCTGTACAAACCTCATTTATTATCCTCTTTCAAGCGGGTGGGGGAGCATACAGGGGGTAGCAGAGTTTTACCTTATATGGAAGAAGATCATAAACAAAGAACAAAGTATGTGATAGTTTGCAAGCTTGCAAATATGCTTATCATATTGGCTAGCGTGTCCTGGGAAGAAAAGTAACAACAGTCAGTGTTTCGTGATATTGAAACATTTTGCAACTGGCTAAAACAAGGTCATTAGATACGTGCAAACATCCCTGTATCCGTGTTTGACAATGTCTGCTTAATGGTGGAATAGCCACAATTGTCCAGTGGTATTACAATATATATATATAATTAAACAAAAGAAAAAAAGGTACTGATTGGCATATTTTTGTATATCTAACATTACATTAAATCCAAAATAAGCAAAGCTTGGGTGAGTGTATTCATATGTGACATTGAATGAAAATGCTAATAGATGTCCCATGGCACAGACTGGAACATCAACAACTTGACTTGTTCAAGTAAAGTGTTAGGTGATAATTTGATTTGCTTAACTGAACCCTGCTGAGAAGGGAACATCTTGGATTTTGTCCCCTTCACATAAGAACTATTTCTTTTGACCCTTTCTAAAGCAAATTACACTGTTTATTTGGATCCTGCTGTGGAAGGTAATGAACTGCCTCTTTCTCTGCCCAGTGAATGAGGCCAAAAATGGTTTTATAAGCCATATCAGTATTTCCCATTTTTCCCGTTCTCTTTTCCTTGAGGGATATGGTAGAACTGTTCGACATTTAGATCCCTTAAGATTAGTGAGCTTTGAATTCAACTTGTATGTATATATACTTGACTAATATTTCCAAAATGTACACATACAATTTGAGATTATACATGTATGTGAATCCAAACCCTATGCTCAGGAGCTATATTGGCCCTGGGAAGCAGAGGTGGTATTCAGCAGGTTCTGACCAGTTCTGGAGAACTGGCAGTAGACATTTTGAGTAGTTTGGAGAACTGGCAAATATCATCTTTGACTGGAGATTTTACGGTGTCCTTCTCAATTGTATCTTTAGAGGCACATGACACTGGCCAACATGCTTTTCCTAACCAAGCAGAAAGGTTATCTAAAGTAGATGGTAAATGTTGTCTTATTACTGCTTCATTCCATAAATATAGAAAATTACGTAGCAAAATTGGCAAAAATGGTAGCTGGCAACAAGTAGCAAGAAAAATACTGCATATGCTACAATATATACATTACTGTTTTCTTCTTAATATCCTAAAAGAACTGGATTCTGACTGACTGGCTTTCATCAGTGTTGTGATGGAAGAATGTTTTAATTTACAGTTTCAGAGGTATCTGATTTTTCTTGGGCAGTTCTTGATTATAGACCCTCATCTTTCAATTCTTGGTGGTTTTTTTTTTAACCCATCAATCATACTTTGATCTTTTCCTATTGTTGGCACATCATTGTTTTATTCACCTTGCATGCTGCTGCACTTTACATACACTGTGTGTTCATATGGTTAGTATGTGCTTCATTAGATTTGAATATTCATCATATGGTTCATTAAGCTCAGTATCTACCATAATCATTAGAAAATATTATTTTGCTGGGCCTGTCTGCAAAGAGGTTACCTTCTGTTCAAACATGGATTCTCTGTGGTTCAGCTAGCCCTTGATCTCTGTTCATCTAAATACCCTACAATACTTTCTTTCTCTTCTTATATTTATCTTCCTTTGTTGAGAGCTCAAACTGTGGAAATCTTCAGCCTGAATAGCCTGTTTCATTCTTAGTAGCTGTATCTCCTGCTGTTGCTTCTACCTACACCCCACTTTGCCATTGTGCTAGAACGTGTGTAAAAAAGAGAGTGGGCAATGGGAGATGCAGAAAACAACATGTTTTGGGATTCTTTTTTAAGCCTGTAAAGAATCTGTTTCAAAACCTTACAAGCATCTCCTTGGGTTTTATTCTTCCAAGTCCTTTTATTCTTAATGCTATTCTCCCTGCACTTGGCAACCAAGGCAAATGTTCCTGCTGCTCAATGTCTGTGTTAGAAATCTTGTTTCACATATGCTACTGATCTATTTTTTCCTCTTTACATGCATCATTCTTAGAAAAAAGTTGCAGCTGAAGTAGGGTAGTTATAATCAAAAGGGAACATTCTAAATCTGGAGGAAGAGGAGGAGGAAGCCGGGAGGGACAAGAGAAGAAAGTAAAGAGAATAAAAAGAAAAACGATTGATTTAAGCCTTAATAGATTGTACTTTAGTATGACATAAAAGCTTATTTATGTTAGTTTTGTATTTGGATTGTATGGGTTTATTTATTTATTTTGTTCCAGTTTTCTTGTTGGTATTGTTGTTACTGTTATTGTAATACTTGCTAGCTATAATTTTCATTTTTTTAATCATGTTTTTCTTGTTTTTAATGTTTTTCTTTGTAATTGTCCAGAGTTGTTGGAAGATGAACAGCATATAAATTTCATAACAGTTTTCCTGTCCACATTATATCATCATTAGATTTTCTATAATTAATGAGAAGTAGAAGTTGTCTTCTACTTATTCAGATTGTTCATCTACTTAACCCTGGCTTATAGAAGAGTGACTAGTAGTTGTTATCCAAGGTTTGAGACATATATTTTACCTGGTTCTATTGGGGGATGCTAAGAACTGAACCTGAAACGTTCTGCCCAAAGCATGATTATAAGATAATTTTTATAATTTCCTTAGGCATCTTACATATTGGGTAGGTGAATGTTTAAGTGATACATCTTCATGTTAATACTTAGAATGCATTAATATCCACAGAATTCACTCTTTTTACTGGACATCTTTGACAACTCATCACTAATATTAGCTTCTGCTAAGAATTTCTACTCTAGGTCTCCTTGGATCATGGCCACCATGTTTATTTTCTGAGAATGCATGTTCTGTTGTGTTGGGGCATTTTTTCATAGTAACTTCTATGTTCTTTAGAATATTTTGGAATAAAGTCACTTCCTAATACTGCAGTACTAAAATTTGGTGTTTGCAGCTGATGAGGACCAATTGGATAGTGCCTTGCTAATGGACCCCTCAACTGTTCCTACATAAAGTCTGTGCTGATTATAGTGTCTTTCTAGTGACAATGAGATATTACAGTATTGCAAAATATGCATACTGTAATTTTACAAATACATTCATAAAACTTACCATTTTGTATAGCTGTATCAATTCAGAATACAGCTGCTGTGAATAATGCCATTCCATGTTGAGAATTACAGTACCAAGAAAAAAATAGTAATGAAAGTGCACTATACTACGCCATGATGTTCTCTTTCCTACACCTCAAAGTAAATATTGAAAAACTGGAAAATATGCTATCTAATTACCAAAGGCTTGGAATAGTTATCCTCTGAATGAGAAAAAGCTACAATATTGACTTTTTATTTTTAAATCAGTAAAATATAGTGTATGAAATTATGCATTGAGAAAATAAATTCAGACGTTTACTAGAATAAATTAGGTTGAACAGTGGTTCAAAGACAAAATGAGTTAAGGAAAAGTAATTTCATGAATCCATTCTCGGGAAGTGTCTGTCATAGTCATTAATGTTATTTTATGTATTTCAGTTCTATAAAATGTATGTACAGTTATATAGTATGTTAAGGAACTGCAACATTGTATGCATCCTATTCCTATATTTGTAATGAAGGAGATAATATTTTGATTTTCTAGAAAGGATTACATTGATTTGAAAGGTAATCCATAAAATTATCATTCAGCCTGTGTACTGATTAGAATTGGCAAGATAATTTTTCCCTGGCCTATCCTAATTATATGAATACTGCAAAAAAAATAAGATGCACTCATATAAAATAATATATTGTATGCATGAAATATTTTGTTATTGTTTAAACAAGGATATAGTACTTTTCTAGAATTATCAGAAATAACTGAGATTGAGCTAGGAGTATCTTGACTCCCTCCCTTATAAATAATATTTGAGCTTTACTAGTCTCAGAATTGTTCAGTTGGGAAGAGAGAAAATCAGTAAGTGTTAAATTAAAGATTAAACTCAATCCAGAGACCTTGTTGGGAATATCAACTGTCATGGAGTGAAAAACAACAGCATCTAATACTAACATCATCACAGCAGCAAGAATAGCCTTTGCCCAAAATTGGAAATTAACAATGGCACCCACAGATTTAGCAGTAATCAACAAAATTTACCAATGCACAGAAATGATTAGATTAACTATGATATTAAAAAACAAGGAAGAGGAAGAATTTTTTACAACATGGAATACATGGTACAAATGAAAAGGAAATAAAGATGTATAGTGTAGTAACATAGAAAAACAAATAATGTATCACAACATATTAATAACATAGATAAGTACAAAATTAAGAATTAGATTTAAGATACCTTTGTAGTAAATGATTTCAATTAACACTAATAGAGAGGTACACTGTTAGGAAAACACTCTAAAATGTGAGAAAGTGATTCTCTTTTTAATTTTTTTTCTCGAATAATTTTTTTTTTAAAAAAAGAAATAACAGAGATTGAGCTAGGAGTATCTTGACTCCCTTGATATTTTTATAAATAGTATATGATCTTTACTAGTCTCAGAATTGTTCAGTTGGGAAGAGATAAATCAGTAAGTGTTAAACAAATGATTTACCTGAATGTATAGAACGTATAACAACCACTTTCACATGCACCAATTTTTTGTTGGTCAATTAGAAAACAATACAGATGACATCAAAGTTTTTTTCATGGTGTCATCTTTTCTTTTAATTGCCGGTAACTATAAACTGCTCCTGCTTGCAGACATAAATGGACATTACTGAATATGATCAGTGATTCTGCTTGGGCATGAGGTATAAAACCTGTGAATAGCAAATAACCAGCTTCTTGTAAGACTGTACAGAGATCTGAATTCAAAGGGTTAAATGTGATGTGAAGAATGAATGGCCATGCATACTGCAATTGTCAGAATTCCATAAACCAAATGTACTTCCTCCACCCCACCCCAGGATTGCACATTTGCAACAGATGGGTAGCTGAATGAGCCCAGAAAAGGATGCATGTGTTTTAAGGCTTCCCAAAAGATCCTGTATATTCAGCCACCTGTATTTTGAACTACAGATCTGGATTTCTGCACCATCCTAGCATTTATATGTTGTGTAGAAACAAATTAATAATCAATATAGTGCTTTCGGTGCTAGTGTAATATAGTATAATAACTGCTGGAAGATGTTTTTATGAAAGGCAGAAGAAACATTGTATTTGCATGGTTTTGAACTGCTAGGTTGGCAGGAGATGGGGTGAGGACGGGAGCTCACCTTATCATGTGGTGCTTGGGTCTCAAACCTGGGCTACCGGCTTTCTTAACTGTTGAACCACATGACCACCTGGTAAATGCTGGCACAAAACCAGCCTATCTGGTGTGGCTTTATCCACTATGTTGTCAAGCTTATGAAGCAAGGCACACTGCTGAAGCATAACATAACTGTGAGCTGCATAAGACCAGAGCCATTAGTGTAGCAACTGCAGTTCCCATACATGGTTCTCTAACATTCATGGAAATATTCTGTGCCTGAATTAACTTCACTCGTGATCTTCAGATATATCATATTTAGCTTCAACATTACTGAAACAACACAACAACAAAAACCCCAACCCTGTGCCAAAGATTTCGTCAGTGATGATGGAGGAACACACAAAATATTTTCTAGAATCTTTCTAGAGACAAATCTGATAGTTTTCTAATGGATAATTCTGGGATAGATACAAAAGCAATAAAACATGGGATACATTATGACAACTAAGTTTGAAGCTTACTAGCATGTGCACTTTTATTTAAAATTAATTTTCTTCTAGGAGAATATGCAGGAGTAGATGTTATCCAAAGCTGATAAAAGATATTCCAGTCATTAGTTGAGATAAGTATGGGATACCACCAGATCCATGTGAACATAGTATATAAACTCTGTATCTTCTCCTTTTGGGCAATTATAATCCTATTCAGAATATGAAAATTAGCTGCTTTCCTGAAAATATTTTCCTTATCCAATCCCTTATTGAGCACAGGTATATTCAACCTGAAAATATTACACAGAAATGCATTTGGGCTTCATCACTATAATGATAATATCCTGTAACAGATCTCCTAATGATTTCATATAGATGGTTCTGACTATATTGAATGATAACATGATATGTATTGTGGGACAGAATGAAACTGCAAGGAACATAATACAACAGCTTCTGTTTTGAGGAAGATTGTTTTGAAGAATTGTTTCTTCCTACACCATCGATTGGGTATAGGAAGAAAACCAACAATCCTAGATTGGGAGGCCATCCAGATGATTACTAATGCTCTAGTCACTTTATAAATAGACTATCACAATGTGCTCTACATAGGACTGTCTTTGAGGAGTGCTATAGTAAGTTGATTCATAATACAGAGGTCTGGGCACTGATGGGCGTGCCATAGTATTCCTATGTGAAAGACCAAAACAACCACAAATAGATTCACATTCACTCGAACAATCTCCAAACATTGTTAATCCCATAATCCATTCTAAAATTACTTTGAGATGGATCAAAATAACCTGCTTTCTTCAAACTGCTTACAAATATGTGTACAGAAAGCATTTTTCTTTATTATCCTCTTGTAGACTGTGATCAAGAAAACAACTAGCTAGTTGGAAAAAGCTGTGCTGGAAGGTACTCTGATAATACAGTTGTTGCGGAGTAGTACAGTTCTTTTTGTAGTTATTATCTATAAAAGAGATAATGTGAGCTCCTATATATATTTATAAAAGAGATAACGTGACCTTCTGTATATATTTCCTTCTATGCATGGTCATATTTATACTTGGAAACATCACAAAATGTTAATGACACACTTTCTGTATATTCATTTCCCCTAAAACTTAAAAAAAGAAGATATCATGAAGTGGGAAATTCATGCCTCTCCTGATGATGAAAGGCAATTTCCAGCAGCTCAGTTTTTGTATGAGCACTGATAAGGGATTCTGAGAGTTGTAGAGCATAACATCTAGAAAGTTACACATTTCTTATGTCCCCCTGTGTATATTCTATATCCTGTAAAATGACTTCAAATATTTTGGTTTGAAACGTTTGTGGGGCACAAACCTATTTCACTCCTTAGCTTCATGTGTATGATATCTAAATTAAAAAAACATGTGTCTATCTGTGAAATTATATGGGGAAAGATAAGCAGCATTTTACTAGCGTTGCTGTTTTGTGCAAGGAACTTGCATGATTATAATTCTTTGTTATCCTTTCTCCATATTCTTGGATGGAAAAAAAGCTCAATAGTCAATTTTTATTCACTTTGAGACAGATGATAAAACAATTTCTCTGTTGAAAATAAAATGACAGTGTACCATTCTTTTCCATGATCCATGTGATCTTCCTGTTCTGCTACTGAAATGTGAGAATCTTTACACACTCGAGAAACTATTTCATTTAGAACTTGTGAATATTAATAACTGTTATACTTTTATAATTTACTTTTTGTAAGTCCCCTCAAATTTCCCCCTTTCCCTTCCCTCTTTTCTCTCGTTTCCTTTTCCCCTTTCCCTTTCCCTTTTCTTTTCTTTTCTTTTCTTTTCTTTTCTTTTCTTTTCTTTTCTTTTCTTTGCAAAGAACATTTGCAAAGCCTGAATGAGATTAGATCTCTGAGAAGATATATTCATATTTAAAAACTAATAAGCTCCCTAATTTTTAAGACAGTTTTTTTTTTTACCAGGGCATCTGAATGTACTTGATTGTCCTCTCAGGTCTGGAAGAGAAAATGAGTAGCATCAAACCATATCCATGAAGATATTGCAGGATGTATGAACTGGCATCTTCTTGCTATTGCTAGCTCTTCTGAGATACGCAATTTGTGAATGGTTGCTAGGGAAACAAACAAATTTCAGCTGGAACTAGTAATGCAGGGACCAGTTTTTATCCTCTAAATATGAAGCATTTAAATGGTTCTATAATGCTGTGTTACAGCCCATTTATCATACTGAGAATGGACCACAGATTGATATGATTTCAATTGATAATAGTGTTACATCCAAATAAATAGACGCCTCACTTTTTTGAACAGATAAGATCTGATAACTGGGTTTTGAAAAAACCTTATAGTTGCCTTTTTGTAAATTAAGTATTAGTCTTCACTTTTTCTAGATGAGGAGAAAAAAAATTCCTTTAATGGTCTCATGCTTTTATACGGCTCTAATCAGTTTTTAACTAATCAGTGGCTATAAAATGCCTAATTAATCAGTTTTGTTAGAATAAAATATTTAATGCTGTCCCTAGGTCAGAGGCATATTGGGGGTTTATGGCCAACGTAGCAGCCATGAGCTTGGCCCAAGTTATCCAGGGCCCATCTCATAGTGGTAATAACCCGTTCTGATTTTTCTGTCAGAACAAAGGAATTGGCAGAGATTTTGATTTCTGTCCTGCCATGGACAGACCAGAAGTGGTATTCAGCCAGTTTTGACAGGTTCTGGAGAATCAGTAGCGGAAATTTTGAGTAGTTCGGAGAACCGGCAAATACCACTTCTGACTGGCCTCACCCCTATCTATTCTTTACCTCCCAAGTCCCAGCTGATCAGCTGGGTCTTCTTTTGTTGCCCTGCACAGGATAACGGAGCTGGAAAGCAGGTTACTGGGATGGGGAGGGAATGGGGATTTTACAGTATCCTTCCCTTGGAGTGGAGTGGAAATGGGACTATCCTCAACCCACCAGTATCCTTTCCCTGCCACGCCCACCAAGCCACACCACGGCCATGAAGCCACACCCACAGAACCAGTAGTAAAAAAAATGAATACCACTACTGGGACAGACCACTCACTGGTGAGACTCAATTTCTTGGATGCCATCCCGCTCCACAGGAAGGCTGCACCTATTGGATTGTCTTGCCCCAAGTTGTTGTCATATTTGTGTCAGAAAGGGAGGCACTACCATATTGAAAGGATTAACTGGTGACATCACTATTGCCCAGAGAGCACCCAATTGGGCTTTCCTTTCATGTCTCTGTAAATAAGCCCACAGAATTGGTACCTATGTATCTGCTTGCATTTGCACAGTTTCAAACTGCTAGGTCAGCAGGAGCAAATGATGGGAGCTCAGCTGCACACAGCAGCACTTGGGTCTCAAATGCAGAGTTGCAGATTGTCCACCCAGCATTCTTACCCCATGAGCCACTGTGCTCCATCCCAGGCAACTAATAGACCCTATTGGGTTGCAGAGGCAACTTGGAGTTATTCTGGAAAGCCTGCTATTCGGTCCAGATGAAGCCATGGAATAACAAGTGGCTTTAGAACAGATTGCGCCTGAACCATCTCTCTGTGCCCAGAGTTCCTGATGTTCCCTGTGGAATTAAGAGAACTTAAGCAGGCTAAGAGATGCCTAAAGCATTGCTGGTGAAAGACAGGGAGCGAAGACAATTGGGCACAAGCTAGAGCTGCTATTAAAGCCTAACTCAATGCAACAAGGGTGGTATAACATGATTATTTCTCCACCCTTATTATATCTACTGATAGTTGCTCAGCAATCCTGTTCTGGCTGACTCAGTCCCTCCTTGAAGTGAGTGAAACTGAAGTCTGCTGTAAAGAATATGCTGCTGCACATCTGGCAGATAAAATCAGTCACATTTGCTCTATGTTGGACTCCAGTCTTGGAACAGAATCTATGGAAGCGATGGAGGCTACAGTTTGCAAGCCAATCTGGGAAGAAATTGAGCCTGTCGAACCTGAGGATGTGGATGGGACTCTCTCAGTTGCTAGTTCGGCACCTTGTGTGTTAGATCCATGCTCCTCCTGCCCAATTAAAGCCTTATGGGAGGGCGAACGTGAGTGAGTCTCGGCAACAGTTAATTCTCCTTGAGAGAGGGACTGGTGCACCCCTTCTTTAAAGGACCATTACTCGACCCAGCTAGCCTGGACACTTTCTGTCCAATCCCCAACCTCTCCTTTCTAGGGAAGGTGTGGAGAGAGTGGTTGCATGGCACCTTCAGAGAACTCTGGATGAAGCAGAGTATTTAGACCCTCTTCAGTCAGGATTCAGACTTAGGCGGCATTGATGCCAGTCATGGATGACCTCTGGCAGGAATGGAATGAAGGTAGTGTATCCATCCTGGATCTTCTTGATCTCTCAGCATCATTCAATGCTATCAATCATGGTATCCTTATGGGCCAGCTTTAGGAACTGCAGATGGCCAGCATTGTATTGTGTTGCTTCCCCTCCTTCCTATAGGGCCAGTTCCAGTTGGTGTTGATAGAGGGGGAAAGATCTAGCCCAAAGCCCCTACTTTGTGGGGTGCCTCAGAGCTCTGTTCTCTCTTCCTTTCTATTTAACATTTACTGTACATGAGGCTGCTGCGTGAGGTGATCCCATTGGTTTGGGGCAGGGGTGGGATTCAAATTTTTTAACAACTGGTTCTGTGGGTGTGGCTTAGTTGGTGGGTGTGGCTTGGTGGTCATGTGACTGGGTGGACGTGGCTTGTGGTCTTTTTATTGGTTGGGCATGGTCAACTCAACATCACTCACATCGAGGCATGCATCTCCTCGCCTGGCCTCTCATGACTGTGGGGATGCTGCAACAGTTGTGTAGGTGTGAAAAATGGTCATAAGTCACTTTTTTCAGTGCCATTGTAACTTTGAATGGTCACTCCACACAAGCAAAGTACCAGCAAAGGAGGGGGAAAAAACTCCAGAGACGTTTCTGAGACAGGAAGTCTAGTCCTGCCAAGAATGTAATAAGGGTTAACGGAGAGGCAGTTTCTGTAAGCAACACCAGAATGTTTCCTTCCTGCCTTCCTTACAGGATTAGGCCAGTAATTTCTTCTAACAACCGGTTCTCCGAACTGTTTAGAATGTTAACAACCAGTTCTAGAGAATAGGTGTGAACTGGTAGAATCCCACCCCTGGTTTTGGGTGGCATATCATCAATATGTAAATGACACCCAGGTCTATATCTCTACCCATCACTTGAGTGATGCAATGGATGTCCTATCCCAGTGTCTAGGGTCTGTTGTGGACTGGATGGGACTAACTAGACTCTCCCAACTTTAACAAGGCAAAGTAGCTGTAGGTATTTAGACAAGGATGTCCAATCTCTGGGTCTGGATGGGGTGGCATGCCTCAAGCAAACCAGATATGCAATGTGGGGGGTCCTCCTGCTCTCTCATATATGCATATAGGTTTGTATGTTTAGTAGCCTGGCTACAAAATAATAGATTGTAAGTCTGTCTGAAAAACCAATTTGAAGGGAATTCCTGAAAAATAAACCAAGCAAAAACCCATTCTTTGCTTCTTCTTGAAAAATGGCTGCTGCACTCTGTATGAAGTAAAAGTTCTCACTTGAGGAGGTTCTGCATGGCAGCAGCATGCAGAAGGTACATTTAACTAAACCTTTCTAACATGCTGACCAGAGGCCTCTAGAAAATATGTTTATAGGCAGGGGTGGGATTCTACCAGTTCTGACTGGTTCTATAGAACCCCTTGTTAACTTTCTAAGCAGTTCGGAAAACCAGTAGTTAGAAAAAAAAATCCTTTTGGTTTTTTCCACACTAATTACATTCTTGGCAAATAGCCGAGACTTACTGTCTCTGAAGGAGGATTTTTTTTTTTTTTTAAGGGGAAGGGTTGTTTTAAGCTTTTTACACTGCTGTTGGGAGGAAATATTCCCCTGGAAATACTTCTTCTTGGCTAGCTAGAAAGATTCACATTCAAACATGAGTTTCCATACCCTTTCTGAGTTTTAGTCTAAAACTGTTTTTTGGTGAAGTTTAATTCTGTCCTTGGTGACGTTTAATCCTGTGTTTATTGATGGGATTCTCCTATTCAGCTTTGTTTGGATTGAAAAAGATTAATTTCTGTTCCTGAAAAGAAACTGGTTTGAGAAATCTGCTAGTTCCTTTGTCTATTTGTTCTGGTAATTGGTTTAATAAGCAACAGCTATTGTTGTGATTTAATTATTTGTATTGTGTTTGAATTTTTTTCGTGCCTCATGGTTTCTTTTTCTACCTGGGGAGTGGAGGGTCTTCACTGCTTTAGTGGTATCTGGCACTGTCCCTTTGGGGTGTACTTCCAAGAGGCAGGAAGCAAGCTTGGCACTGATTTTTTTATTGCCTTTCTGGGGGGCATGTAACCGTTCCTTAAATGTGGATGATTTCCTTAGGATATCTTTTGAGATAAGTGAGACTAGCTGGTATCTTTAAGTGGTGCAAATGGATCTAAGGATTGCTTCTCCTGGGTGTGCTCTTTCTGGAGAGCTTAAATGACCTCTCTGCTAAAGGGTTTCACTTTATGAGCAAGAGTTGGCTGCTGATAGTTATCATTGCATTTTAACTATTTTAATTCCTCAAGGTGCTCTGGCATCCTGCCTGATTTGTAACTCTGGCTTGCAGGTATTTTCAATCTAATGATTATTTAGGGTATTTAAGTGAGGAGAAGCGCCCCTTGATGTGAGTGATGTTGAGTTGGCCATGCCCACCCAGTCTCATGACACCAAGTCACACCCACCAACTAAGCCATGCCCACAGAACTGGTTGTTAAAAAATTTGAATCCCACTTCTGTTTATAGGTAAATAAACTGACAAGAGTTATTATTTGGGCAGTGGGAGCTTAATATTTTACAGAATGGTTACTCAAATGTGAAAAGCCTTTTTTTAATTCAGACCTGTAACTAGCTAATTATTCTGTATTAACTATATAATATATATTAAATTGAAACAATTCTATGTATCACTTTTTCCATAAACGAAGGCAGTGGATAAAGATAACATTTGAACAATAAAACATCAGTACACACAGTATTAGGTTTATGCAACAACCCTGGGGTCTCAGAATTATCTTTGCATGCAGATATGAGCCAGTGAAACAGTAGAATAGCTTCTGCAGCAGCTGTGTAAACTTCACAAAAGAAATAGTTGTTTTAGCTCTTTGAAGAGAGCTGCTACAGTCTCCTCTTTCAAATGCTTTGCCCAATCCTTGTATATCTTCTGTGGATTTTATTTTTATAGTTCATAGAACCATAGAATTGTTGGAGGAGTCCAGAAGGATCATCTGGTAGTTAAACATTTGGCAGTGTCCAAGAAAACCAATTAAACTGTCTATGAAGTAGCTCTCCAGCCTTTTCTTAAAAACCTCCAGAGATGGAAAACCTGTGACCTCTTTCTTGTTCACTGTTTCACTGACTTTGCAATCAGGAAGTTAATTCTTCTGTTTAACTGAAATCTGGTAGCTGCAAACTTTACCCAATATTTCTGCTCCTAGTTTCTATAGCACTGCAAAATAGTTCTTGTCCGCCTTCCCTAAGGTATAACCCTTTTAGCTGATTATTTTTAACTTGGTAACATTTATTATACCCTGTCTTTAGTTACAAGATTACTAGCACTCAAGAGATCAACTCCTCCTTTGCCTGAATTGAATCGCTCTTCATATACTCTCATAATGAAGCAGATACCCATCCATTTGCCATTTGCTTCATATCTGCAACGTCTTACATTCACCTAATGACAATAAAGCCACTAGCCAGGTATTATGTATATATTGTTGACATCTTCAACCAAAACTCTTTCTGACCTTTTCCCACTGGTTTCATGTAGATTTTTTGTAATCTACAAAGGAGAATAATGATTGGAACAAAGCAGGATATTTGCTATGCTAGCGGTAATCATTTCACAACAGATTTTCAGGGTAGAAATATGTTTGACTTGGCTAATACACTGTATAATTTGGATCCACAACTTTCTCAACTCCTACAAGCTAAGAATGCTGATTAAAAATTCAGAACGAGAGAGCCTTTTATATTAAGGAGGGAGAAGATATGGCAATGAATCTGCTTCAGACTTTTGAGGAATGTATGAACTATGTTGCTGTTCTTTTGAAGCCTCACCAGTAGGAGATATGCTGCCTGTAGCGGGGAGCCACACACAAGGCTATGAGCCTAATAGTTGATTGGATGCTAGCAGGTAGTGACGAGGAAATGGTTCATCTCTGGCCATCGTCCTGCATCTTATTACTGCCATTGGATTAGCTTTGGACTGTATACATTTACTTAATTATTAGATTTTCATCCCACCTTTATTACTTGAAAAGGTGACAAACAGACCTAGTGCTCCTTTCTCCTATTTTCCTCACAACCACCACCTTAAATTTAAACCTGTTTAAATTTGTATGTTATAATGTAAAAATCTGAACGGAATCTGCATTACACAAAACCTGCATTTTCTATAATTAAAATTATGTTTATCTTTTGAAAACTATTGCAATGAAAAACATCTCATTATTGCGATATTTCGATTGAGTATCAGGAGAATTTTTGTGTATCAAAAATTAGGTCCACTTCCCATAGGTCTGTCATTCTATCTTGCCAATATTTCCTTTGTATTGCAGCTTGATATTGGACATAGGGGAGAGAGAAGAAGTGGGAAAGGACCAAAGGCATCCCATCTAGTCTTTTTATTAAGCCAGTTAAGAAGGAACGATGACCTCTTTATAGGGCAATCTGGCAGCTTTCATCAGCACATACTCCTTGAGCAGACACTTTTCAGCATAAAGTCATAAATTGTTGGGACTGAGTAAAAAATTTGGTGGGAGGCTTTTACAGTTATTTTGGTTTATTTAAATGCTATACTTAGAAACTACCCTTAATATATAATTTGGCTTATATAATTTTCCAATACATTGGATTCATTGTTGGCTGAGTGGGAACTAATCATAGGTTACATCAGTGAATATCTTAACTGTGGGGTGTCACTGATCAAACCACTTCTTTTAATTGTCAAGGGGAAGGGAGCATCTCTTGGACTGTGGCAGCTGGCTTTCCTTCTATGGCTTCCCAGCTGGGCTGTTCAGTGACGTGTTTGTTTGGCACATCTTGGAAGATGAACAGGATCTAACACTTAGAAGTTTATTTCATCTCCTAAATTTCACCTATACACTATAGAATATTTCATTTATTCTGGAAAAAGTCTAGCTTCTTTAAATTTCTGTTTAAAAAGTAGACACCATTTAATATTTTATTTATATTTTCATTGAGTTTTCCTTCTGATATGTAAAGTAGTATGTGAAAATCCAAATTATTTGTTTGCTTGTTTATTTGTGTGAAAGAGAGATTCTTCCTCCAAGGTCAGACTCTCTCTCTAAAAGAGAGCATGATGCTATCTTAGGGCTCATGCTAGTTAAAGAACACATTAAGTTTATCTGCCTGTTGAAGCCACATATTGGTATTCTAAACTTTCCAATATGATTTATATTGTAATAAAATCAATTTACAATTGATTTAAAAAAAATCTAAAGAAAACAAAAGAACAGTGGAATCCATTGAAAAATACTTAAGCTGAATTTAATTAATAATGGCACTTTAATTTTTATATCATATTCTTTTAAAACATTTCAGTCTGAAATTCTATAGCTAGAGTTAACATTTTCAAACATTATATACAGCATTTCACATTTAAATTCTATATTAAATGCAACAATAAAGTTATTGCTCAAGCCTAATTTCAGTGAAAAACAACATGAGAACATTTTTCCTTTTTGTTGCTTTTGCTCTTAAGTTTCATGTTCTTTTTCACTGAATATCAAGGACAGGGATTTTGAAAATAGCAGAAGTCTTTGTCTGAGAACATAAATCAAGTATTTTAAACTGATAATCTCTTTCAAACAGTAGTTTTGAAACAATTAGGACTGCAGTAAACTAGAGTTGGATTGTTAGCAATAGCTGAGAGCATATATTATATTGTATAATATAATATATAATATAATAATGTTTTATTATATAATATAATCAAGGGCAAAGCATATAGTGAGAGAAACATATGCAGCATTACTTCTATCAGTATACCAGTGATAACATATAACTATGAATGTGCTCCTTAATTTCACTGCTGGAGAGTATTAATTTATTTATAACCTTAACGCACAGATTATAGCAAAAACAAAAAATGCAATAGTGAAATAAGTATAGTATATTCAGCTTTATAAATAATATAGTACCACACAGTTCATTGAAATGTGACTTCAAATTATTTATAGTAAGATTAGCTCAGCAATGTTGGAATTTCTTTTAGAAGTATCTTTATATTAGAATGGCAGTGTCTGAACCTTTCTTCTGCAAAATAGATGTTTTTAAAATTGGAGTTGTTTCATGTTCTGATTATTCAATCTACTCAATAGTACTTATGTGTTGCAAGTGGAATTATTGAAAATCAGTGTAATCTTGTGAAGATTTAGTTGCCTTGTAGATTGTACTGAAAGTTTATAGTTTTTGTGCTTTCGCCTATAAGCACAATTATGTTTATAGGAATATAAGCTACAATTAGCAAATGCTAACTACTGTATAGCTTATATTATTTTTCCTAGCATTTGCTATAAAACCTAATCTAATCTTTTTTAAAAAAGTTTTTTAATTTAATTTGACAACAAACATTGATAAATACAAACATAAAACATCAAATAAAAATATCTTTCCATTGTATAGTGTGTCGGTTGGTACATATCTTTTGTGCACGATATTAACAATCTTTCCCTTCTAAATTTAAATTAAAATTCATATTATATCGATCAACTATGCATATTGCATTATTGTTAACTCCTTAAGAGCCTAATCTAATCTTGAATGACTGTTGTGCTATATCCATTTATATATTTTCATTTTTAATAGCTATTGTAACTGGAAAAAGGATAAAATTCTGATAAATACTAAAGCATTTTGGGTCCTCAACATGTTTTTACTGCTAATTTAGAATAATGATGTATTAGGATTTTTGTTCAATTTAATTTCTGGAAAAGCACTTTTCTTTTCAATGTAATATTTTACTTTAGTACATCTCATTTTTGTAAGAGCTGATTTTGCTGATTTTGTTAAAGCATACTGCCAGGTACTAATATAGATTGGTTTGAGCAATCTCTTCTGTCTGAACTGAAGTAACTTCTTGATGGTATTATGAGAACAGTAAAAACTGAAGAAACTTTAAAATAGAACTATTTTTCCTGTGGTTTTGCCCCCAACATTTCCTATGTAGATCAGTTGAAAGAAGATTTGAAGAAGTATCATTTCAAAAGAAAATGACAATTTTGTTAAGCTTCTTATATTCACTATTTTAATGAATTGATAAGATAATGGAAACATGAAATAATGCTAATTGATAGCACTGATATGATGGGATATTCTTGGGGATTTATTGCATATATCAGAACATGTACGTGTAGTAAGGCTAAGATATTGATATCCTATCACACATGTGCATTTTCTCTAACTTCTGCTGTACAGCTTCTAACACATTGCAAAAATTGGGTAGGAGTTTATAATAGATTTGTCAGCTAGTGCGGCAGTGGTGATATTCCTCTGAAACAGCAACTGATAAACAATCATAGTATGCATAAGGAACAAAATTTTCCCTCTAAAGTGTTACTATTCCTGTTATTAAGAATCATTGAAGCTTGCTGTGAATGAATGTAGAAACATTGATCTAAAGGAAATACAATTTCTTTAACATTTTCAAATTAATAAATTAAATAAATTAATAAACTAAATTAAAAAGAAACAAATGCTTGCTACAGGGGAGATCAAACAAACCCATAAATATTATTTACTCTTATTTATTAGATGCAATAATATTCCAACATTTTTCTATCAAAACATAGTCCATGTTTCCAACTCCCATTGGTTTTGTATGTTTTCTGACATCTTAAAGTTAAACAATTTTCAGTCCTGGCTTTCTATAAAAAATATGTTGAGACTCTAGAAAGAGTGCAGAGAAGAGCAACAAAGATGATGAGGGGACTGGAGCCTAAAACATTTGAAGAATGGTTACAGGAACTGGGCATGGCTAGTCTAGTGAAGAGAAGGACCAAGGGAGTCATGATAGCAGTGTTCCAATATTTGAGGAGCTGTCACAGAGTGGAAAGGGTCAACCTGTTTCCAAAGCACCTGAAGGCCAGACAAGGAATAATGGATGGAAAATGATCAAGGAGAGATTCAACCTAGAAATAAGGAGGAATTTTCTCACAGTGAGAACAATCAACAAATGAAACAGTTTGCTTCCAGAAGTTGTGGGAGCTTCATCACTGGTGGCTTTCGAGACTGGACTGCCATTTGTTAGAAAGGGTGTACAGTCTCCTGCTTGTGTGTGTGGGGGGGTTAATTTAGCATCCCCATTCCACAAATAATAGTTTGAAGCATTTGGAATGGTGTACTAAATTGAAAAATGGGCTTCTTTTACAGGACTTGGAAAATTATTTCATCTCATTTAATTTCTCTCTGGTTTAGCATATAGTCTGTCTGTCATCAACAAATCTTGAATTGCTTATAATTTGGGTTGGGTGAAGATTTTTCCAGACTTTGCAGAAGGGAGAAAAAAGAAAAATTTCCAGCAGAAAAAGGTGCACTTGTTATTGGCACTCTCATTTATTTTTATACTCATAAGATATAACTACCTAGCAGCCAGCTCACAAATATTTTGCTACCTTTTTCTTTGAAGACTGGCAAATGACTTTTTCTTCTCTATCTTCTTCATCTATACCTTCTTCCCATGTTCTATTAACAGCTTAAGGGATCCTATGGAAGAATTCCAATGCCCCTTGTCATGGTGTTATTCCGGGTAACATTTTATATGCAAACAATTACAATCTAAAAAAACTCCCATCTGTCTGTTTTTAACTTATCCTTGAGATTTCCTTGAAATACTCTCTCTTTTTTGTAGCATTCTAGGCTGGATATGATTGATCAGTTGATTGATAAATTATAACTATTTCTTTTGACTATACTCACTTGATTTGTGAGAATGCAAAGGCAACTTGAGGCTGCTCAAACCAGAGGAAAAGTTGAAGGAAATGTAGACTATAGAGTTTTTACTACCTCAAGGAATATGCTTGGATGTTTTCACTGACTCTGGAATAATAGAACAGATTGTCTGATTTTACATTAATTCAGCATTTATACTATGTAATGTATGTATGTGTGTGTGTGTACATATACTTATATATGTATATAAGTATACACTCACACTCAAGAATTAATTCTTATTAAGCAACAATTCCTGATATGTTTAATATTTTGTCCACATGCTTCATAGTTAGAATATTTTCTATTTAATAAATATCTGTATATGGCTCTCTATTTATACTTCAATAGCAGCGTGTGAGTTTGAGAGGAATATACATCTACTCTGAAAATATGCAAAATAGATTATTCTATTTGTTATCACAAATAACAAAGATCTAGGATCTTTATGATTCCCATAATTTGAATAACCATTAACAAGGGCTTTAGATTAAACAAAATGTGCAAGTCAGTAATTCCTCTAGATTTGTTGCTGCTTTCTTTGCAAGTAGAATGAAAGGTGGGTTTCTTGAGCTGAGTACTGCAGTACTTTTTTTTCTATATGAGATACTTTTAAACACATGTTGAGCAGAACTCGAGGAAGAGAAGTTGGTTGTTGACTGTATGCTTTCCAAGAAGCCGTTGTACCAAGATTTATTGTATCTTTTCCAATATGATTGCAGGTTTTAAAAATAATTAACCACAAATTTATGATTGTGCATGCATAATTATATGTAATCATAAGTCATGTATTAAATGCAAAGCAAATCAGTACATTAGCCTCCCTCTTCTCTGTATATCTAAGTGAAATGAGGCACATTTTTATTATGTTTTTATTATGTTCTCGTTTGACTTTTCTTCCTCCTCTTTTCTCCTCTGATAGGATGAATCATCCATGTTCTTCCAGTTTGGCCCATCGATAGAACAACAAGCTTCTGTTATGCTGAACATCATGGAAGAATATGACTGGTACATTTTCTCCATTGTCACTACCTACTTTCCTGGCTACCAAGATTTTGTCAACAAGGTCCGTAGCACTATTGAGAACAGCTTTGTTGGCTGGGAGCTAGAAGAGGTACTCTTGCTGGACATGTCTCTGGATGATGGAGATTCAAAGATCCAGAATCAACTCAAGAAACTCCAGAGTCCTGTCATCTTACTGTACTGTACTAAGGAAGAGGCCACTTATATCTTTGAGGTGGCTAACTCTGTTGGTCTGACTGGGTATGATTACACATGGATTGTGCCCAGTTTGGTGGCTGGAGATACAGACACAGTTCCGTCTGAATTTCCCACTGGACTCATTTCCGTATCATATGATGAGTGGGACTATGGTCTTCGTGACAGAGTGAAAGATGGAATAGCCATAATAACCACGGCCGCCTCTGATATGCTATCTGAGCATAGCTTTATTCCTGAGCCTAAGAGTAGCTGCTACAATACACAAGACAAGAGGATCTACCAATCTAACATGTTAAATAGGTAAGGGAAATAAATGTAATAATAAATTGGTTACTCACAAATTCAGATCATAATTAAAAGGCATTAAAATGGTTGGAGTTTTTGTGTAGTTTTGGAATCTCCCCCACTCCCCCTTTGGATATGATTCTCAGCCATTGCAAAACTAACTGAGTATATACTTGGCAACAAGGAACATATATATGAATACGAACTTCTTGGTGATGAGATGATAACAATTATATATTTCTAATTATACTTTTGTTCTGGAATTATTCTCAAGTCCTTCTGTAAGATATTAAATATAACTGGTGGAAACATTTATCAAGGATACTCTTAAAATAAGCATTAAAATTTTTGGTACATTTGTAAATGCCACTTCTAAGTACAATAAAATTTTGGCAACATATGAAAAGTAGCTAAACATGGCTACAGAGCAAAAAACTGCTAGACCCTAGGAAGAAAAATACCAGGGAGATAAGAACAAATTAGATACCATAGAATACATAAGAGTCAGATTAAGAAAGAAAAAATCAAGAATAATGAGATCATTAGGAGAAGGTATTAGGCACAGGACTAATACGAAAAAGCAGCCTATATATTTGGTAGATAGGATTGGAGTATGATATGTTGATAATGGTTAAGGTTCTGGCCTAGAAATCAGGAGATCATGAGTTTTACTCTTGTTTATGCATGAAAGCGATCTGCCTCACCCACCTCAGAGTTGTTATTGTGGGTAAAATAGCACTTGGAGGGAATATCATGCATGTTCTCTGTCTCGTGTTACTTATAATGTAGTAAAGTAAAATCTAATAAATAAATCAATATGATACATGTTTGGTGTACTATGTAATTAGTGTAAACAGTGCCAAGAGAGACAGGATCTTTTTCTAACCCTGAAGTGAGTAGTAAAATTTTACGTACTGGGATGAAAGTTAGATTAATTCTATTTAGTGAAGTTCAAGGAGAAGGAGTCTGCATAGCACTATTCATTTGGAATATGAATTCAGCCATTGAATCTGTGATTTGGCTGGGTCAAGCCAGCTTCTTAGGGCAGCATGCAGGAGAAACAGGTTTTTGCTACAATCTATTTTTAAGTAGGCATAATTTTCCAGAATTCTATTGGGTATTTGAGATTTTGAGCAATTGGACTTCAGTCATATAACCAAGACCTATAATATTATGGCTGCTCTGTAGGATGAAGTTACAGGAACACATTGTTAAGAAAGTAAACTTTAGATTCTAATTTCAATGAGATGCATATCAATATCTTTGTTAAAGATTATGGCCCTAAATTTTAAAATATTTAGCTAGAAATAAAAGCCAGTGTTCATCGTTTTGTAGAATCACCTTCTTATTGGAATATTTTATTAATGTGTAGTAAAAATAAGACAGATTTTGTTCCGTTTTTTCACAAGGGCAGAAATTAAGTTGTGATCCATGAAATATACATACTAGAATTTATCAAAAATCCTTTATTCATAGGAATCCTTAGACTTATTCTATGAGAAGTAAATTATATTCTTTTGCACTCTTTTGCATTCTTTTGCATTCTTTTTTCTGTTCTTTTTTTATTTTTTCATAGGAAATGGTGTCTGCACATAAGCATTCAATATGTGCAACATAAAAATGATTGCAATCGCAGTGTTAAGCTTTTTTTCTAAGTAGAGGTTTTACATTTTTCAGTGGTTACAGTTTTTCTTGCCTTATAAGTAGCAGTCAGTGAAATGAGAGGCTCACAATATAGTGCTGACATAGCTGATATTTTGTGATTCCTCAAGTTTATGGGGAAGATCAGAGCAGAAAATGTGGGGTTGCTGGTTTTGAAGGCAGCCATGCATACATATAGTGTCACTTTCATTTCTGGTTCAAGAGAGAGATGAAGCTCTGAAACTGCCAAAGCAAGAAATTTCAGACATCATTATAAACTCACTATACTCTGATATGGGAGATTCTGTCTCTTTGGCAAGAAGAGTCCATGTACTTTAAGCAGAAGGTTATAAATCTTAAATGAACCTGTTATTCATAAAATATTTCCACGAGGGGCCCTTTTTTCTGCCCCGTTTAATAAATGTAGAGAACTGATGAGGAGGAGGAAAAGAAGGGGCTAAAAGAGCAACGTTTATGGGCTGCCTTTATGTGATGATATGGATGTCTTGTAATATCATCATATAATGGTTTACAATAATAAATTCCTTCCCACAGAAAAAAATATTACTGCTTAGCTTCTGGGAAAATCTGCAGTCCCCATAACAAACATGTTTCTATAGGGAAAAAGAAACCCCTTGTAATTCCTCACAATAATTACGCTGCTACAAGTTGCTCTTTCCTTAAAGATTCCCCTGCTGTTTAGCAAAGTGGAAGCTGGAACATGGTTGCATCCCAGGATACTAAAAATATGAAAAAGCAGATTATAATCCAGTCTGTTTCAGACTTCAGAGATTACAAAGTATTTCCAACCACATCTTTGTATTTTGAGCAGCAGCTCCCATTCATATAATTTAAACGGGAGTAAGAGAGCAGGGCTGCAACCTCTCAGTACATAGAGCTCGATCCTTGACATTCCTGACTGAGACAAGGGCTGAAGAATGAAAAAGAACAGTTTCGAGACACATTTTATTCAAATCCTATAGTTACTCATTAACACTATACTGTAAATTCCTTCTTGCTGCCCATAAACTCCAGGGACTACAAAGAGCTGCTCCTATTTAGAGTTGCTATGGAAAGGAGGGATATGGTTGTCATACCCTCTACCTTTAATAAACTTTATAAATACTGTAATAATAATACTCCCATATGCCCAAATTATGATATTTTAAAAAAATAGTTTGAAGTGCCACAGTAATTTTTAAGAACAAAGTTGAGTGCTTAAAAAAATAGGGACAGATTTGTTTGCTCTTGTTGTTGCTGTCTCATAATGCTTGCATTGCCTTATGATTCCTTTCGCAACGCCCGAAGGTGCTTGGCTTTCTCTCTTCCTTTCCCATCTTAACCTGAGATCTACTGTTCATCTATTCTTCCACTCACTTTCTTTCTTTCCAGCTCCTGGATTATTTCATGGAGAGAATGGCATCACTCAGTTGGACCCAAAAGCCTTTAGTGATATCAGGCAAAAGAATCCCCAGTATAATGAGTCAGAAGCTGCAACTATGAATACATTTGCAGCTTCTGGCTGCCTATTATATGCTATTATCATAATGTTTCTTTTACCAGCTGGTGAGAAAGGAGGAAGAAAAGGTCTGTAATAGTGGCAACAACAGAGGTTGTAAGAGGCCATGAAAGGAGGTGAGATAGATAGGCAAGACTGGTATCAAATAAGTAAAAACGAAGGAAGGGGGAGGCTGGAAAAGTCTCTCAAATCCAATAATGCTATTGCAAAGAAATCTATTCTCTTCCCAAAATCTACCCAGTACCTTCCTTCCAAATATCGGAATCAGGTCTTGTACTTTCAATACTCTTCCATTGAGCCGATAGGCCTTTTATGAAGGGAACCCATGCACACTGTTTGCACAATTATTAGGCAAGTGAGTATTTTGATCATGCCATCATTTATATGCATATTTTCTACCTCCAAGCTGTATAAAGGTGAATGCTTAGTGTATGTATGTATGTATGTATGTATGTATGTATGTATGTATGTAAGCATATTGGGTGATGTGTTTTTGTGTAATGAGGGTGTGTGTGGCCTAAGGAGATCAACCCTATATCAAGGTGTGAATATTTATTAGCAGCTTAATGGGCCAAAAAAAGAGATTTAGCTAACTCCGAAAAGTTAAAAATAGTCTTTCAGAGGGATGCAGTACTCTTGAAATTGCTAAGTTGTTTGGGTGTGATCACAGAACCATCAAATGTTTTGTTGAAAATAGTCAACAGGGTCGCAAAAAAAGTGTTGAGAAAAAAAGATGCACATTAACTGCCAAAGATTTGAGAAAAATCAAATGTGAAGCCACCACAGACCCATTATCCTCCAGTGCTGTCATATTCCACAACTGCAACTTACCTGAAGTGTCCAGAAGTACAAGGTGTTCAGTGCTTAGGCAAGGTAAGAAAGGCTGAAATCCGACCACCATTGAACAAGACACAGAAGTTAAATTGGCAAGACCGGGCCAAGAACGGTCTGAAGACAGATTTTTCAAAGGTTTTATGGACTGATAGATGAGAGTGACTCTTGACAGACCAGATGGATGGGCCCATGGCTGGATCAGTAACAGGCACAGAGCTCCACTTCAAAGATTCCAGCAAGGTGGAGGTGGGGTACTGGTGTGGAATGGTATAGAAGACCATGATTTTTATGCAGGACAACATTCCATCACAGGCATCGAAGTACTCAACTGCATGGCCAGTAAAAGCCTTAACGATGAAAGAATAATGACACACCCCACTTCCTCACCTGACCTGAACCCTATTGAGAACTTGTGGGCCCTTCTTAAGCAGGAGATTTACAGTGAAGGAAAACAACACACCTCTCTGAACAGTGTCTGGGAGGCTGTGGTTGCTGCTGCACAAAAAAATCGATTGTCAGCAGACAAAGAAACTGACAGATTTCATAAATGGAAGGTTTATGACTGTTATTGAAAAGAAGGGTGGCTATATTGGTCACTGATTTTTTGTTGTTGAAATGTCAGAAATGTTTATTTGTACATTTTGAGTTTTTATTATTATTCTCACTTTAACATATGCAAATAAATGAGTGAGATGGGCAAATTTTAGTTTTTCATTTCATTGCAGAAGAATTCTGCACACTAATAGTTGCCCAATAATTGTGCACATATAGATATTCTCCTAAGAAAGCCAAAACCTCATTTTTACTTTCTTAAATATTCAGGTTTAAGGTTTATTAACATTTTGAATTGACTGAGAGGACTGTAGTTGTTCAATAATAAAATTAATCCTCCCAAATGCAACTTGCCTAATAATTGCATGCACAATGTATTTTCTCTGAATTTTCACTGAACAGTTTACATGAGAGGGCCCCCATTTTAGTAAGTAAAATGCTAATGGTGGCCGTGAGCTTGTTGATGTTGAAGAATTAATAATTGCCCCAAAACATCATCACAATAAGTTAAAAATAGTAAATAACCATGCCACTTAAGTAAATAGCTGCTGATAATTTTGTGTCCGGTAAAATAATCTGATTCTTGAAAGAAAACAGAAGCCTGTTTTTCATGTTATTAATTGACATTTCTTGCTGCACTCGGTGTTGTTTTTAACTATATTTCATGATATAAAAATAGAAGTAGCTGTGTTGCTATGGCTCCTTGAATATTTCTAAAACCTCTTTTCATTTTCCCCCAGTACATTTTCACTTAAAAAGTTGGTTTATCAAGAGATCAGCTTGGTGTGTCCTCTGAAACCTACATCTGAGAGAAAAGTATTTCCTGGTCATCAGGAACATCATTGCAAATATTGGAAGTGCTCAGTGTAGCATCTGGTCTGAACATAAGTTCAGCTAGAACTTAGTGTCCGGAATCCTTTACTTTATCCTTTCTTTGACTAAAGAGTTTGCTTCATTTTCCAGGTCTCTTCCACTTTATATGCATTTAACACTTAAAGTAAATGGCTATTGCATTATGATCTAAATTGATCAACATGTGCAAACAGATACTTAATTAAACTTTATATAAGTATGTGTGTGTATAATGTTTTATTATATATAAATGTAATATATATATATATATATATGCCACAGTAGTAATGGATAGAAAAGACTATGAAACAAAACTGACAGACCTACTCCAAGACTCTACATACAAACCCATAAACACGGACCCAACCACATATCTGGAAAAATTAACCAAGAAGAAAATTATAACCAGCCACATGAGCAAAGAGATCCAACAGACGATCATCCCAAGAGAAAAATCTTCCAGATGCCTCAAACTATACGGCCTCCCAAAAATACACAAAGAAAGCATACCTCTCAGACTGATAGTCAGCTCCAGAGGAGCACCACTACAAAACCTAGCTAAACACTTAGCAAAACAGCTACAGCCCCATGCTGAAACAGCAGCTTCACATGTACAAAACTCATACCACTTCTTGGAAATGATCAAAGATCTACACGTGGAACAAGAAGATCTGCTTGTAAGTTTCGATGTGGTTTCACTATTCACTCAAGTCCCGATAAAAGAAACTCTTGAAATCATCAAAAATAAATACCAATCAGCTAAACACCTCATGGAACTAACAGAACACTGCTTAACCAACACATATTTCACATACAAAGGACAAAGATACAAGCAAATTGAAGGAGCCCCTATGGGATCACCACTGTCACACGTCATTGCAAACCTGTTCATGGAAGAATTCGAATCCAGAGCCTTGGCTAATGCCACCCACAAACCCAAACTATGGTTAAGATACATTGATGACACATTTGTGATTTGGCCCCATGGAAAAGAAAACCTAAACAATTTTCTAACACACCTAAATAGCACCCCCCCCAAAATCAAGTTCACCATGGAAACAGAAACAAACAAACAACTACCATTCCTAGATGTACTAATCTACAAAAAAACAGATGGCACACTAGGACACAACGTATACCAGAAGAAAACACACACTAACCGCTACCTCAACGCCCAATCCCACCACCACCCAGCACAGATAAACTCCATGGCCAAAACACTAATTGCCAGAACCAAATGCCTGGCAGACAAGACACGCATAAAGACTGAACTATGCACCCTGACTGAAGTACTGATAGCCAACGGCTTCCACAAAAGCAAAATCACCGGCTTGATCCACAAAAGCACACTGAGACATAATGGAGACCTAGAAGATGAACAGACCTATGGAACAGCTGTCCTGCCCTACATAAGAGGTACTACAGACAAAATCAGTAAGATACTAAACAGGCATCACATCAAGACTGCCTTCAAAACAGACAGAAAAATAGCAGCCATCCTTAAAAACCCCAAAGATAAAATTGACCTGGAAAACCAAGGCATATATGAAGTCCCCTGTGCATCATGCCCGGCCACATACATTGGACAGACCAATAGAAGAATAAGTACCCACCTGGATGAACACAAAAATGCAATAAAAAAGCTGGAACACACTTCCTCACTAGTCCAACACATGAAAGCCACAGGTCATAGCATCAACTTCAATAGCACCAAAACCCTAGCCACTATGGAAAACCCCAGCCACAGAATTATCAGAGAAGCCATAGAGATTGAAAAAAGATCTGAAAACATGAATAGAAGAGATGATTTCACCAGACTGTCAATTATTTGGAAGCCTGCACTCACAAACAAAAAAATCTCCACACCACTAGCCAGCCAAACACCTGGGCACAAACAGATCGCCACTGATACCTCCAGCTCAAACACACCCCAACCAGGCACCCAGATGAAACCTAGCTTCCTAACAAATGATAGCCGTCCATTTACTCAGAGCCAAGCTGCAGTAAAAGCCTCTAATACAGGAATACAATGTTGCCAGCCAATCAAGACGCACAAAAAGCCACAAAACAGACAAAAGATATTAGAAACACCAATCAAGTAGAACACAGCAAACTCCAAGACCAATAAACACAGACCAAGACTCCCAACCAATCAGGATGAAAAAAAACCCATTCTGGCACAGTATATTATACTTATATGTAACAGCCATTTACTTTAAATGTTAAATGCATATAAAGTGGAAGAGGCCTGGAAAATGAAGCAGAATGTTTAGTTAAACTGTAACACACACACACACACACACACACACACACACACACAGAGAGACACACCCTTCTTACCCTTGTGGATGGTATATGTCATCCTCTATCTTCCAGAGGACTGGGAGTTTGAGGGTTCTGCATATCTTAGCAGTTCCTAGCACTGTGCTTGTTTGGGCAGAGAGCTTTGATATGTGTGTGTGTGTGTGTGTGTGTGTGTGTGTGTGTTTGTTTGTGTATGTATGTGTGTATGTATATGTATATGTGTATGTATATGTGTATATATAAGTGTATGTGTGTAATTAATATCTATTATTTTCTGATATAACTCTTCAGCATTGCATGGAATATGATGAATCCCATTTAATTCAGGAATGTGGGCAGCATTAGTATATAATTTTTTTTGTTATGTATTTTACCATTTTACCAGCCCCAATGACTTTATAAGAGTAACACATTATTGGAACATTTGGAAACTTGATGTCTTTGGGGTTATTTTTCAACTACAACATGTTCTTACATTCAGCGTGCTTGTTTTAGTTAGAGACGATTGGAAATGCAGCTCAATATTTTTGTAGAATGCCAGATCGCTACATTTTAGAAACATATATAGAAACTGTTCATCCAAGTTTTAAGGAAACATATTTTCATGTGGTGGGTTTGAATTCTTTTTTTGGTTCTTAGTATCCAGGGTTTTTTTTTCATTATATATTCCATCTGAGAGTGATATACATGGGCTAAATAATGCTTTTTCATTCAAAGAAATCTATAGTTTTGATACAGGGATGATACTGAAAAAATTAATATAGGAGGAAAAATATATTTGTCTGTTTCATTCTGATTGTCTGCATCATTTATCAGATACTTATATTAAACAGCATCTGCAATATATATTTTTCTTTCTCATATGCAAACAGACCTAAAAGGTCTGACATTTGCCTTGATCATTTGAATAGTGACAATCAGAGAGTTGTGAGAGAGAATGGAATAACTATATGCAACGAAGAAAAATTATGAAATTTATGAAAAGATGAAATATTAAAAAGAACTGACTTTGGGGGAAATGGAACTACATCTGCATGGAGGGTAGTAAGCCTTGGGGTAGCCCGAGGTTCCATTTTAGGCCCACTGCTCTTCAACATCTTCATAAATGATTTAGATGTGGGCATAGAAGGGGAAGTCATCAAATTTGCAGATGACACTAAACTGGCAAGAATAGCCAACACCACAGAAGATAGGCTCAAGATCCAGATGAATCTCGACAAAGTTGGACACTGGTCCCTATCTAACAGTGAAATTCAATGTAGAGAAAAATAAGGTTTTAAACTTAAGCAAGAAGTCAGCAGTGTTCTGCAGCTGCCAAAAAAGCCAATGCAATCCTAGGTTGCATTAACAGACGGGTAGAATCAGATTCAAGTGAAGTATTGGTACCACTTTATAAAGCCTTAGTAAGACCGTACATAGAATACTGCATCCAGTTTTGGTCACTATATTATAAAAAAAGATGTTGAGATTTTGGAAAGAGTGCATGCAGAAAAGAGGAATAAAGATGGTTAGGGGGCTGAAAGCTAAAACATATGAAGAACAGTTGCAAGAATTGGGCATGTTTAGTCTAGTGAAAAGAAAAAATAGAGATGACATGATAGCAGTATTCCAATATTTAAGCGGCTGCCATAAAGAAGATGGGGTCAATCTATTATCCAAAGCACTTGAAGGCAAGACAATAAACAATGGATGGAAATTAATCAAGGAGAGAAGCCACTTAGTACTAAGCAGAAATTTCCTGACAGTGAAAACAATTAACCAGTGGAATGGTTTGCCTTCAGAAGTTGTGAGTGTTCCATCACTGGAGGCTTTTAAGAAGAATATGGACAGCCACATTTCCTAGTAGGTTGGACTAGAAAACCTCCAAGGTCCCTTCCAATTCTGTTATTCTGTTAATTAAAGGTAGTATGCATACCCTTTTTTCCAATATATTTAAATTAAAGATCACCATGTATATAAGTAAAACTTACAAAACTAAATAAAAGTATGTTGATAAGTAAAAAGGAAAAGGAAAAAAAGAAAAAGAAACCTCTCCATTCATCTCCAGCAAGTAAAATCAAAACTAAGAACTTACCAATATCTATTAAAATAAACCAACATCTCTTCATTCCATATCTCACCTGATTTTCTGTGTACCCTTCACTAAAACCTCATCTCTCACTATTAAAGAGCAAAAGTCAAAGTTTATTAGAAATAACCACATAAACACTGTAAATTGCATCTATTATATTCAATCTGAATCCTTATTTTCCTTTTAAACAAACTTCATTTCCTCTCTTCAAATAATTTAGTCCCATTCAAAAATAATTAAACAGTACCAGAAGTAAACATTGTCATCCAATCTTAATCAAGAAGCCATTAAACATCCCCCAAATAACGGCCCATTATTTTAACTTTGATCAAATAAATCAATTTTATAGTCTTTCTTTTGGAAAAGTCTTTAAAGTTCTCAAAGAAATTCTAACATCTGGCTTCTCATACTCTTGTCTTAAAGTTCTTTTTTTTTTTTTTTTCATCTTTATCAAGCCCTCTGTATATTTCAGCATAGCAACTCCAGGAAACCCTTTTGTAAATTCAGTATAAGAAAATAATCCAAATAACTCACTTGATTTACGGTTTGTATTTCTTTTTCAATGTTTAAATCATGATTTTAATTTCTAAATCCATTATTTCCATCTCCTTCATGTAAGCTGTAATTTTTAATTCTACCTGTAAATTACTTTATTGATTGGGATTTGATTCTTTGCAATTGCATTAGCAGATGGTAGAAGAGAATTAAATAGTTCCAAAACTTCCTGTTGCCATAAGTCATATGCTTCTTTCAAAGGAGTCATCTGGTGTCTCCAATGTGTAATCTTAAAAGACTTTTTGTCAGTACAGAATGTAAACGGATATCTTTCTCACAGGAGAGGAACCTTTCAATCAACATCAAAATCTTAAGTCAAGCTCATCGGAATTCTTAATCCATGTGAATCTTTATAAAGCCAATAATAATCTTCCTCTTGGTGTATATTAAAAAAAAACTTTATGGTTTTTTTTAAGGATTGAAGGATACACACCCAGGGATTTCAATATCATTTACCAGTCTGAAGTTCTTAATGTTTAAAGAAAACCAAATAATAAAAAATAAAGTGTAAAATAATAAGAGGAGTCAGTTGAACTCAGAGGCAACATTAGTGGCTTATAAGCACAATGGAATCCTGCCATTCCCAGCTGATCCCAAACACAACTCCTGCCATCTACTCATTCACTCACTCAAAACAACTATATGGAGTGCCTGTGATTAACCTGAGGATCCCTCTGGAGTTATATTTCAACTGCCGATTCCTGCAATTGGGCACTGTTTCAGTGGCAATGTGTTCCTCTTTTAGACATCAGTTTACCATTACGGTTCACTGGAAGTGACTCAAAGGTAGTATGGATAGTCTAACCAAAATTGGACATTAGGTTTTATTTTCATACTATTGTAGTTTTTTTTTAAATTCCAAAAAATTCTGTATGTGGAACTGAAATAATTACCATTAATTTATTATTAGATTAATAATATGGATGATGTAATTATTTTCTTATTGTTTTTAGAAAAAAACCCATATTAGCAAGCTTGTTATCATTATTTTACATTAATTATATATTCTATGTATTATAAGTATAAACTGTGGTCATATTATTTTATATTTTGAATATATCAGCTTCACAGTAAATTGATGAGATAGCTATATCTATGGAGTAAAGTACACCAGCCTGATTTCCATCCTGTTTTGAGAAAATCGGTATCTAACATCACAACCTATAAATATGTGGTATTACTTTGATCCTTAGTTAATTATTTTTTCTTAGCAATTTCAATTATATACTGCTTCAATTATATACTTTTCTTCTGTCAAAACAGTTGAAATGGAAGATACAGGGTTTCCAAGCTTTCTTCCACTTGGTTATTGATGATCCCATCAGCTTCTAATCTAAAGTGCCCTTTGGCGGGCCTTATTCTTGTCCTCACATTGCCAGCATTCAAAGCAGTGTAGGATAATTGGATCTAGTCACTTCTTTAATTGTTTACAAGCTTCAGAATGAAGTTAGATTGAGGATATTATGGAAATTTAAATGGTTGGCTACATTTGGTGCTGCTCAGAACACTGAACAAAATAAATAAATGAAGGGGCTCAATGCAGGGATCAGTAACGCATTATCCAAAGCCTACAAAATATACTTAGAATCTTTAGATCAATAGGATTAAATGGTTTCACTGTTAGATTAAAGAAGTGGTGAGGAAGCATTGACACGATCTATGGAACTGAAAATAATCAGACTATATCATTAAACAGAATCTCACTGATGAAAGATGACAGTAACAGTGCATCACAGATGGGATAAATAGCTATTATAGAGATATTTAAGCAATTCCTTTTTAGAAAGCAGTTCTTAGCCCAATGTATTGACTGCTTTTTTGCTTATCAATTTAACAATGATTGGTATACATGCTTTTGATGCAAAGTTTTCTACACAGAGGAAAAGCATCACCCACAATTGCAGTGATAATTTTTCAAGTAGTACCGAGGCTAGAAGGGAAAACATTTACTTAATTATATTGTGACATTTTATGAATAATTTTGAAATGGCTATATTGCTGAATTGAACATGAGCCTGTTTGTTTTCAGAATGTCATGACCGTTGTTCTACATGAAGGTGCTAAAAGCTGTTTGGATTGTTTGAACGCTAATTGGACTGCATTTGATCATTATCAGCACTTAGAAATTTCTTTCAGTATTTCATTAATGAATCAGGATTTCTAATGATAATTACAGCTTCAAAGTCTAAAAGACAAAAATGTTGTTTTGAGGACTTGTGTATATAATAAAGGTATGGTCATGCTTAGAGTACATCTACTGAAACCCATTGGATTACTTGGTTTTAGTAGGTCAACTTTGAGGGTGACATGCTGAGATCCAATCTGATGATTTAAAAACAATTGTTGACTTCTGTTTCAATGTTTGTTATGAGTACCTTCTATCAAGAGATCAAATAGCTATCATAAACTGTTCTGTTCATCATCACAACTCTAAAATCACTTGCAAACATTGATAGTAATAAACATGAGGGTGAGAATAAGGGAGATCAGTGCATAAAAATGATACTATTACTCATAGTAATTACTACCTTGATGCAAATTAGTAAAATAATTTGAAGAATTCTACTTTTTAAACTTCATTCTTGTCAGAGATGTTGGAAAAGAGATGACCGCAGGGAGCAGAAGGAGAGCACAAAAGTACCCACACCCTTATCTGTTTATTTAATTAATGTTACCAAATGGACACCTGTTCCAATAAATTAAAATAAATGCCTTCGTGAACTTGAGCTGCTTAATTTATTCACATAATAAAAGCCATTCTTTAAGAGAAATTTGGGATAATGATATACATTGGCTAGGAGCTGCACAAAACAAATTTAAAAATTTAAATTTAGAAAATTGCAGGTTTCATTACAATCTAGAACCAGATTAAAAGTTGAAATTTATTTTAATCTGTATCCTTGTTTCCCCATGATACTGCTTCCTCCTTCTCCTCCTTAAGTAAATGGTTATTCTAGTGGTAAAACAGTAAGCAATCTATTGCTTACATTCTTACTCCCGGTGTATATTTATGTATGAATGTACATGCAGTCACATGCAAGCAAACATACTGTGTGCTCTTCAGTTTACATTCTGAACACTATGATTTGAATGTATGAACTGACATTAAATGAGGCCAAATCTCAATGACAGAAGTAGAAATCTGTATTCAAGGACAGAAATAATTCATATGGAAAGGTTGTGTTATTAATATTGTTAATTAGCATTTTATTATCATAATTTACCAAATGTCAAGCTTAACTGGGGCATTGTTATTTTGAAGAAAATATATCGTGTTTTTAAGTCAACAGTAGCTATTGTAAATTTTACTTAGTCATTCATCTAGAATTAGTAGATGAAAACTGTCCAAGAAAAAAATCAGATTTTCTAGGATATAGAAATGAAGGGTTATCAGTATAATCCTTTTATGTTTGAATTGTGTTTTATGTGGTGCACTGATTTTAAAAAACTAAGTTGACTATACTAAAGCATGCTATTTTATTTCTTTCTGAGTTAAACTGTTTTGCTTACTACATCTAATGCAGAACATTAGATGTAGTAAGCAAAAGAAATTATACTCACCAATAAGAAAAAAAAGTCTGTATCTAGTTCACACTTAGACCATTCACATGTATTCTCTAGTTCTTTCCATCTTTTCCTCCTTTATTCTTCTACCATATCTACATCTTGCATCCTATATTCTTTTATAGCTTTTTTTGAAGATCTCACTAACTCTTTCCCACTTTTTCCAACTTCTACTTCTTCTCAACCTATTCGTTTCCCTTCATATGTTTATTTTTTGATCCAGTCCTCATGCATCCACTCTTCCTAATAACTTTCCTTCACATTTCTCTGTTCACATCCTTACCCAATTTTTTCTGGTTGAGAAATCATCAAATTATACTGTACTGTTTTTCTCCCAAAGTCTAATCTACTTTACCCAATTCAGGTTTGTAGCATTCTGTCTCACATTTCATCATCAGTCTTCCTTTTAATCTCTTTTAAGGGGGTCATTTCTTTCTTCCTCCTGTTCTTTTTACTCTTTTAGAAGAAACATTTTCTTACATATTGAGTTAATTTGTACTTTATCTTTCTTGACAATTTTTGGAGTAAAATATGGGAAGAGAGAGATAATTGGAAGTGAATGTGCAAAAGAAAAACAGCTGAGGTCCTGAGGTGATACGACTTTCTGTCTGCCTGAACGTTTAGCCATTTTAAAAACTTCATTTAATCTTTTCTAAAAGGAAAATTGGCATGTTGTAATGCTAAAGTGTCAGCTTTCTACATTCCATTTCTTTCTAAATATGTGTCTCTCAGTCCCAATTAGAAGATAAAAACATCAAGTGACTGCAATCCAGTGCTTTGTTTATCCAGAAAAAATAAGAAAGTATGTTGTAATTAGTGGAAAATTAATTTCGTGAGAGTAACAGATAAGACAGCTTTCATTTCAGCAGTTGGCCTTCTGGTAAACCAATGACTGGTGGCTATACTCAATATCACAATCATTTCATGAATGGATAAACCCATTGAAAAGAGCAGTGATGGTGTGCCTGGGAAAGAGAAATGCTCTGTATTTAATAATCAAAATGTCATATTGTATGGCTGTAATGATTATTATTATACTTCCAGGATTATAGATCTACTTTCTTCAGCTACTGATTTAGTTATGTTTGAGGTGGTCTTATTTATATTAATCTTTTCTTAGTCTCTTTAATAGCCTACTTTACTATGAGATCCTAATCAAATGAATTCCTCTGTCAAATTAACACACAAAAACAGCAGATTGAACTTGTTTTGAAGTAATAATCATTTTGCCTAGTTTTATTATCTGAATAAAAATTAGATGCTTTCCGTATTCACATATCTTTATGTGCATGTCTACATGCATACGGTATGTAAATGAAGGTAAGACTTATTGACTTATCTCAATAAAAATTTTTTCCCCTTTTGCCCACTATTAATATTAAAATCTTCTATCCAAATTTCCCATTGTAGACATAATTGATCAGTGTGATATCTGTGCTGTGATTACCTGGTAGGTATTTCAGTTTTCAGCAATAACTATAAATCAGCAATTGATCTTAACCCTAACCCATTCGGCTGGAAATATGAAGTGCTAGACAGCCAAAATAAGAAGTTGAATTGGTGATTGATGGGCAATACTCATTGGCATTCAAAATCTCTTGGTGGTCAAAAAAGGAGAAAGAATAAAAATATTTAAGATCAGTAGAAAACAGGGTGCAAATAAGGAAAAAGATCAGGCTTCTATCATCTATACCTCTCTCTGGCATAGTTAGATTAATTCCTTGGTTCATAATAATATGAATAACAAATATAGTTCCTCCTATCATCTAGCTATTAAACTAGACAATTATTATTTTATGCAGCTATATTTATCTTTGAAAACACAACTGAGATATATGTATAAGCAACATGTTTAGGATCATTGTGAAATCCTAATCTGATCTCGCAAACATTTGCTTTCCCATTTCTTAGGCCATAAATCTGTTAAATTTTCCAAAGCAATTGACATATCAGGATAATCCTTTTGTATAATTCTTTGTTTTTATTAAAATTTTAGATGTTGCCAGATTTCATCTCGGTAGAATAAACATTTTTTACAATTTCTTCTCCAAACAACCTGGGAATAACTAAAAATTGCAAACTAATAGATCATAACTAAGTTTACATCTTATTGATCTCAATATGTAAAGTGATAAAATTATTTTATTGAAAAAAATTCTAGCATCCTCTGATAGAAATAAATGGATTTGAATTTGAGTAGCCACATGTTGAAATTAAAATTAAAATGGCAGAAATAAAATGCAGAGGTATATTTCGTCATTATAGATACATGGATATTAACATAGTTCCAATATTTGAGAAACAAATTCCAAATTGTACTTTATACAAATGAACAAAATAACCAAAATATGCAAGTAAGTGATCTTTAGTTCTGAATAGGAAAATCCTTTGCAGTCTGGTATTAATAACAGAGCATAATAAATGTGAATACAAGCAAGGAGGTAGATAAATTATAGTTACATAAAGAACTGTACTTATTATTATACAGTTACATGTCTTCAGGGCAAATGTATTCATCCAATTGTGAAGTAGTTGATATGGCCCTTTTTCAGCATGGATTTAGTGCTTTCTGAAAAAAAGAATGGGGTGCATTTTTCTTAATAATATATGGGCTACATATTGTCTTTATGAAACCTGTTTTGAAAATGCAGTTTTAACCAACTGTTCTTACTCAATTATCAAATTCTGTATTTCTATATAAAAAGATACTGTTAAATCATTATTTTTTAAATATGCAATAGGAAAATGTTGTCAATTGCAATGAGAAGCATCATTTGTGTGCAAAATTACTGAGCGGGCAAATGAGCTTATGCTTATGGTTTTCTCAGTCTGCGTACTATGGAATCAGTTGAAATGTATGTATGAATGTGAATATGAATGATTAAATCATTATGTGCTCAGATGAATCAGGAGTTCATTAAAGCAAGTACTTACCTCGCTTTTTTATCATAGCATGAAAATCATGAAGCCTTAAGTCTGTGATTTGGTTTATGCTCTAAACCAGCAGGAACTCTAATGAAGAAGCAATAGCTTAGGTGTTGCATTTTTTCAGCTCTGTAGGATATTTTAACTGTCTGACATTTTTTCATAAATTTCCATTTGTAATAAGGTAAAAAAAGTAAAACGTTTGTCCTAATTAAATTTTGTTAATAATATAGTAAAGCAGTGCCACACATTAATTTATTTGCATCATACATTGGCATAGTTCAGTTCTATGCCTTTATTCTGCCCTTCATCCTGAAAGGATGTTTCTAATTCAACAAAGTTTTTCCAGAAGGTTAATAAGAGCTTTGCTTTTTTTCAAGATAATGGCAGGACAAACAATATTTCAACATATTAGTCTGAATCACACACATATTTATCACAAAAGATGCAACATGTCCTTTGTGTTTGGCATAATATAACACATACACACCTTTTTAAATTGCTTTTTAAAAAGCTGATAACAGCTAATAATCAATAGTTAAAAGTAACTATTGTAATTATATTAGTTGACTGGTCTCTAAAGATAGCTCTGCAGTGTTTATCATTGTCTAGAGTTGTCTAGACAATGATAAATACAAGAGCAGTTTAAAGGAAGATAGACATTCATTCTACCTGATGGCTGGATTTTAAGAATGACTGCTAAATGTAAAAATTGAGATAATTCGATGTATCGCCTAAGAGGTCACAAGCATCCAATTTTGCAGCCTAGGCAGATGTATTATATCATGTGATTTATGCTGTTCTGTAATTTTCTCATCTAAAAATTCTACCCAAATTTTCTCTAACCAGTTTAAAGCAATTGGATAGTATTTAGTCAGAGGCTTACATAAGTTAATAGGAATCAGACCGCATATGCATTTGTTAACTAGGTCAAAAGATGCCAAATTCCAAAGAATTCCAAAGAGATTTGTAAGATTAAACACCATCAATTAAAAAGGAAAAAAAATCAGTCTAGTTAGACATTTTATGCTTCCAAAGTCTGTGGAAAATTAATATATTCATAGGGAAAATGAGTATTTTGTCTTTCTCTTTTGACTTTTCCCATATCTCATCATCCAAGAAATCAATTATTTTACCAGTAGTGTAATACTAGAGAATCTTGCCTTCATGCTTTCCTGCCATCTTTGTGTTTCAATTGACCCATATAAAGATTAAACAAGATCAGAAATATATTGTTTGTACAGAGACATTTGCATTTTGCTTTCTCCATGTGAATCTTTAAACAAAATGGTATCCATAAGAAGAAAACAGAAAGAAGAGTCTGGAAAATAGTTGGTCTTCTGCTCCCTTAGGATAGTATTCTCTATTGTTAGTGTGCTGCTCACATATTTAATTCCATTCTAAAGAGTGCTTAGACAATGGTGCAGTTAAATTATTTTAGATTATGAACATAATAATCATATATGATCTAATTCAGGCTATAATATTTTTTAGTGTGTACTTTATTTCAATTGTGATAGGCCAACTTTGCTACATTCTATGACTTTCCTGTTCACTGTTCTAAATGGGGCCTACTGCTTCTGCCTGAAATGTCTAACGTGTGGATACCACTTTGATAACAAGTGGTCATAATCATTAGGGTTATAACAGGAAGGTTTTTTTCTTATTTAAGGACAATTCCTTTCATTTAAGAAGATAACATATATAATAGATTATGTTTCTCCATCTTGGCTTTGCACTTTGCACTGTGCCAAACCACAGATATGTTTATAAAATATGTTTATAAAATACATTGATTTGACTTTATTTTCTTTAAATAGTACATTTATGTAGTAAATTGTTCATATTAATTATGTTGATATAGAAATCAATCAATATTTCTTAAAATATATCCTCTCAGTCTCATTTCACAACTTTACTTTTTCGATTGGAGTAGTGATACTGAATGCTGGAGTACAAGGTGAAAATACCTTAGAGCAGAAGGTGAAAGTATGTTAGTTTCTCTTGAGGTGTTCATCATCCCATATATCTTGTGCCAACCTATATCCATTGGGAAATAGAGTTGATAGTTCTGGCTATTTTTAGGTAGGCCTTTGATTCTCTTTGCAGAATATATTTATTGACAATTCTCAGCCTTGACATGCTCATTGGGTATCATTTCGATTGGGCATAATATATTTAATTATGGTCTATGTAAAAAGGATGGATATTATTCAAGGAAAAAAACTGTTGAAGACAACTAGATAGCTGAAAAAGAATGACTAGAATTACTGAAAATTTTCCTGTATCTTATGTTTTTTTAATATTTCTGAAAAAAGGCTAAAATACTTGAATGAGAGTATTGAGATATATTAATTATGTTCAAGCTTGTCAGCCTTCATTCTTGTTTTAATTTGGGCAACAAATTAGAGGTATTGGTGTCCAGCTGCTATGACAATTAGGCTAAATCTTTTACAGTAATAATCTGTGTTTAGAACTGATTGACTATTGTCATTCAAAGAATAAAATTCCCCAAAGTTGGCACTTAATTGCATTAGAAGTATTGAACTTTATGTTATATGTTTGTTTTTAAAATATTTTTAAAAGTTGTCATTTACTATTTGCTTTATTTAAAGGAGATTAATTTTGTATATATTCTCCCCACAAGATGGGTAAAATCCATTTATTAAATGTTTAAAAAACTTTTGCCCACCAATTTGAGCATTATGATGCTTCCCATCTGTTATGAAATCCAGTATCCTATTTTGGTCAGAGTGGCAGAAAAAGACAGCAGATTTCCAGTTGTTAAAGAAGTAGTTATTATATCAAATTTGAATTTATCTCAAATGATTTAGGGATTATAAAAATTGGGAGATGAATTTTATGTCTCATTTTGACTTCCTTGGAAAAACAGAAGGATATCAGGATATCACTAAAATAAAATAATACATTTGCTCTGATTTTAGTAATGAACTTGGCTTTTGAACACAGATTGGTTTCTGGACGCTATTGCTATGATTTTATACTAGTCCAGATGATTAATGTTCAGAGTTATTGTCACAGGATCTTTCCAGCTCTTGCTGCACCAGGTAAAGAGTCTCCACAACTAGTCAATTTCAACATGGGCTGCAAAGAATTTATTTAGACCTACAACTTATAACTGTGCTATGTGTGTAATTCCTTTTCTTCCTTTTGACTATTGGGACTAAATGAGAAGATCCTATTTAATAAGCTGCAGTTCAGTGATAAGAAAAGTAAGCTCCTGAACTTAGGCAAGAAAAAAAAACACATGTATTGGCTCAACAGTACTATGGGAGGGATCTCCATATCCTGGTAAAACACAATTTAAGTGTGCTGCAGCTGCCAAAAAAGCCAATGCAGTCCTAGGTTGCATCAACAAGGGGATGGCATCAAGATAACAAAAAGTGATAGTATCACTATACTTCACTTGAGACCACCCTTGGAATACTGCATCTAGTTCTGGTCTCCACAATACAACAAAGATGATGAGATCCTAGAAGGTGTGCAGAGAAGAGCAATAAAGATGAAAAGGGATCTGGAGGCTAAATCCCATGATGAATGGTTAAGGGAACTAAGTATGTCTAGCCTAAGGAAGCACTTGAGGGGAGGGGATGTCACAAAGAACAGGGGGTCAACTTACTCTCCAAAGTACAAGAAGCAATGGGTGGAAGCTCGTTAAAGAGAAAGCCAACTTGGAACTAAGGATAAATTTCCTGATATGAGAACAATTAATCAATGGAATAGCTTGCCTCCTGGAGTTGTGGGTGCTCTATTGCTGGAGGTTTCAAGAAAAAACTGGAGTTCAATTTTCCAGGGTAATATAAGGTCTCCTGGCTTGGGCAGAGGATTAGATTAGAAGATCTCCAGGGTCCTTTCCAGCCTTATGATTCTATGATTAAGTTTATACTTCTTCAGTCTTCCATTCCATCACCTGTATTCTGGGATTTTTCAAACATTATACTGTGAGTAAGATATTTTTTTAGACTTCCTTGCTGTAGGAAACCTTGCCCAGGTTTCCAGTTCTTATGCATCTCCTTCAGAATAATAGTCTCATTAATTAGTCATATAAATCTAAAATGTTCCCCCAATTTTTCTTCTCCTAGTTTGAGTCTCTTTCAGTACTTTATTTTTCAGAGTAGCCTATCTTTCTTAGACTTGTTTATCTATTAAGATTTTGAATTGTGCGTATGTTGTTCTCCTTGATTTCCCCCTCTAAGTCATCCTGAACTCCATGGTATGTGAGTGATTTATTTCAGCAAGTTTTTTTTACCTAATTATCTTGAACATTGAGAAAATATGAGTCTTTTAATAATTTTTAATGAATTCTGTCACTGAATATATTTTCTCATCACATTTTATTTCAGAGTTGATCTTCTATGAAAGTGCAAAGGATGGATGCTAGAATGATATCAGGCAATTTAGTTTTTTAAAAATATATTTTTAGAAAAAAGAACCCCAAATCTTACTTTAAATAACTGTCTACATGAAGCCCATAGTAATTTACTTCTTAGTATTACATGAGGTTTTGCCAAATTGTCTTGGATCCCTGTCAGGGGATGCCTTCATTATACAAACTTGAGAATAGCAGAAGCTTTATCTATTCCCAAGGTTTCAGTGATTCCCATTACAAGGGTGTAATTTAAAGGCATTCCTCAGCAAATGGTTACTTGGAATTCATTGTTCAATTTATTAGTAGCATTTAAGAAGTTTCAGTATCGACTTGATAAGCCAGAATATTGCATTTTGAAAAATTTCAAGGACTCTAGTTCTAATCTATAAGGAATACAAAACATCAGCATAAGAAATTTCTGAGACCACCATAGCTTGTGAACCCTTTTAAAGCCAATGAAAATGTTATATTTGGAAAAAGTTTCACTTTTATATTCACTGAAGTTTTGGGAAGAGCTGACTGCAAACAGATTTTTATGGCCCCTGCGTGGACTTATCTCAAGCCGTATTCAATGAAAGCTGACAAGCTGACAGGTTTGATCTACCAGTGGAATATGGGGAAAGTAAGATGTCTCTTATCTCTGTATCATAGTTACAAAATATTAGACAGTGATTGTGCCAGGAAAGTTCTTGAAAATAGTATCTATCTATATCCAGATAATACTCTGATATTAAACTATACTGAAGTGCATAAAGTTAATGCTAAAGCAAATTCTTGTTTTTATATCTTTTGTTGTAAGAAGTTAACATGTTTTTAATTGGAGACCCTTAAATAAGCTTAATACCAGGAATGTATACAAAACAGGAATGGTTTGTTTCAAACCCAGAAGAAACATGTTCCCGAAGTTCTACCAATTTGTTTCAAGTCAGCCACATTTTGGCAAAATTGAATCCCAGAACTCTGGTCGGTCTGGTTTTTATACAACAGAGAATTTAAACAGAGAAAGTAGGGCAAAGCTAGTGTGCATGGTCCTCTCTTTCTCTTCCTCAGTCCTCAGAGCAGCATATGTCAATATTATTTTTTTTTTAAATAAAAAGTTAAAAAAGCAAAATAAACAAAAAGATGAAAAAACATTATAAAAAGCTCATAGGAGCCCTCCCTCCTCCTTCCTTCCTTCCTTCCTTAATTCCTTCCTTTCACTGTAAATATATATGATTTTTCTATTACCATATTTTTTTATTTTAGTCTCCCTATTTTGTACTGATTGCAAGGTTTTCCTTTTTCCAATAGTGTACCAAATTGACTCTTGCTACTGTCAGCATATATTTAATAAATTGTGATGCTTTTAATTTTAATATGTTGGTATCATATATAATATAAATATTGGTGGCTTTAATTTTGAATGATTTTGCGTAACCAAATACATGATAAAATGTTCCTTTTTTGCTGTGCCATGTCCAATATTTATCATTGTATCCTTTATTATCTTTCTGTGTTATCTTCCTTTTTTCCTTTTCTAATTCGACATGCCAGAGGTCCCCTGGCTTATTTACTTTTTCGAAATGATTTTTGTTCAATACATTTTACCTTCTTTTGAAGTTCTGCTGTTTCCAATAAATTAATTGCTATTTAACTTTACTTAATCTTTTAATATTTGTTGATCTGTATTGGTTTTGTGAATCTATTCTACTTCCTTTATTTTCTTTTCTAATTATGATTTCTATCTATAATGTTGTTTCTTCTTTTTTGCTTCATGCCTTATTAAGATTCTTCTCATATAAGCTCTATTTGTCTTCCATACAGTTATCTCTGACGTTTGAGTCCTGAATTTTAGGATGATAAAAAGTAGAACTTGACATTCTTCATAACATCCTTTTAACAATTTGAGTAATATAATCATTTCCCACTTCTACTTTTTTTTCAAGCTAAACATTCCCAAATCCACTGATCTATAGTCATATTACATAATTTCTAGTTCCCTGTTGCAATTACATTTTTCTTGTTTTGGAGCCACATCACACTTCAGTTTATGAACAACTAATGTTCCCAGATTTTTTTCAAAAGTACTATTACTGAGACATGTCTATGGAGATTCTCAATCATGCAGGTCATGCCTCTTGAAAAAAGCACCTTTGGTATTACTGAGACATACATTTCCCATTCTATATCTGTTTCTATTTTCTAAACTTTGTGAGTCTCTCTGATTCTAAAGGATAGATTTAACTCCATACCTAAAGATGGCTTCTCTAACAGTTACAAAAATTATATTAAATACTCTGCACAACAGAGATAGCATAAAACTGTTTGGTTATTTATTACATATAGTTATGATTTTCAGTGGAAACTAATTATCAATACATATTTGTTTTCCTTAAGTATGCCCTCTTTCACGACAAACTAACTAGATTTTGAATTCTAATGAGCTGGTTATTTCAAAATTCAGTTTGATAATTGTACTGCCTTAAAATTAAGAAATATTTGAGTGCCTAATGAACTAGTTACTTGAAAATCAATTGGATAATTGTATTGATTTAAAATTTAAAAATAAATTAATAATAAATTAAAGAAACATAATTAAGAAAAATCTCTCACTACATATGGAAATGTAAATGCCTTACTGTTCTAATACTTTTCAAGTCGAGCTTATTTCTGAGGAGATAGTTATATGGTTTGATGACAATGTCAGGCTTTTCTTTCCCTCAGTTGAGTGAAGACAAAAATATATTATGATCCAGTTGCAGGATTTCAAGAACAGGGATGCTTTCTAAGAGAGAATTTAAACTGATAAATCAGTACATTGGGTGTTATAGTTAGGCATCTGCCTATTGATTACTATGAGGCTGAACTAAGTCTTGAGGTAGTCATTATGGGGTGAAGTTTAGATTTGTAACAAATACTAAAGTTCCCATAAAAGCAATAATACTTGCTTTTCAGTGATGAAACTGCATGATGTCAAGGTTAGTCCTGTTGCATAGGTTCTTGGACATAGGAAGATATAATATATTTAGGAGTAAAATTAACTTTGACTGGATAAGTACATATGAAAAATCACCATTACCATGCACATTTCTTACATTACATTTTCAGTAGTAATGTTCTTCAATATTTCTAGTTGTTATATGGCTTTTGTACAAGAAGCTTTGGAGGTTCTTTGATTTTTATCACAACTGTTATTCACACAACAAATGTTACTAGCAATTGATAATGGCATTCTATCTGATAGTGACATTTTTAGAAAAAAACTGAAATATGTAAATGTTAAAGTTACAGGTAGGGGTGATTTGATGTTCAAATTATATTAAGCACTATGTTGGTGATAATGAACTTGATTGTCCCTAAACCAGTAATGCAGGAGACCATCCATGGTCTGGTGACAGCACCAAAAGGGATGTGACCCATTTTTTTCTTCAAGCTTTTAAGACTTCCAGGGAATAAACTGATTCCATTCTCATCTTTAAAATCCCCAAATGTCCCTAATAAACAGTGCAAAATTGGACATATTTTAATTTCTCCAATTTATTAGAAATATTTTACATGCTTTTAAAAATATCAGTAATTTTTGGGAGGGGATGTGTACACAAGCACACACATCAATCTTGGTTTCCTTACCCAAAGTTTTGCATGTCTCTAACTGATAACATGGGATCAGACCTTTATGAACATATAACATATTCTTGTATATCAGAAACTCTGTCCTTGTTTCTTTGTCACTTTAAGCATGTGCAAAAAGATTCAGGGTTTGTGCATGTATGATATAAGTTTTTTAAGAGTCCAGATTAAGTCATTTGTGCAAAGTGTCTGAATTTGATGCTGCTCCTCCTCCTCCTCACTTGGTTGAAGCAGATCTTGCTGGATGTGCTCAGACATGAGCATCCACATGGTTTTCATGCCTTTCTTTAGAGTGATTTACTTGGGTAGTAATAACAGTATTAGTTTAAATTTATTATGTCCTTATAATTAAATGCAGTATAGACCTAGAATAAAATAAATATTGAAACAGCAATATATTCTGTCATCTAAGGAGCTACATTTGGCAATCACAGATGGAAACCTCTTCCGCTAATTTCCAGTACTGTGAGATCTCTTCCCCTCCAATATTAGGATGACTTCATTGTTTCTAAGCTTCCATGGGTCTCTCAAAACATGGTTATGCCAACAGGCTGGGGTTACCAGGGGAGGGGTTAACTAGTAAGGTTCTAGGTTCATTGTTTTTCACATCCCTCTGTCTAGTATTTCTGTTTAACAATTTTCATAGTTTTTAAAAATGTTTTTAATGTTTGTTAATGATATTGATTTGAATATTTTTTGCTTTAGTTTTGTTGTGTCCTGCCCAGAGTCACTTGCTTATGAGACAGATACTCTGTAAATTAATTAATTAAAATATTGCAGTTAGTAATAATACAGTATCATAATATAATGTTTTAAACTTAAAGGCCCTTATTAATTGATTTATTTATTTATATGATACCCATCTCAGTATCCAAAACAATTCTGGGTGGCTTACAATAAAATCATGATTTTAAATAAGTAACATAATAACAAGCTCTCAATATTTTAAATGATAAATAAAAATATATTTATGTTGAAACAGCTTCATTGGTATCATAAAAATAAGTGTTCTAGTGCTTTTTTAAATGTTGAGATGACTGATTCCAAATGTAAACTTACCTTATGGAGCTAGAGTTGGATGAGAAAAAGCTCTTAAATATACTCATACTTAGGGAACAGTGTGTCAGTGCCATCAGTCTGTACTGGTACATTTCTCATAAGGAGTATCAGCGGTAATATAAGAAAATATACTAGACACAAATCAAGTAGTGTGCTGAGATTTTGATAGTCCAACTAAAAGACTGCTACAATACTCCAAGTGTGACACATTCAGGGCATGAACTAAAAGGGAATGTGAATGAGGAGAGAGGGAGTTGCCCTGCTGCATTAATACTACTACAGTTGTATCAGGAGCACCTAAGTGTTTACAGGTGAAAGGTTTGAATGATAATATCACTGTGTCCTGGGAAAAGCCCAGTTGGAGGCTCCTTCCATGTCCCCCGTTTAGTTGCCCACTAAAGTGGTACCCATTTATTTACCCATTCACCTGTTTTCCAACTGTTGGGTCAGCAGGAGTGTGTGACAGGAGCTCACCTTGTCCCGTGGCAGCAGCTGTATATCTAACACAAGCCTGTTGATTGTTAGTCCTGGGTCCTAACCATGCTCCATCCCTGTTGCACTGTGAGGCTCTTTCATGAACAGTGTGTTGCATCAAGAGATGCTAGAACTGCTTGATTACCACTCATAGGCAGCATTACCATCCAAGGGCATGATCAAGAAAAGCAGCCTCTTTCAAGCAGGCAGAAGCTGTCCATAAGTTGCTTGAGCTGTTCAGAGAAATAAGACCTGCAGATGCAAAGAAGTCATGTATAGTTTGCAATCAGGCCAATCCAGAGACAATTTCCCTAACTGGGGAAGAAGAAAAAGCAAATATAAGAAGAACGATGCTAGGAGAAAAAGAGGAAGTGCTTTGTGGGAGGAAGATGAAAACCATTGGCTCCAGAATCTAATACCCCAGTTCAGGATTTCAATATTGCTGGCTTTGCTATCTCTAGTGTTATGCTGGTATAGAGTTTTTGTGAATAATAAAGGTCTCATGTACATTGGCACATACAGAGAGATTTGGATTGCAAAAATCCAACCTGGCAGCCCCCAGATGGCAGCAAATTGTTAGAATTGTCTGTATCTAAAAACACAAAAATGTCCATTCATTCCTTTTTTGTTCAATCTCCTCATAGAAATGTTAACATGGAATTATACAAAGAACAGTAATATTCAAGATCATATTATAAAAAAAACAGAATGGCATATAATACATTTGCAAATGATGTGATTTTTAAAAAAAGAGATATTTCATTACATTTTTAATTAAATATTATGGAGTAGCTGGTTTAGAAGTTAATTTTGATAAGTTATCCACTATGTTAATTAACATCAAGAGTCACAAAGGCAGCTTCAGTAATTTTCCAACCTTCATATCACTCCACGCACATGTAGTACTCACTACAAAAAATTGGTGTTAGCTGCTAAAATAGCATAATGACCCTCATGTGTTCAAAGTTTAAACCGAATATATGTCATATCAGCTTTTTGTTTTGTTTTGTTAATTTTCCATTATGGAATAGCTGCATACAAAATGGCTATTCTTCCTAGAATTTTACTTTTGTTTCAAGCAGTCACAATTCCATAGTGTGTAGAACATTTGGCTCTGGACCAAGCACCCTCTTTAGTTTACTGAGCCTGCAGTGAAAGCAGAGCTAGATTATCTCTACTACTTGGTTCAATTTAATTGTCTTAATATACATTTTTAAACATCTAAGGTCTCCAACCTTAGCAACTTTAAGACTTGTGGACTTCAACTCCCAGAGTTCCTCAGCCAGCTTTGCTGGCTGAGGAACTCTGGAAGTAGAAGTCCACAAGTCTTAAAGTTGCCAAGGTTGGAGACCCCTGAGTAGCTCATCCAAGATAAAATGGAGCAAATGAAGCAGGAGTTAATGAGTTAATCCCCCCCCCAAAGTATAGTTAATTTATGAGGAAGTAACATTTCTATATTGCTTCCTGCAATTACAAATTCTGTCTTTGTTCTTGAACCATCTGCGCAGTGAAAACAGAGGCATCTGTGTAGTTCAGTTGGATCTAGAAAGACTAAAGAAACTTATTGGACTGTGGGGGGGCTTCAGGGGAGTGGAGACATTCCCCCCCTCCCATTTTCCTCCACCTTCCACCTTTCCATTCTTACTTTGACTTGCAGGTCTGTTCCCATGAATGTTTATGTACATAGTTGTATACCTTATAGCTCTAGCCAATTTCATTCCATTTTATGTCGAAATAATATTTGGGGATATTGGGTTTTACTAAGTTGTCATCCTGTTAAATATATGCACAAGTGGGCTTTCTAAACCTGGTCTGACACTATTCCAGCCTTTTTACCTACCTCCTTCTCCTTCCTTTTCTGCGATCTTGACTTAGTTTGACAGTTAGCTGTGTATGTCATAGAGTTGCCATGGAAACAGTATCCAGCACACTGCTTTCTCTCTGCCTTTCCTGTCCCACCCTCTCCTTTTTCTGAAGCCTGTTGCCATGGAAAAACTTATAATCCACCATAACTTTCAATAATCGTTCCCTTCCCCCATTTTGGTTTATTTTATTGAAACAAAACACATTAAGGTAAAACACCTTAATGTGCAGGAAAGCTGGAGGCAGGGTTGCAATTTTTTTGCCAAAAATAAATAACAAAAGCTGCTGGTGGATAAGGATTTCTGAAGGATATAAGGAAGTCTGAAGTGTCCATATTACAGAGAATGCATATACGTGCATATGTCAGAGAGAAAGAGAAAGAGGATGGGATGGGGAAAAGTAGGAAGGTCTCAAATGTATAAAAACATATGGAGGACTTTGTGGTACATCACTGACATTGACTGAGGTTACACATTGTGCTGCATTATAATATTATTCATTTGATTTTGGCTTAGTGTGTCACTGAACATAGTCTTTATGGCTTACAAATAATTCTTATGGCTTAGTTCAGTGCTGACGAACCTTTTGGGCCCCAAGTGCCCAAAGCGTGTATGTGAAAACCCAAAAGGCAAGGTACTTCCCCCCATGCATGAGCCCACACCCCCACGCATGCGTACCCCAAATGCACCCCCATCCCCACACATGCACCTCCGTGCATGTGTGGCAGAGACCCGAACTCCAGCTGGCTGGCAAGAGATGTGCATGCATGCGTGGTGGAGCTGAGCTGGGACGATGGCGCGAGTGCCCACAGAGAGGCTCTGCATGCCACCTGTGCCACACATGGTAATTACAGGTTATTCAATGAAGCATAGTTGTGCAAACCATGACTTAGCATGATGTAGAAACTCAATCAGTGTGCAATTTGAAGGATATTCTCCAAGATACTATTATAAATGATAGAATATTTTTTGATCTCTAATGCTGCCTCTCAGTCTCTCTACTTTTGGCAGTTCAGTCCAGTAATGCCCTTGACAAGCACATCTAAAGAAGCATACCAGATGACACTCACTGGGTTTTGTGGCTACTCATCTCAGTTTCATTGACACAGACATTTGAAATTACAAAATAAATAAAATTAAATAAAATAGTCTTCTGGCTATCAATTCATCAATATAGCAGCTCCTAGTGTGTATTATATATTAATATACCTAGCATTTCATAGGAACCCAACAGATTTTCTCCAAGAAAAAAAACTGAGCCAGTTTTAAAATTAGTTATTCACATGTGCCAGGACATATGAATTTCCTTTATCTCTCTCACATTCAGCTATGTTTCATTTCCAAATGTCCTATTCTTATTTTACAACAAAAGGTAGAGAAGTTGTTGGAATTAAAAAACCCACTTCTGCTAATACATAATCAGGAATGATGAAAATAGGATAAGCACAAAAGAATGGTAGTGAAAATAGGGTAGATGAAAAAATGGTTCACTCCCAGTAAGAATGAAGAACCACTGATAGTTTCAGATAAATGGTAAGCATGACAATGTGAATGAAAGTATAATTGAGGTGGGATGAAGAAGCAAAGCTAAGTGAAAGGAATGCCTTAACTGCTTAATGCAAGCAATGCTTCAACAGATGGTAGGTGACTTGTGATTTCTATGTGATGTCGGTATTTCTAGAAAAATATTTGTCTAAGTGAGATGACTTGGTATGCTCTTTTTCCAATCAGGAATTTCTCTCTCTCTCTCTCCCTCTCCTCCTCCCTCTCACCTTTAATACTAAAGATTTAATTTGTATAGTTAAATTGTCTTTTTAAATGGTACAAAAAGCCTTATATGTATGTGAATAATAATAAATTAAGTTATTCTACATATTGTTTCCCATAAATGCTCCCCTCTTGTTTTATAAGATAAACCCTGAATGCCTGATGTCAAGAAAATGGATAAGAAAATGAAAAAAAAATCGTTTAAAAACGTGAGTTGGCTAGGAAGGAGTAAACAGATTAAATGCAAAATAATTTTGAAAGCATAGAAGCACATGTTTCTATGGAAACAGCAACCCACAAAGGGAGAAACTGTAAGAATAGAGAAAGGAGAAACTGAGAAAGGTGGAACAGCCATATTTATATCTTATTTTATACTGATAAATCATTATTTGTGCCTTTTAACTGACAATTAAAAATCAAAATATCAGGGGGTGGACACTGCTACCCTTCAAGTGTACGTGTAAAAGAAGACAAACCAATGGTGACAAACTGAGACAAGCATTTAAGCTGCTTAATTTATTAATCTTTTTAGATCTGAATGTCCACGTTTAAGTACAGGAAGTCCCTTTTTTCATTGCTGTTATTTAGTACCCTAATTTTGCAGTTCACCAAAATTGATATTATTATTCTGATGGCAAGTAGAGCAGAAGAGCTCTTCCATTAAATTTGAAGACGATGTCTGTGTAGAAGTGTTGGAATTTTTTGTTTTGGACAGTAAGAATTTATAGATTAAGGATACTTCCAGAGGTGGGATCCAAATTTTTAACAACCAGTTCTGTGCGTGTGGCTTAGGTGGTGGACATGGCTTGGTGGTCATGTTATTGGCTGGGTGTGGCCAACTCAATATCACTCACATCGAGGCACGCATCTCCTCGCCTGGCCTCTCATGACTGTGGGGATGATGCAACAGTTGTAAGTGTGAAAAATGGTCATAAGTCACTTTTTTCAGTGCCATTGTAACTTTGAATGGTCACTCCACACAAGCAAAGTACCAGCAAAGGAGGGAAAAAAATCTCTAGAGAGACAGGAAGTCTAGTCCTGCCAAGAATGTAATAAGGGTTAATGGAGAGGCAGTTTCTGTAAGCAACACCAGAATGTTTTCTTCCTGCCTTCCTTACAGGATTAGGCCAGTAATTTAACAACCGGTTCTCCAAACTACTTAGAATGTTAACAACCGGTTCTAGCGAATAAGTGCGAACTGGTAGAATCCCACCCCTGGGTACTTCACCTTTTACAGGGTGTGAACAATTATGTATAAAGCAGTTTTATTTTTTGTTTAGACTTGGTAACATCCGATATGCTATTCTTTTCTCTTTAACTTCCTTTTCCTTTTCACAACTGCTTTCAAGCAATTGTTGAGATGTTGTTAAAATATAACTTCTAGCATCCCAAAGGATGAACAACATGCTGGAAATTATAGTTAAATGTTGGGAATTGTGGTTAAAACAATGTTTTCTGATCTATTCCTGGTGTATTATATGATATCAATCTCCAGTGTCATCACAGAATCATGGAACAGAGGTGGTATTCAGCAGGTTCTGACCAGTTCTGGAGAACCATAGCAGAAATTTTGAGTAGTTCGGAGAACTGGCAAATACCACCTCTGACTGGCCTCACCCCTATCTATTCTCTACCTCCCAAGTCCCAGCTGATCAGCTGGGTCTTCTTTTGTTGCTCTGCACAGGAGAACAGAGCTGGAAAGCAGGTTAGTGGGATGGGGAGGGAATGGGATTTTGCAATAACCTTCCCCCTGGAGTGGGGTGGAAATGGAGATTTTACGGTATCCTTCCCTTACCATGCCCACCAAGCCACGCCCACACAACCAATAGTAAAAAAATTTGAATCCCACCACTGTCATGGAATGCTTCAGCCTGATAGTTCAACTACTTTGTACTTTGGTGCTTTACTGGGACTGAAAAATGTTATTTGTGTTCCTGGGGGCATGCTGAATAATCTTCTGTTCCGTATAGGCCCAGTTTCTTACTTGTTGCTTCTTTGCATTATCCCGCACTTATTTCTAGAACAACATAATTATGGAGGTTTTATTACTGATTCATAATTTTGCTTCTCAATAAGTATACCTCTAAGCAAAGATAAATGTTGAATAAATATAAAGACGTATTTAACAGTAACACAGTAGTTTGGAGGAAAGGTATGGTTAAGAAATTAAGCTATGAAAATCTACTGTTTGTTTTGCATACTCTTTCTCTTATACTGTCATTTCTAATTCCTGAGGAAAATAGTAGGTTTATTGTCAGTTTATTGGTCTAAATGGAATAGGAAGGAAAAGAAATCATATGCTGATACACTTTTTCAAGAGACTAAAACTACAAATGTAATCAATTGTTAAATGATTAGTTATTAAGATTTAGACAACTCCAAGTGTACACAAGTTATAATTCTCAGTATCTTTTTTCTTCTTTAATCAAAATATCATTGTTTCTTATGAGTCGTGCTTTGTCTGTATTACAGACTATAGCTTTTCCGTTTTTTTCTTTTTTAATTGATACCTTGTATTCTGTCACTGAGGATAAAAAAAGATCACTCTTTACTGACAACATCTATACTGAAGTTAGATGAAGAATATTATTATTTTTAAATTGTTTTTATAACTAATGTAGAAATAAGCACAAGGTTTTCAGAATGACTGCACCTGCTGACTGCTAAAGTCAAAACACCAATGGCAAGAGGATGGGTGAGATCCTCTGTACTGCTGCACTGGAGTAATATTTTTTAAAGTACCTAACCAATTTAATTCAAGGATACTTCTGAATTCAGAATCCAGGCCAGTATTTGAGACAACATAAAGTCATGATAATTTCTTTAAGTGTTTTCCCCCAGATTAACTTCATTATATAATCAATCAATTTACACTGTTAAAATTAGCCAATCTCATTTAGACCTCACTGGTTAAACTAATCAGTCCAAGCCATTGGACTTTTCAGCTATTGCCTACATAGCTCTATATATAAACTAACTGCTAATTTGTAGATTCTATATACTATATATTCAGTAATTGAGGAATGTTTCCAATATTAACGGAGCAATGGTATCATCCCTTCACATTATTGTTGTATAGTAATGACAGGAACATACATACGGTACAGTGGTGGGATTAAAATAATTTAACAACCGGTTCTCTGCCCTAATGGCCAGCTGGTCACCAAATGAACTGTTGTAAGTCAAGGATTACCTGTACAAAATTACAAAAAGTTTCTTTGGTTGCAAAAAGCTATCCTAAATACCAGTCATTAGATTAAAAATACCTGCAAGCTAGAGTTACAAATCAGGCAGAGTGCTAGAGAACCTTGCGGAATGAAAATAGTTAAAATGCAATGATAACTATCAGCAGCCAACTCTTGCCCATAAAGTGAAATCCTTTAGCAGAGAGGTGATTTAAGCTCTCCAGACAGAGCACACCCAGGAGAAGCAAACCTTAGATCTATTTGCACCACTTAAAGATACCAATAAAACTTTTATTTAAAAAAAAGATACCAGTTGGTGTCACTCACTTCACAAGATATCCCAAGGAACTCATCCAGATTTAAGGAAAGATCACATGTCCCCCTAGAAAGGCAGTAAAAAAATCAGTGCCAAGCTTGCATCCTGCCTCTTGGAAGTACACCCCAAAAGGACAGTGCCAGGAACCACTAAAGCAGTGAAGGAAGACCCCCCCTCCCCAGATAGAAAAAGAAACCATGAGGCAGAAAGAAAATCAAACACAATACAAATAATTAAATCACAACAGTTTAAATCCTTTTAAAACTAAAACACAAGTCTTGTCTGGCTCATTGCCAAAGTTCACCTCCCATGCAAGTTCAAGTGTAAACACTTGAGATAAGCCTAACTACAAAAAAATGCAATAGGTTAGGAATAGGAAGTATTAATAGGTTCAAGAAAAGTTGGAGCCTATATCCTGGGATATAATTGCTCCATATTACTCTGCCTTGATTATTTGGAATACAGTATCCAATTCTGGGTACGGAATGAGTGGAATCTACAGCAAAATAAATTGAGATTAGACATTTAAACAGTTTTTCTGATGGTAAGAGCTGTCAACCAATGGAACATTACAGTTACCTTTTTCACTAATAGTCCTCTTAATGCTTTAGCAGATCCTGCACTATATAGGAGATTGACTGAGGTGGCCTCTGTGATACTTTCTATGATTCTGTGAAATTGGCTTGAAGTGTTTACAGGAGTATTCTTTTCAGATGGTGGACAGTTTAAGATCTATTAACACAGCTTTTCATATGTATGTGTCAGAAGATGATAGCACCTGCTAATCTCACATAATTTAGATTAGAAGCTAAGAAAGTTGGGCATGGATAATACTTGAATGGGCAATTCAGAAAGATATAGAAGAAACCACTCCCAAACCATTCAACAATGCTTTTTACACTATCAAGAAGCGGGAAATTTAAGTTCAAGGTATATTTACCCTCCCCTTTTTTTTACATCTGAACATAGATAATATCAGGGTGGGCTGCTACCGGTTCACACTGGTTCAGGTGAACCAGATGTTAATTTTACATATGGTTCGCTGAACTGGTAGTTGCAATGGCTGGCTGGCCCACCCCACCCACCCCTCCCTGCCCCTCCCAGGAGTCTCTGCGGCCCTTTTTGGATCTCAGGTAAGTGCAGGGCCTGCATGAAGGTTCAGAGAGAGTGAAAAACAGGCCTCATGGAGGCTCCAAAAAGCCAGAAACTGGCCCATTTCTGGCCTCCAGAGAGCCTCTGGAGTCCAGGGAGGGGGGAACAGATCTCTAGGAGGCTTGAAGAAAGCATCCAGAGCTTGGGGAGGCTGTTTTCGCCCTCCCGGAGGCTCAAGGAAAGCCTCCGGACCCCAGAAGGGATGAAAATGGCCCCACCCTCTGTGGTGGAGGAGGCCGACCAGGCCACGCTACCATGGCCACACCCATCCAGCAGCCGGGGAAAAAATTGGTTGCTAAATTTTTTGAAGCCCACTCCTGGATAATATTATTAAAGCGGTTTCCATTAGCCTGCTGCTGACACATGTTAAAAATAAAGCTTTGTAGTTGTGATATATAAAAAAAATCCTAGGATTGTAAAAAGTTGGTAGTTCCATCTAGACTGGTTATCTGTGATTCTTAATATTTTTAAATTATATTTTGAAGTAGCTTTTTCTAAATGAATACATATTGCTAATTTCTTAGATTAAATATTTTTGGAAAGTACTTTGAAAGTCTCTAGGGGAGAGCAAAAATAAGACAAAATAAGGACTTTTAGATTGTTGGGGAAAAAAATCAAGGAAAACATGGGTTTTATTTTTGCAGTAGAGGAAAACAAAGGGTACAGTTGACCCAGGTATCTATCAATATAAATAAATAATCAGGTAAATTAAATGTTTCATAGTAGTTATTCCAACATTTTAACCATCTCTTACACTCACAAACGGTGAGCCATTGATTCAAGTGTATCAAATATTAGACAGAAAATATTTAAATTGATGTAGGAAGAAAAAGTTGGGGTTGACGGGGTAAAAAAAAACTTGCTACCTAACATTGCTAATTACTGAAAGAATTCCTGTTCATACTCTCCAAATCAGCAAGTTCCAAAACCTGGCATTATTGCGTATCTGTTACTAACAACTATAAAAAGTAAGGAAATCATTAGAGCCTTTAACCAACCCATATAACAACCTACAGCTTGTGACTTCATCCTTCTAACATTATTCACCCACGTTTGCCACCTACTGCACACATGTCTTCTATCTTCATATGCCTGCTGTCTGAGTTCAGGAACTGGGATTCTTTCCCAGTTCCTTTGTTGTCCCCACCCACCTGTGCTACAGCATGAACAAGTAGCAGTTCAGGATCTAGTGTGTGTGTGTGTGTGTGTGTGTGTGTGTACCCTCTTGTGCATGCTCACTAGTGCCTTTGTTCACCACTCAATAGTTTTCTATATGTTAGTGTTATGTCAGAGGTTCACAAATGGTGATATCATGATGCAACTATTAATCATGTCTGTGTCCTGTGCTTCAGTTGTTTTTACCATTATTTATAACCCATCAGTGTATAATATCATTTGTTTTGTCTCTGATCTCTTATGAAAGAATGCTAGATATGCCCTTGCTTTCAATGCTTTATTGAACTGCTTGAGAAAAATCATAGTTTTCCTATTGTTCTCCATGCAGCTTATTCTAGATTCCTTCAGTATTTGATCTTTTAACATTCCCCGATGTTATCTCAATCCAATTGTGCTGAACACAGCCACCTAGTTAATATGGTAATCTGATAATCATGGAAAAATGAAATCATTATTGATGGAGTTGAACATGACTTTTCTCTTAACTGACTTTATTCAAGAGAAATCCTGTTTATTCAAGAGCCTTTGTGTTGAGGAATCGACCTGCTAAACCTTCAGGTGACCTTAACAACTTGCTAAAAGAATGCAAATGTCCAGCTGTCTGCAAGGAGTATAAATCCTTCCATTCCCCATCATCCACTCAGAGTTGAAGAAACTTCTTGGATGAGAGGCAAAATGTCTTCAAAGAAAAACCCAGAAAGTCTAGTTGCCTCTTGTAAAAAGCATCTTAGGGAAAACCATTATCGGAATGACTGAGAATCTCAATAGATGGGTTTCTGATGCTTTCTATATTGTGATCATGTTGGTAAACTTGTCAGAAAAAAAGGCGATGTTTCAATGAGAGAATGTGTATAAATAGTTGATACATACATATTTTTTAAAGTAATAAGGAATTCATTTGCTTTCTGAAACATTTAGCAATTCAAATTGGGAGATTAATCATATCAATGGACTGTGAAGCTGCTTTTAAAAAGCTTAGTATATACCTCCTAAATCAAAATAATGATAATTCTCTAATAATTAGTACCAATTTTTAATTACACTGCAGAATAGACTGATAGTTATAGGATATAATGGACTGAGTTCTGTACACAACATCGTCTATTTAGGGAATTATATTTTTTAGGAAGTGGTATTTTAGAAAATCTGTGGATAATTTCTCAAAGCAAGGGAATAATGAATTATATCAATACAGCTTTTACAATCTTCTGATGGGTAAATTTTCTTATCTCATCAAATAAAACAGAACCTGAGAAAACCAGTTGGCAAATTGATCAAGTCTCAAATCAAACATCATATAAAATAAATATCGAAAGACAAGAAAACTGGCTTCCTTTTTATGCAACTTGATGTTCTTCCCCTTAATGACATCATTGTCTATACAATACAATCTCTACCTCATGTAACTCGAAGAGAAATTGGATTACATATGCATAATTGGCCAGCATGCCTGATATTCCAATCATGTACGCACTAATTCCAATCACTTTTGAACTTAAGTTGTTCATTGAATAGAGCAAGGTTTGCTTTAGTTTTGTTCAAAGAAATGTTACTTACAAAATCTCGGGTCACTCAATGGGTGGTCATAATCCAAAAACTATCTGTCAGTGTATAAGTACAACGGCACTTCTTGGGCAGCATTTCGTTGGACTATTTTTTACATATGTATTTACATGTTTATCTTCTATGCATCATACTTTCAGAAATGAATTCAAAAGTGCATCAACATTATAAACTATTAATTGTTCAATTATACCTGTTTAGTAGAAGTAGTTCCATTGAATTTAGTTGAATTTATTTCTGAGTAGACACCTCTGAAATAATTTTAAGTTATTAAAATAAACAAGATGTGCAATTCATGTGTTTTATTATTTTTCTTCCCTTCCATTTTGATTTGTCAGTAATGTTATTAACTATTGAATTATGCAATTTGTTAGCAATAGAAGAGAATATATGTAACTCAGGGTTGAACTGTGGAGTCCTTGGTCTCTCTGAGCTTGGTCATTCACTTGCAGATGTTTCATTACCTGATTCACGAGAGTACCCAGTGGGGTAGAAAGCATTGAGGATTCTGTAACTTATTTATTACAATATGCTTATTTGTTTCTTAATATGTTTTATAAATGTCATAGTTAATAGTATTTTAGGCAGGAACTTGGTATGAATCAATGAGGAAAACATTCATTATGTCAGCAGGGCCATTTTATGACATAGGTAAGACTTACTAAACTTTTGAATTTAAAAGTGTTCTTTGTATTCTCCCAATTTTTCCTTCCATCTCTCCCTCACTTCAACTTTTAGTTGATTTGCTGGACTATTCCAGACAACAGTATTCAATGTTTGTTTTAATTAACTAGCTTGTACCAAGAGACTTACTATTTTTAACAGTGGACACACTATTCATCCAAATGATATTCATTATTTTTTCTTCTTTCCTTTTTAGATACCTCATTAATGTCACCTTTGAAGGAAGGAATTTATCATTCAGTGAAGATGGCTATCAGATGCACCCTAAACTGGTTATTATACTTCTGACCAAGACGAGAACATGGGATAGAGTAAGATACGTTTGTTACCTTTTGAACTGAAATTGGGGCAAAAATGTTCTTCTTTGGTCCTGTTACCGGGATGCTCACTATCTCAGAGATTCATTTAGGACACCTGGTTACTGGTTCAGTTTACAAACTTCTGATCACATTTTATTCATCAGTTTAGTTGTTTAAAAGCTGACACTTTTTAATGTGCAGAGTAGACTTCAACAGAACAACCAGTGTAGGAAAATAGCATCTTTTCTTGTATTACAAGATTTCTGATGGAAGAAAGTAAGTAAGGTGACATGGCCATGATGAGTGGGTGGAATTTAGAAAAATAGACATTTTGTGATGGGGGAGGTTCTGTATTGCTAATCTAAAACCATCATAAAATTTTTGTATGTGAAGTCTTTTCCTTAATGTTAAAATTTTTAGTTATATGAAGTAAACTCATATAACAGCTGAAATGCAATTTTTCCTTCCTAGTCTGACAAATCTTCACCGAATGTTGCCAGTCCAATGAATAATTTGTAAAGCTAACTACTAGTGAGATAAACACTAACAGGAAGAAGATGCTTGGGTGAGCAAGGTGAAATAAGTTCTATCTAAAGATTCATAAAGTTTAGGCTAGTTGCAAAGAAACTGCAGTCCAGGTATGCCCACTTGAATAATGCGCCCCAATGAACACAATCAGGCTTACAATAAGTATACATGAGTAGAACTGCAAAGCAAGGTCTAGTCAAATCAGATTTTGAGCTGTATATAAGAGCAATATTTCAGTTGGATATATTGAACTTCCTAATGGGAAGTTCATAAATCATTAGCAATGTCACATGCTAATCCCAGTAATGGGATTGAGGTAATAAATATGCAGTTTCTTGTTCTTGAGAAACTGGTGTACTAAATAAGATGCCAGAACTTGTTAGCTTTCCTTTTCATAAATATCTGTCCCTTCCACATCTAGAGACATCCCTTTATTTAAAAAGCAAGTATTCCTGTAATGATTTAATTGTACCTAAGAACATACACATACAATTAAAACTGTAATATATCATTACTTTTCTCAATATTTTGTCGATGCCTTTTATAAACTGAAACTTTGGGAGCTCCAGAAAACAAAGAGCATTCAATTTTTCCAGAAGCAGGAATAATTTTTTTCAGCCTTTCTATGCAATAAAAATGTATAGATTGAACAGTAATTACATTTGGAATTAAATGTATTACACATTGTCATACAGCTGATATTAGCAATATTAATAGCAATAGCACTTAGGCTCCATAGTTCTTTACAACACTCTCTGAACAGTTTACAAAGTCACCATACTACCCCAACAATCTGGGTACTCATTTTACTAATTTTGGGAGGATGAAAGGCTGAGTCAACCTCGAGCCCATCAGGATCAAACTCCAGACTGTGGGCAGTATTAGCCTACAATACTGCATTCTAATCACTGTGCTACCAGGGCTCCAATATCATATTAGCTTTCTAACCTATCTTTGAAAGCCATTGCACATTAAAAGTCACTAGATGCTACTAATACCACAACTTTATTTACATAAATAAGCATGGCGGAATTCAACTATGTTTTTGCCATGAGATCTGGTTCAGAACACAATATATCCTTCAAAATAATTTGCTTTGACTCAGATCACATCAAAATTCTCCTTCTTAATCTATAAATTTGCTAGCAAGCAAACTCTTAAAATTAACTCACAACACACCATGTATGTAAATATTGAACTTGTTATTTAAAAAAGAGCAACTTTTGCCCAAAATCAGGCAAAGCAGGCAGGCAGATTGAGTTGCTCGCAGAATCACAGATTCATTCAGAAATCTATTGGGTAGCTCAGCAACTTAACAGACAAGTTTGTCGGGTAAGGAGTGAGTGGGCGGGGAGGGTTCCCGCGGGCCATGTGGGCTGAGCAGCCTTGTGTTTCTGTGCAGCCTGGATTAATTGCTTTGGGGGGGGGTGCTTTGGGGGTGAGATTTCTCTGCGGCCCACCAAAATTTTCTCATGGCCCACCAGTGGGCTGCGGCCCACCAGTTGGCGACCACTGCTATAGGGCACTGCACATCAGAACAACTAGACACAAGGACAGTTCCCCACCCCCCATGTCAGCACTCTGCTAAACAATTAATTCCCACAACACTGTCAAAACTATCTAGAAATTACCATCATTATTCTCATCTTCCCTTTTACCTATCTCCTTATCTTATGACTATAACTTTGTTGCTTATCACTGTCATTGTATATACATTGAGAATTTACGCCCCAGAAACAAATTCTTTGAGTGTCCAATCACATTTGGCCAATAAAGAATTCTATTCTATTCTATTTACAGTTGAGGTTACAGAGAAAAAAATATAGATCTCTTTAATAAACTATTCTTTTAAAAAAATATTTATTGATCATTTTTTGTTATTATTCATCACATTTCTAATTTTACAATGGCAGTGTACTGGCTATATCAAGTCCTTTTTAAATGTACATCATAGTATACACCCTGGTTATAACTATTATTTTCATAGTTGTACCATAACACTCTATTACATTTATCACTCTATGCCCTTTAACTATATTCAAGTACAGTCTGATAGTGATATTGCTTACATTGTACGTTCTTACATATTGCTATATATCTTATTTATTTCTATTTTATTAATCTTCTTTTCATTGTTAAGTGCTAATCTCTGCACCTGTTATTTAACTATTTATACAATACATCCCATGTTAAGTAGTATTCTGTTTCCTTTTTGTCTTTAAGTTCCATTGTTAACCTGTCCAATTCAGCACATTCTAATATTTTTTATTACCTTCTCATCTGTGCGTATATTTTCGTTTTTCCAATTTTGTGCATATGTGATTCTAGCTGCTGTTATTATATGTATGATTAAGTGAGTCTTTTATTATATTTCCACGGTATTATCAGGGGTGGGATTCTACTGGTTCTAAACTGGTTCTATAGAACCTCCTGTTAACTTTCTAAGCAGTTTGCAGAACCGGTAGTTAGAAGCAATCTCCTTTTGTTTTTTTCCACCTTTATTACATTCTTGGCAGACAGCCAAGACTTACTGTCTCCGAAGGAGTTTTTTTTTTTAAACGGGAAGGGTTGTTTTAAGCTTTTTACACTGCTGTTGGGAGGAAATAATCCCCTGGAAATACTTCTTGGCTAGCTAGAAAGATTGACATTCAAACGTGAGTTTACATACCCTTTCTGAGTTTTGGTCTAAAAGTAGTTTTTGGTGAAGTTTAATTCTGTGCTTGGTGGCGTTTAATCCTGTGTTTAGTGATGGGATAATTCTCCCTATTCAGCTTTGTTTGGAAGAAAAAAAAAATCTCTGTTCCTGAAAAGAAACTGCTTTGAGAAATCTGCTAGTTCCTTTGTCTATTTGTTCTGGTAATTGGTTTAACATGAAACAGCTAGTATTGTGATTTAATTGTTTGTGTTGTGTTTGAATTTTTTCTTGCCTCATGGTTTCTTTTTCTATCTGGGGAGGGGGTCTTCCTTCATTGCTTTAGTGGTATCTAGCACTGTCCTTTTGGAGTGTATGTCCAAGAGGCAGGAGGCAAGCTTGGCACTCATTTTTTTACTGCCTTTTTGCAGCGGGTGGGGGGGGGGTATGTGACCGTTCCTTAAATCTGGATGATTTCCTTAGGATATCTTGTGAGGTGAGTGAGACCAGCTGGTATCTTTAAGTGGTGGAAATGGATCTAAGGATTGCTTCTCCTGGGTGTGCTCTTTCTGGAAAGCTTAAATGGCCTCTCTGCTAAAGGGTTTCACTTTATGAGCAAGAGTTGGCTGCTGATAGTTATCATTACACTTTAACTATTTTAATTCCTCAAGGTGCTCTGGCACTCTGCCTGATTTGTAACTGTGGCTTGCAGGTATTTTTAATCTAATGATCGGTATTTAGGGCAGCTTTTTTGAAGCAAAGAAGCTTTTTGTATTTTTGTACAGGTAATACTTAACTTACAACAGTTCATTTAGTGATCATTCAAAGTTACAATGGCCCTGAAAAAAGTGACTTATGACTGTTTTTCACACTTATGACCATTGCAGCATCCCCACTGTCATGAGAGCCCAGGTGAGGAGAAGCGCCCCTGACATGGGTGATGTCAAATTGGCCATGCCACCACCAACTAAGCCACAGAACCGGTTGTTAAAAAATTTGAATCCCACCCCTGGGTATTATCCCTAATTCTGAAAGACCTCCTGTATGGAGAATTGGTGCAGGGAAAGCGCCCTAGAAGGAGACCATAGCTGTGATATAAGGATATCTGCAAGAGGGATCTAAAGGCCTAGGGAATGGACATTAACAGCTTGGAAAACTTGACCTCTGGTCGTTTCAGCTTGAAGGCTAAAGATGCAGAATGGTCTTCTCCAATTCAAAGAGACACTCATTCGGCAGGCTGAGGCAAAGAGGCAGTCCCAGAACCAGTGAAATCAGTGTGGAGGGATTGCCACTCTCGAATTGGCCTTTTTAGTGACACTAGATGCTGTTTTAGAACCTCATTTCAGAGCATGATACCATAGTCTTTTGAGACTGAAGGATGCCAATAAATTATCTCTAATAAGAATTGTTCCAGACTAGCAGGCTTGTAGCCTGCAAATCTGATTGGCCCGCTGAAAGCCGATCGTGATTGGTCGCCATAGACTGATGCGATTGGCCAGTAAACGGGCTGCCGCGATTGGCCCTGCCAAGAGCGGCAAACTCAAATCGCCTTCATTGGCTGCCTAGCCGCAGCCAGCCCTATATAAGGGGCTGCTGCGGCTGGGGTTAGTTGCTCAGATCTGAAGTCACAAATAAAGAGCTGTTGTTGCTATCTGAGTCTTGCCTCCGTTCTTGAACCATCCTCCCAGATATAACACTGGCAACGAGGATGGGATGCGGAGGCAACAGAAGCTATTGAATTGAGCTAGCCGAAGGAGCACGTGGCTGACAGAGTGCAACGACGGCGACATGGCCAGCAGCGCTATACCACCCGCACCATTCGATCCAGCTAGCGAAGATTGGGACTCATACATGGACAGATTTCAAATGTTCCTGGAGTCCAACAACCTCAAAGATGCCACGCCCAGCAAGAAACGAGCCATTTTTCTAACCCATTGTGGACCAGCCATTTTTAAGATGGCTAAAGCCTTAGCCAAGCCAGCTGAAGTTAAAACCATGGATTGGGACACCTTTGCTCCCATCCTGCGCAACCATTACGCCCCAGCCGTGCCAACTCTCATTCGCAGGCATGAGTTCTACCAGAGGGACCAACGTGAGGACGAGAGTGTTGGGGATTTTGTGGCAGACCTGAGGAACCTGGGTGGTTTGTGTGGCTTCGCCAACCTCAAAGAAGCCATGAGAGATCGCATCGTCCTTGGCCTCAGAGACCCAACCGTCCAGAACAAGATCATGGCCAAGGGAGACATCTCGCTTGCAGATGCCATAGCAGACGCCACAGCAGCCGAAGCCACTCGTAAATCGGCAGCACGAATGCGTCGAACCAGCGGGACCAACCGCCAACCCACCAACGATGCTGGGAAACTTTCAGACAAGTAGACATCAACCGCCCATCACGAGGACGTCGAGTCATCCTCAGACAGTGAGGAAGAAGAAGTCCACAGGCTCCAGTCAGAACGTGAGCAATGGGACCAGCGGGGCCGCAAAGCCAACTACCAATGCGCCGGATGCGGGGGAAACCATCCCCGATCCAAATGCAGATTCTTAGATGCCATATGCCGTTTTTGAGAGAAACGAGGACACATCGCGAAGGTATGCAGAAACAAGAGAAATTCCAGCCCCAGACGGAGAGGGAGCAGCCCAAAGAGAAACGATGGCAACGCCACCACGCAGAGGGACCGCCCTAGCAACCAGTGGAACTGGTACAGCAGACCCCGAAGGTTTAACGACGCCCCCAGACGAGAGGAGGCTCATCAAACCATCACCATCGGCCACACTTCATCACTTGACGCTAAAAAGATCCGAGTAGAGGTCACGATTGAAAACAAACCGTGCAACATGGAAGTCGACTCTGGGTCATCACTATCCATGGTATCCTGGAGAACACTCAAGCAGCTAGTCCCCAACATCCGACGCCAAGACCTCAGCAGTCAGAGACTCATACTAAAAGACTATCAAGGCAACCGGATTCCAGTTGCAGGTACCCGCCATGTGCAGGTCTCGTTCAAGGGACATAAGGCAATTCTACCACTCACCATCGTAGACCGAGACCTGCCAAGTCTATTGGGTCTTCAGTGGTTTGCGCCACTAGGAATCGGAGTGGCTGGCATCCATCATACTGAAGACAATGACTGGGAGGTGGCTCTCGTCCACGATTTCCGAGAAGTGTTCAACAAAAGCCTAGGCAAGTACAAGGGGTCCCCCATTTCATTTAATCTTCGCCCCGACATAGCACCCATTCGTCTAAAGCCACACCGAGTTCCCTTTGCTCTTAAATCCAAAATTGACGAGCAACTGGACAAATTAATTGCGCAAGGCGTGTTAGAATCTATTGACCACGCCTGATGGGAGACACCAATCGTCACCCCCATAAAACCTGACGGGTCCATAAGAATCTGCGGTGACTACAAGGCCACCCTCAATCACGCGCTACAGCAGAGCGCCTACCCAGTGCCAGTTGTTCAACATCTCCTGCATTCACTTGGGGGTGGCAAAATATTCGCAAAATTAGATCTGGCCCAAGCGTATCAACAGCTACCAGTTGATCCCGAGACTGCAGAAGCCCAAACTATAGTCACACGTCGTGGTGCATTCAAATGCAACAGGCTCCAGTTTGGTGTAAGCGTAGCCCCAGGCATCTTTCAAAGCCTGATGGAGAGACTATTACAAGGGATAAAAGGGGTCGTGCCCTATTTTGATGACGTATTAATAGCAGCACCCACAAAAAACCAATTAGAAAAACATCTCAGAACAGTCCTACAGAGGTTCAAAAACGCTGGCCTCAAGGTTAAGAAGGAAAAGTGCCAGCTTTGCACAGAACGGGTGGAGTTTCTTGGCTACCTCCTTGACAAGCAAGGAATCCACCCCACAGAAAAAAAAATTGGCAGCTATCAAAAACGCCCCAAGACCTAAAAACAAAACCGACCTCCAAGCCTTCCTGGGACTTATTAACTTTTATAACATCTTCCTGCCCCAGAAGGCGACTGTTGCTGAGCCCCTTCATAGACTACTCGATAAAAGGGCATCCTGGAATTGGGGACGTCGGGAGGAACACGCCTTCCAGCAAGTAAAAGACCTCCTTACCTCGAAGGCAGTACTAATTCAGTATAACGAGACACTACCTTTGACTGTCACGTGTGACGCCTCACCATTTGGGGTAGGGGCCATCCTGAGCCACGTCCTACCAAATGGCTCAGAAGCACCAATTGCATTTTTTTCACGAACTCTATCAAAAACAGAAAGAAACTATAGCCAATTAGATAAGGAAGCCCTTGCTATTGTCTCTGCAATAAAACAATTTCACGAATATGTTTATGGGAGACCGTTTTCTATTATAACGGATCATAAGCCACTACTTGGGATCCTGGCGGGCGACAAACCTACTCCACACATTCTCTCCCCCAGAATGACGTGATGGTTGGAATTTCTCGCTGCCTACGACTATCAATTAAAATACCTCCCAGGGAAATCTATTCCCCATGCAGATGCCTTGAGCCGCTCACCGCTACCCGAGTCACAGGAAGACCCAGATCCCACACTTCCCGTACTGCAAATAGAGACAATGCCATCGCCTCCACTAACGGCTCAAGACATTGCTTTTGAAACCAAAAGAGACTCTTGTTTGGCACGAGTTCTTGGCTGGGTGGAGAGGGGATGGCCAGATTACGACACTAAGGAAATGTTTAAGCCATTTTAAAACAGACAAACGGAACTTTTTTCACAAAAAGGGTGCATTTTGTGGGGAGACCGAGTTGTTGTACCAACTAAGTTACAAAAAAGGGTCTTGCAAATGCTACACGATGGACACCCGGGCATCGTACGTATAAAAGCGCTGGCAAGAAGTTACGCCTGTTGGCCAGGTATAGATAAACAAATCGAAACCTGGGTCGCCTCTTGTAACAAATGCCAGGAAAACCACTCAGCTCCATCTAAAGCCCCACCAACAGAATGGGAAACACCCAGGGGTCCTTGGTCTCACATTCATATTGACTTTGCGGGATCTACGAGAGGCCACACCTTCTTAATAACTGTTGATGCCTACTCAAACTGGCTTGAGGTCAATAAAATGAAAGCAACCACTAGAGAGGCGGTCATTAAAAAACTGAACAGACTCTTCACCACACACGGATTACCAGATGTCCTGGTCTCTGACAATGGGCCCCAATTTACTGCCTTACCCTTTGAACAGTATTTAGCGGAATGGGGCATCTGACATGCACTCACATCGCCGGCTCATCCTGCAGCGAATGGCCGGGCTGAACGAATGGTTCAGTTTACGAAAAAAACCCTACAGAAAATGGATCAAGGCAACATCCATGACAAAGTCACTAGAATGCTGCTCCTACAACACATCACACCAAACAGCATGACCAACAAGTGCCCAGCTGAACTCCTGATGGCCAGGAAACTCAGATCGCCTCTAGATCATTTGCACCCTGCCTACACCCCGGAAAAGCCCCTGGGTTCCAGCAGCAAGCACCGTGTTTTCAAGGTAGGAGACCTTGTTTTCGCAAAAAACTTTTCTGGGGATCCCCTTTGGATTCCTGCCCAGGTAACTCAAGTTACGGGCCCCCGCTCCTACCGTCTACTCACCACTGATGGCAGACCATGGAAATGACATATTGACCAACTGCGCTCCAGACTAACCACATCTTCCAACCCTGACCCTAACTTTGACACTAGGGGGGGAGGGGAAGCAGTGAACTCAGAATTAGAACCAACACCTGTCTATTCCGAGCTATCACTGAGATCACCGCACCATGGTTGGCAACACTCACCAGCTGCAACTGAGACTGGACAGTCGAACGCTTCGCCAGGAAGCAGCAACCACGCAGGTTCAGCGAGCCCCGGGAGCCAGAACAGTAACAGCGAGGCTGAGGACTTCATCACCCCGGAGGCACCAGAGGAGAGCCCTGACCATGACACCGGTTCACCATTCCTGTTTGATCCAGCAAGCAGTCCATCTGAACCCGGGTTTGAACAGGGTCAAGTGGAACTGCATAAGTCAGGCAGACAGGTGCGAAGACCTGCTTACCTGCGAGACTATATTACTCCACCCCTTAAACGGAACCGAGAGGGGAGGGGTGTTCCGGACTAGCAGGCTCATAGCCTGCAAATCTGATTGGCCCGCTGAAAGCCGATCGTGATTGGTCACCATAGACTGATGCGATTGGCCAGTAAACAGGCTGCCGCGATTGGCCCTGCCAAGAGCGGCAAACTCAAATCGCCTTCATTGGCTGCCTAGCCGCAGCCAGCCCTATATAAGGGGCTGCTGCGGTTGGGGTTAGTTGCTCAGATCTGAAGTCACAAATAAAGAGCTGTTGTTGCTATCTAAGTCTTGCCTCCATTCTTGAACCGTCCTCCCAGATATAACAAGAATAATTCTGGTTTTAGATCTATTTGCTGTGCTGTCATCTCCTCTAACCATCTCTTTATCTTTAACCAATATTTTTTTGCTGTTGGACAGATCTGTCACATATGATGGTAGGATCCTGGTGTCTGTTTGCATTTCCAGCATTCTGGTGGCATATTTTGAAACATTTTTGCTGGTGGCAAGTGCCATCTATAAAACATTTTGTACAGGTTTTCTTTGTACGCTGTTGACATTGTTAATTTATAATTTCTTTCCCACAATTTTTGCCAATTATCTAATTCTATAGTGTACCCAATTTTTTGCCCATATCATCCGTTTCTTTTACACATTCTTCTTCTATTTTAAAATTCAATAGGTAATTATAAATTTCTTTTGTTAATTTTTCATCTGTTCCTAACAGTATTTTATCCAGTTCTTGGGTTCCTTATAGAATCCACATATTTCTATATCTCTCTTATGTCTCATTTGAATTTGAATAAATGACCACCAGTCCAAGTCAATTCCCTGCTTTTTAAATTTCTGTTTAGATTTTATATGTTCATTAATATATCTTTATATCTTACAAAACATTAGGGTATATTAGCTCTTCCATAGTGGATAGCCAGACCGGTATTTTCATGTAGTGGTTCTGTTTGATTTTTTCCCATACTGACAACAGACCATTTCTAATATAGTGCCTTTGGAAGTATCTATGTGTTTTATTTTCCCCTTACCTTACAAATGTGTGCCACCCCAATTGTAAATCATGCTCTTCTATCATCAACATTGTTTTGTTCTTTAAATTTATCCACTCCTTCACCCATGTGAGCACTAAAACGTGATAATATAGCTCCCAATCCGGGAGCCCAAACTCTCCTTTGTTTTTGGTGTCTTGTAGCATTTTCATTTTAATTCTTGTTGTTTTGCTTGCTAGGTGAAATTTGAGATCATTCTATTTAGGCCCTCAAAGAACTTTTTCCCTAATTTTATCGGGATTACTTGAAATAAGAATAGCAATTTCAGTAGAATATTCATTTTTGCTGTAGCTATCCTTCCAACCAATGACAGCTGTAGATTTTTCCACTTGTCCAGATCTGTCTTTATTTGTTGTATTAATTTAGTATGGTTGTCTTCTGTACATTTTGCTGTTAGCCAAATTTCAGGTATTTAACCTTTTTAGTTATCTGCATATCCATCTTTTCCATCAGTTCGGTTTTCTGTTTATTTGTAAGGTTCTTTGCCAATATTTTGGTCTTTTCCTTGTTTATTTTAAGTCCTGCCACCGCATCAAACTCTTCTTTTTATTATTACTATTATTATTATTAATTTGGGTCCTGTTTCTAGGGGCTCCTCCAAAATAAATACTAGGTCATCAGCAAATGCTTGTACTTTGCGTTGTTCTTTTTTTTTTTTTAATCTTCAAGCCTTTTATTTCTGGGTCTTGTCTAGTCTAAGTAAGACTTCCAGGGTTAGTATAAATAAAAGGAGGGATAGTGGACACAATAAACTATTCTGAAAAGAAATGATGGAGTGGATCTAGGACCTGGGGGAAAAAAACCAAGATATATTAATTTATATTAAGTCATCCCTGGAAAATATATGGGAAAATTCATTCATTTAGCCTAGTTATTATCTCTTAGCCCATAGCTGCATGGGTTTATTTAGGCCATGCAATGTAATATATCCTTCAGTGCAGAAATACAAATGAAAGTAGCTCTGCTTAGCTTCTGTTTGGATATCTCCACTCTCTCCTGCTGTGGAATGCTACAGCTTTAAGTTTGCTAAAGTTTTCTTTTTTTAAAAATCCAAGATATGTGTTCAATTATTCTAAACTTTATTTTCTCTTAAAATAAAGAATTCCAGTATTACATTACCATATTTTTTCTCAAATTTCTGCTACTTCCATTGCCTGATTGATTGTTATTGGATCCTATCAAATCTGGAATAGCTGATCTACTAGTGGATTATTGCACATTGCCAACTACACAAATTAAAAATCATGAGAAGTATAGAAAAATCATAATCCTAACAGTTAAAATCTCCCATCAGTCCTACTTCAATCCTACTTCATAGGATGTGAGGAAAAAGGTAGAAAAGCAAATCTGTCATAGCCTAGCCTTGAAAAGCAGGATATAAAATTAATGGTCAAAGAGCCTGACTGTTTGCTCCATATTTCTGTTTGTCTGATTGTATCCCAATACAAGTTAAAACCACCTGGAGCCATTTCTAACCACGATGACACCAGTATTAAGAAATATGCACCTTTGACTTCCTGATTTTGCACCATGATCTGAAGATGCATTTTTGCTGCATATCATATAGTAATCATATATTCATAAATCATATAGTCATAAATGTATTGGTTTGCAAAACACCATCAGTCCTTTTCTGTGTGTACAGTATTTGATGAACAACATAGTTGCTCCTTGGCAATTTATCAACCCTGTTAGATAAGAATTCAAACAAAGACCTGTAGAGCTGAATACTGCAATGTAACATCAGCATAGTGATGACAGCATCAGTCATTCTGCCTGGTAAATTCCCTTATTCTAGTAGCCTTGCATATATTTTTAAAAGAATGGATGACAAAAAGAATCATCCCCACAAGAAATACTGTACAGGTAAAGATTTAATGAATTGTAACTTAATAACTATTTGACCTGATTAACTTGGAAAGAACTACTAGAAAAAGCTAAATGGATCAAATTCTACTAGGTCTGGATATATTAATCAATGATTATGATGATCAGGTTCACTGCATCAGTTCTGTAGAATTATCGGAAGCGTCTAATATCTGCTATGACATTGTGTCTATAAACTTGGCAAAAAATAGACAAAACTTTAAATAGAGCTTAATTATTTTAAAAATAAAGTATTCCTGTGCATTTGTTCTAATTTTCCTTAAGTGCAACTAGACACATCAAGTGTTTTGCTAAGTCTTTATTACTGTAAAGATGAGAAGCTTGCTTTTGCATAGTGTCAGTACCTTCTAAATAGCATAAACAATTAAAAGCTTTTGAGTTTCAAGAACTCTTCATCAATGGAATCGGTAAAAGAGAAAGGAACATAAAAAACATAACTTATTTTGAAGTACATTATTGGGTGGTGTGAAGAGAATAGTGTTAAGTTATGCTAACCCTTAGTAAGCAAACACACACACACACACACACACACACACAGAGGTCTGGGAGTTTGAGGATTCTGTGCAGATTATAGCTATTCCTAGCACTGTACTCTTTTAGACAGAGTTCAGATGTTCCTGGGATCTATTAGAGACACTCTCTCAGCTGAAAAGTTGCAACCTTGAATGTTCTTACTACCACTGAGATCACTTTGGCCTTTATTTTCCATATTCTGTCTAGTTCTTCCTTCAAGCCTTGGTAGTTTTCCAGCTTCTCATACTCCCTCCATTACCATTGCCATTACTATCACTGTCTTTTGGTCCTTATCTACTATCTCAATGTCTGATTGCTGTTGTTGATTGTCCAGTCCCTGTTTGCCTGTCTGAATCTGGAGGTTCCATAAGTTTTTGGCTTTTTTATTCTCCTCAACCTTCTGTGGGATCTCTCATCTGGACATAGGAGAGTCTAGCCCATATTCTATGCAGAAGTTCCTGTGCAACAATGCCAGCTATTTGATCATGCTGTTCAGTGTATATTGTTCTTGGCTGCATCTTATCCCCTGCCATGATATGTTGGACTGCCTCTGAGGTCTCGTTGCACTGTCTACACCTCAGCAGCACAGGTCCTGTCTAGTATGGTAGACCTGCTTCTTCTTTGGATCTGGTGTTTATGACTGTGCTTTTATATTGCTATGATCAGGGCTTCAGTACTTTCTTTTAGTGAAGCTCTTTCCAGCTACTGGTAGGGTTTCCCAATGTCAGCCACCTGAGCTATCTTGATGGTACATTTCATGCAGGGTCTTGTCTTGCCATGGCATGCCTTCTGCATGACCTAAATTTGAAAATGAAATTATAAAGAGGTTAATCCTTGTACACTGCCACACCACAGTTGTGAAATAAGCAGCCATATACATTATAAACAAACAAACAACTGAAATTGACACATTCCCATATTCCTCTTTAGAACACAATGGATATGTCTGGAGATTATAAGAATTATGGGGAAAATCTAACACATCTAAAGAACATCAAGTTAGATAAGGCTCAGGGGTTCACTGCTGGGGGTTCGCAGGGGTTTGGGAGAGCCCCTAGCTAAGATTCTGTGCAGTTTGGAGAACCCACAAATCCCAGTCCTGGCTGGCCTCACCCACCCCACCCTGCCTCTCCCAGGAGTCCCCATGTAGCCCATTTTGGATGCAGGTAAGTGCAGGGCATACATGGAGGGTCGGGGAGGGAATAAAACAGGCCTCCCAGAAGTTCAGAAAGGCCAGAAATGGGCCCATTTCAGGCTTCCAGAGAGCCTCTGGAGCCCGGGAGGCTGTTTTTGCCCTCCTGGAGGCTCGATGAAAGCCTCTGGAGCCTGGGGAGGGCAAAAATGACCCCCTCCCACCGTGGTGCAGGAGGCTGACCAGGCCACGCCCACCGTGGTCATGCCCACCCAGCAATTGGACAGAGAACTGTTGTAGATCGAGTAAAGAGAGGCTAGACCAGAGCGTAACAAGAACGGCTTTATTCAACTGAATAAAGGGCTGTCGCGTCTGCCAACTAACTAGCAGACATGCCCAGCGAACAGCGGCTGGCTCAACCCAGCAGCCGGCTTTTATAGCCGGCTGTCGAAGGGAGCCAACCAATGGGAGCTACAAATGCCCCCGCAACAGGAACGGACTTGGTTGGGGACTTCAGCCAGTCCCAAGGACATAACACCCCTTCCCCCCAGATGCGAACATGTATAGTCTTTTAGATACGCCGGTGGTCTGTGCTGGCGCCTGGAGCGAAGTAACTCAGGCGAGTCACTGTGAGGCACAGAGTTTGGGGAGCCTGGACTGGTGGGTGTTGGAGAGCGGGTTTGCTCAGGAACCTGATCAGGCACCTGCGAACAGTCTCTGCCTTCGGGTTGGTTCGTTACATAGTCTCTGTCCAACAACCCGGTGGCTTCGCTGGTCAGCAACGTTGGAGACTCTGGCGGGCAGTCCCGGTCTACTGCCTGTTTCCTCAGTTCGGATGGTGGTGACAGGTCTCTCTGACGGTCCCCTATTGGGCTCTGGTGAGCCCATGGTTCTGCATTGGCGTGACCGCTCCGTCGCTTCCTTATCTGGTCCAGGTGCCTCCGCCAAACGCGACCGTCTTCCAACTGAACCTGATAAGACCTCGGACCGGTGATGGCCACGATCTTCCCCGGCACCCACAGTGGATCCCCGGCATAGTTCCTGACAAACACTGGGTCCTGCAAAACAAAATCTCTGACCAAACTGTCAGAACCTAGAGGGGTGTCAGGGCAATAGTGGGGGTGTAGCCTGTCCAACACAGTTCTTAGGCGTCTACCCATTAGGAGTTCGGCCGGGGACTTGTTTGTGACCGTACAGGGAGTCGTGTGTTGGCTCAAGAGAAAACGGGAGAGTCTAGAATGCCAGTCTTCTTGGTTGAACCTGGCCAACGCCTCTTTCGTTGTCCTAACAGCTCTCTCTGCCAACCCGTTGCTGGCAGGGTGAAAGGGGGCCGTGAGGATGTGTCGGATGCCCAGGTTGGTGACATACCGGCTGAACTCCGCTGATGTAAATTGGGGCCATTGTCTGAAACCAGGGTGTCCGGTAGACCGTGTGTCACAAATAAATGGGTCAGGGCTTTGGCAACCGCTTGAGTGGTGGTCGTGGGAAGTAGGGCCACATCGATCCACTTGGAATATGAATCCACGACCACCAAGAAAGTCTTGCCGTGCATTGGTCCGGCCAAGTCAATGTGAAGCCGTGACCAAGGTGCGTTGGCACTCTCCCATTTAGTTGGTGTGGTGATTGGCGGTGATGGCCTAGATTCCTGACAGGGACGGCAAGAGCTTACCCACTTGACGATCTCGTCATCCATGCCGGGCCACCAGACGTAACTTCGAGCCAACGCTTTCATCTGGACGATACCCGGGTGGCCCTCGTGCAGCGCTTTTAGGACGGATGTGCACAGCAAGGTTGGAATGACGACTCTGGTACCCCACAACAGGCAACCCTGTAAACTAGAAAGCTCCTGTTGGCGAGTTTTAAATGGTGTGAATTTGGTTGCAAAGTTAGTGACCGGCCACCCCCTCCTTACCCAGTCCAGAACCTGGGCGATTGTTTTGTCTTTCTTCGAGTGAGTGGTGATGTCGTCAGCGGTGACAGGTAGGTTGAGCTCGCTGACATCGAAGATGGCATGGACAGGGGCTGGGTCCTCAACAGGGGCTGGCAAAGGGCAACAGCTGAGGGCATCGGCGTGGCTTAGGGTCTTTCCTGGGCGGTGGATGAGTTTGTACGAATAAGCCACCAGGAACAAAGTCCATCTCGTCATCCTGGGTGACAATACTTGGGGGGTTTGTTTGTCCCCGGACAGAAGTCCCAAAAGTGGCTTATGGTCTGTGATGAGCTCGAATTTGTGACCAAAAAGGAATTCGTGAATTTTTTTTACCGCGGCAACTGCGGCTAGGGCCTCCTTATCAATTTGGCTGTAATTACGCTCGGTTGTTGAAAAGGTTCTGGAAAAGAAGGCGATTGGTGCCTCGGAGCTGTTGGGTAGTCTGTGGCTTAAAACAGCTCCAATCCCGAAGGGGGATGCATCTGCGGCTAAGACTAAAGGAAGGCGTTGGTCGAATTGTATTAGGACAGCGTCCGAGGTGAGCAGAGATTTGACTGCCTTAAAAGCATAATCTTCTTTGGGTCCCCAGTGCCACGGTGTATTTTTGTCTAGAAGTTTGTGCAAGGGTTCAGCTACTGACGCTTTGTGGGGTAGGAACGATGCGTAGAAATTTAATAAACCCAGGAAAGCTTGTAATTCAGATTTTGTAGATGGAGTGGGTGCCTTGTGGATTGCTTTGACTTTAGATTCCACCGGGTGGATGCCAGAGGCGTCTATTCTATACCCAAGAAAGTCCACCTGTTTAGTGGCGATGGCACACTTCTCCCTTTTTAGTTTGAGGCCATGCTGTCTGAACTTGTCTAATACCGCTCTGACTCTTTGGAAGAGTTGGGGTCTGTCCCTGGCTGAGACCAATATGTCATCAAAATAAGGGACTACGCCAGGGAGGCCCTGAAGTATTTGTTCCATTAATGACTGAAAAATGCCTGGGGCAACACTTACGCCAAATTGGAGACGTTTGCACCTGAATGCCCCCCTGTGAGTAACAATAGTTTGTAAGTCGGCCGTTTGACTGTCAAGAGGGAACTCTTGATATGCCTGTGACATGTCCAATTTGGCGAAAATGGTGCCAGGCTCGAATGTGTGCAACAGGTGCTGAATGACTGGGACTGGGTAAGCGCTAACCTGTAGGTAGCGGTTAATTGTGGTCTTATAATCAGAACAAATTCTTAAACTGCCATCCTTCTTAAGAGGCGTGACAATAGGGGTCTCCCACTTGGCAAAATCCGTGGGTTCTATCACCCCTTGCTTGAGTAATTTGTCCAGTTCCACGTCCAGTTTTGGGCGTATGGCAAAAGGTACTCTATGTGGTTTTAAACGGACGGGAACTGCCTGGGGGTCTACTGAAAAAGAAATGGGTGTGCCATTGTAACATCCTAATTCACTACTGAATACATCAGAGTAGTCTGAAAATAGGGAGTCAATATCAGAAGCTGAGACAGCATGGATTCCCGTTATACTAAGGCCGAGAGAGGGGAACCAATCCAACCCCAAAAGACTAGGGAGGGCACCGTCAACAACCACTAAAGGCAAATGGCCTTTGAAGGTTTTAAATTTAACGAGGAACTTGCCTTTGCCGAGTACTGGAATGTTCTTTCCTTGATAGTCCCTCAAGGTGAGATGGCACTTTTGAAGTTGGTTCCTCGACAGACTGGGCTGGATTTTCTTGAGTGTGTTCCATGAGATGATTGAGAGCACTGACCCCGTGTCTACCTCCATGCGGCAAGGCTTACCTTCTAAATAGATAGAAAGTGTGATTTTATTAGAGGTATGAAAAGTGTGGTTAGCGTGGTAGCACGTGTAACAGTTTTCTACTTGCCTTTGGGGCCCAGGAGAAGAATAAGAAGAAGACTTTTGTGGGACACTGTGTGCTGCCTGGCAGACCCTGGCGATGTGACCTTTCTTGTGGCAGTTGTTGCAGGTAGCGTTCCTGAACCTGCAAGATGTCCGGGAATGGGGTCCTCCGCAGGATAGGCACAAAAGAATGTGCTTGGGTGCATTGCTGTTTCCGTGCCTCGCCCCTACCTGTGGTTGTCTCGATGGTTTGAGACGATGAACATCCGTGTGTTCAGTAGGGTCGTCCTCACTCACCGCCTCCTCAGAGTGTACAGAGGTAGAGCTGGGTTTGGGTACGGTGCCCTGGATCTCAGCGGCTGACTGGTTTGCTAGTTCTGCAGCTAAGGCTTCCTCAACGGCTTGGGAGAGGTTGAGATCTTTTCTGGCCAGCAAACGCCTCTGGAGCCTTAAGTCTTTGACCCCGCAGACGAGTTGGTCGAGTAACATGTCGTCCAAGTAATTTTTGAACTCGCAGTGGAGAGCTGCTGTCCTCAGGGCGGCCATGTATTGATTGATAGATTCCCCCTCGGCTTGCTTCCTCACCCGAAAGGCAAAGCGTCTAGCAATCTGCGATGGTTTAGGGGAGTAATGGTTGGAAAGTGTTTCCAACAGCTCGGCCCATGGGACGTTCTTGATCTCCCGTGGCGCGAAAAGTGCTGTGCGGCCCCACAGTAGCAGAGGAAGTAGGACTTCTTCCTGTGCTCCGCAACATCAGCCAGACCGATGGCTTCAATGTAGTGATTGAAGCGGTTTCTATAAGAGTCCCACTTCTCCTCGTCCGGCTTAAATGGCGGGAATGCAGGGTTGGTGTTCATTTTGGAGTTTCAGTTTGTTGGCAGACTGATCTATCTCTCTGGGTGTACGTGGCCCTGTATGCGCTACCGTGAGCGTTGGCGGCTGTGGCTACAGCGCCCCCACCTTGCTCAGTGATTTCAGCTCTCGAGAGGTTTTTGTATTTCACGCTCCTGGAGCGTGAGCGTTTGGCGGCTATGGCTATAGCACCGTAACTGACAGCAATTTGAATTTCGCGCTCCTGGAGAGCGTAGGCGGCTATGGCTGTAGCGCCGTAACTAACAGTAATTCAAATTGCGCGCTCCCTGGAGAGCGTTGGCGACTGTGGATACAGTGCCGAACTTCACTCACTAAAAGGGTTGAATTCAAACGGCAGCGGTTTGAATTCCACGCTCTTTACGAGCAGGGCGGCTGCGCCTCTCAGCGCCCGACTTTCACTTCTGTAGCTTTCTAACCGAGCGGCTACAGACGCTCTAGCTTTCATTTTCCGTACTCAGCGAACTGACCGAGCTCTCAACGGCGCGGCTGCGGCTCAGCGCTAGGTGTGACTCCAACTCTATTTGTTAGTTGCTTCTGGTTAGCCTGATCCCATCCTTGTCGCCAGTGTTGTAGATCGAGTAAAGAGAGGCTAGACCAGAGCGTAACAAGAACGGCTTTATTCAACTGAATAAAGGGCTGTCGCGTCTGCCAACTAACTAGCAGACATGCCCAGCGAACAGCGGCTGGCTCAACCCAGCAGCCGGCTTTTATAGCCGGCTGTCGAAGGGAGCCAACCAATGGGAGCTACAAACGCCCCCGCAACAGGAACGGACTTGGTTGGGGACTTCAGCCAGTCCCAAGGACATAACAAGAACCTTTGCTAAAAATTTTGAAGTCCTGTTCTGACCCAACCCTGTTACCAGCAAGAAAATCTCAAACAAATGCAGCAACTCAAACCTTCACAGCTTTAATCTACAAATAACTTCTTTGTAGATAAAAGATGGCTTGCAGCCAATTAGTCCAACCAGAAAAGCCTTGACAGAATTCTTCAGATAAGCTGGAGTCTCCATACACAATGCTAAGTCCGTAGAACGTTTTTGCTTTCTGCAAAAGCAAAAAACTTTTGAAACCAGGCTTATATTCCCTGGAGGGAGGGGCCATTACGTTGCATCCTTACTCCTGAGTCACCTGTGCTGCTCCAGCTGTTCTCTTTTATGAATCATCCTGTGCTCACATGCACTTGGCACAGGCTCCCAGGGAACCTCCTTGTCACTGCTGCCAGCCCCCACAATCAGAGGAATGTGTAATTTCAAAATGTTTGAAGATTTTTGTCTAGAGAAGCCTCTGTTAACGTAACAAATGTGATATTTATGAAGTTTTTGTTATTGGTTTGATTATACTTTATTTCATAAAATACACACTTTCTGTACTATTTTACAATATTTTTATAAGAAATGTAATGGACTTTTCATGGTGGTGTGAGGCTATTTCCATTCTAGCTGGGTGATTCTCCTGACAGAGATAAAGCAGACTAACTTGATGAATGCTTTGTAAACCAACAACTTTTTGAAATGCATGTGTATCAGTGGGAGAGAAGGGAGGCTAATTTGTTCATATTCTGTGGAATATGCTGGCTCAGACTCAGCTGAAGGCATTCTAGTAGCACCAGACTCGATAATGAATATTAAATGCACTTGGGACTGGTTTGCACATGAGACAGATGGTGGCATGGCAGGTTTCAGTATTCTTCCTTCCCATCACAATTCCTTACTGTGTTTTATTTAAAAAAAAAAAGAATGTTATTTGAACATTCATTGCCACACAAAAGCAAATAATGACAACATGTTTTTATCTATAAATATTATTAGCTTATATGGGATCATATTATTTTAGAATTATGTAAACTAATTCCACACTTCTTTGTTTTCTTCTTTCACATACTTCAATTTTATCCTCATTCCAGAATAGGGAGAAAATGAAGATATATTATTTATATAATATAATAATATTATTTATTACATTATTTATTGTTCAGTATATAAATTACTTGATTTGGATGAATCAGAAAAAAAGAAGGGGGACCAGAACACATGAAAATATGGATGTAAGCACAATATTCAGCCATTGCATGTTACTCATGATTTTCTTATACTTATTTATTCCTTAAGAACATCTGATTTTAATTCATTCTCTTAATCCTGCTGTTTATTTCTATGTTTGTAAGCTCAAGGCTTTGTAAATGAAATAGTTGATTGCGCTGATCTTATTTATATAAAATGTTCAATTTTCCTCACCAATTTTATTTGATTTCCTATCATTCATTATTTTCTTTATTAATAATTACACAAGCATCTTTTTTGCCATATATGTTTTAAATCCAAGCCAAGAAAAAGCCACTTCAGAGATTTGGGTTTTAGCAAGCAATGTATGAGTATCACCAGATCTTTTTATGTGAATTGGCAAGATGCCGTAATTCAATTATTTTAACTTCCATAAATATAATCATTAATTGCTCTTAGAACCTATTCAAGCAAACTATTGGCAGTAGATACTGATGCAAATATTCATTGTCCTTTCTTTTTATTTATTAATTCTTAACCCATCTTTATTATTTCTTATTTAGATTTGTAATAAATATTAAACTTTTTTTTAAAAAAATCCCACAATCAAATGAAATTTTATATCTTATAACTAGACAGTGTTAAAAGCTGATTGAAATGGCTATGTTTTTAAACAGTTCCCATATCTATTGGGAAGTGAGTTCCCCATAGGCTGGTAAAACAATCCTGTTATTTATTACTGATAATGCATCAATCACAAAATCAGTTATCAGAAACATAGTGAAGATTTGTTTCATTATTTTAATCTAGTCTGTAACATAATTTCACAGATATACCAAACATAAAGATATAGTACAATATTTATTAAAATAGCAACAGCACTTTGCTTATGTACCGCTTCATAAAGCACTCTCTAAGCGGTTTACAGAGTCAGCATATTGCCCTCAACAATATGGGTCCACATTTTACCAATTCAAAAGGATGAAAGGCTGAGTCAACTCTGAGCCGGTCAGGATCAAACTCCTGACAGTGGGCAGAGTCAACCTGCAATACTGCATTCCAGCACTGCATCACTTGGCTGCAAATGATATTGAACTGATGATTTTCAGTTGAAGATAAGAGTATTTCAGGCTCATTCACACAAATACTTTAATCATGGCAGCAATGATAAGGGTTTTTTTAATACCATCTCACGGTGTTGCCTTCATCTCCTACTCAACTTACATCTGAGAAAGTGTGAAGTCATCTTCAGCTGCCCTGACTTTAAAAGCACTTTAAAGGAAGATTTCTCATTCTTCCATGCTTTAACCACCACTTGGCTAATGTGGCAGCCAGTGGTGGAATCTGCCCATTTTAAGCTTCTGTAGAAACTCTTTTTTCCTCCAGCTGTTGTGAACTTCTCACAATATCCATTTAGACTTGCATGCAGGAGGGACCAGACACCTGGCTTCTGCAGAGTCATCTGCCACTGTAATGTTTGACTATCATTTTCTAAAATGCTTATCTATGACTTTCTATAAACATGAGTTTAATGATATTTTTAAAATGTTTAAAATGTATAACTGGCTTTCTCTTGAGAGAACACTATGCAACACTCCCATATTGCACAGACAGTTAATTTAAACTAGGAAAGAGAGCAAGGTTTTGCCAGCTGTATGTTGCTGGCTCTGTCACCGTTGGATTCATTAGAGGTTTGGCAAACAAGGACTTTTGCATGATTGTACTTTTTATTGTTCTTATCACTTTATTGCGATGCAATTTTTTTTCCTATTCTGTCCTAGTTCCATAGCCATCCACAAGCTATTTCCAAGTACTCTGGCCATGTGGAGAGAACTGGACATGCCGCCAGCATGGCCATTTCCTTGCAGCATTTGTGATTTATCAGGTGTCTGCTTCTAAGCACAGGTTTAGTACTGCTTTAGAAAAATGTTAAACCTGTGTTAATCAATACCCTAAGAAGTTACAGGAATAGAGCATCACTATGGCAGTGATTTGTTAACAACCCACTGCCCTACACTTGCATAAATCTGCCCTGTTCCACGTTTGGCAATATTATTAAAGGTTGTTTTCTCACTGATCAAATGATATTATGTGAGATGGGAAATTAAGGCTGGGGAATCCACCAATTTATTTTGTTCATTAGTCTGTGTTAGACATCAAGTGTCCCAGTCAGAAGGAGGGATCAATTGGGATAGAAGAGGGCAAGGGCTGACACGCATACACCATGCTTTTGAGCCTTATCTAGCTTTTCCCAGGTGAAAGCTGTCAGTGTAGGGAGGTTCCTGTATTATAGGCAGAGAAAAATAAAGTACCTAGTTTGAACCCTACTGTGGCTCTGTTTGCGCCTGACAGTCTGCATTAAAATGGAAGGGTTGGTACTAGTCCCAGGTCTCATTACTGTGGTGGAATAGAATTTGGTGTTTCAGTTTAGGGTCAAGTTGAAATGATATAGAAAATGGATGGAGAGCAAGGAGGATAGTTTCATATCTTCTAGAACCCAGGAGCATGCAAGATATATTTCCTTCAATAAATAGAAGAAGCAGCTAGGATCATATAGGAAATGATTTTGGCTGGGTTGGATTTTCTATGCAATTTCTCAATTCTGAAGCAGCAAAAATGAACCAGTGTCAATTTTTCCTTGCTGATTTCACACATCTGCATTAATCAATAACAGGCATTTAATGTTTGTCAAGTTTGAGAGACTTTGTTATTTAAAACCCTTTTTTGGAGGGTGTACAATGTTATGTTTCTCAGTAATGTTTTGTAAAGGATGTTTAAAAAAATAGCACCAGTCTTTCAGAAATTTCAGATTAAATGTAGGGTCAATGGAAAATGTAATTGTATAGGTTCTTGTGGGGATTCTGTTTCAATAGATTTTTTTCTAGTATGTTTATATTGATTGATATATAAGCCAAATGTAACCCATACAAATCAACAAATGCAAAAGAAGGTGACCAGTCTGTTATCATCACAATCATGTATCTGATATACAGTATTATGATATATCAGTCAGATTTAGCAAAGGACAAAATAGATTGGAGCATCTATCAATATTTATGATATGAATAATAATAATGATGATGATGATGGTGGTGGTGGTGGTGATGGTGATGGTGATGATGCGAGAAATTTACTCCCAAAACATCACGTTGTTCTGAGATATTTTTGTTTGGATGTGTTGCTCAAATAGCCATCCATATTGCATGTAGAAACTGATAAAGTAGTCAAGAAATAACTCAAATAATAGATGCTTGCAATGATTAAATAATTTCTTCTTTAATGAAGGAATGATATGTACCTCCATCTTCAAGTGCATTTCAAAGTATTCTACAATTTAAATGCCTTGATATATCAGCCCATATATTAATGATGTAATATGCAGTTTTCCTGATTGAAATGTATTATCCAGCTTATTTACAGTACTGTAAAGTTGTCTGGTGTATGATAGCAATAGCACTTAGACTTATATACCACTTTACAGTGCTTTACAGCCCTCTCTAAGCAGTTTACAGAGTCAGCATATTCCCCCCCAACAATCTGGGATCTTCATTTTACTGATCTTGGAAGGATGGAAGGCTGAGTCAACCTTGAGCCTGGTGAAATTCGCAGTCAGTCAGCAGAAGTAGTCTGCAGTACTGCATTCTAACCACTGGGCCACCATAGCTTATCTTATATGATAGAACTTGTCCCCATTTGATTAAACCACAACATATCCTAGCAACTTTTAAAGAAAAAAATTGCGAAGTCCTCATGATTTGGGGGAGATATTCATCAATGGTCACTGGGGAGCTTCCAGTTCTTTGGCACCATAACACATCCACAAGGAGGCTAGGTTTATTATATTGGCCTACCCAGCTCTGCTACAATTGAAGCCTTGGTGGCTGCTTAGAATAGGAGAGCAATGGTAGCTTTGGGCTAGATTTAAAGGGGAGGAGTGTGAGCAGTGTCTGCCCAGGCCTTATGCCCATTTTGTTCTCTCATGAACACACCTGAATGCTGCCCTCCAGGTCATTTTGACTTGGGTGACAGGCGACACCAGACATCTAGCTTCTGCAGAGGCAATTCTCAGCATGCCTGACTGGGGCTTTTTATATTTATGTGTAGTCCTCTCTTAAACCATGGCTATTCTGAGATCAGGAACTGGGTTGTACAAGAATACCACTATTTTTTTTTCTGAGTTCTTATATATTTTTTCTGTAAAGAGAGGTAGCATCTTGGGATGGTTCCACCCAAGGCTCGGGTGTTCCAACTGATCAATTCATACCCTTCTTATTGAGTAATTCAACAAAGAAAAAATACTTTTTGGTTGAGAACAGTATTAGATTTACTACTTATACTAATCAAACAGTCTTAAGAATACCAGATGTTTAAAAGAGAACCCCCTTTTCTACATTATTATAGAATGCATCCTTAAAGCAGGTAAAAAACTTATTAGAAATAGACATCCCATGGTCTAGAGTTCAATCCTGGTAGGCTTAAGGCTGACTCAGCCTTCCATCCTTCTGAAGTGGGTAAAATGAGGACCCAGATTGTTGGGGGCAAGAGGCTGACTCTGTAAACCACTTAGAGAGGTTCTAAAGAACTATAAAGTGGTATATAAGTGGTACTATTACTTATTATTATCTTGTGCAACAAGAAACAAAAAGTTATCCTCTGTCTCTTTGCAGTCACACCTCTTCTTTTTCCTTTAATCACTTTTGCTTTATTTTGGAAACTCCCCCTTTTTTCTGTTTCTTGTTTGCTAGGAAGTCTTTTGTTTAGCTTGCCCCAAGTCTGCATTCTGGCAATCCCCTTGTGTCTCCCTTTTAAACTACTCTCTATGTAGATAACTGTTTGCCTTCTTTTTTACTCCCATACAGTATTTTTTCCCCCCAGGTCATTTTCCCTGCATTTTTGCTCTTTAGAAAAAAAATCTTCCCCTGTTCATGATCTATCTTTTCTCTACAAAAGCAGTTTATCTCTTCCCTTAATGCCTACCACTTGTTTACATTATTCCATGTCCAGAGTTCCTTGTTCCCCGATTCCTTAACAAATACAGGTAAGCTCTTTTTACAGACTGTTTACTTTTGAACCTTATTAATTACTCTTAAGTTTTGTCTGTAGCTGAGTAGAGGTGCACAAGTTTAACGTGCTATCGATAGCTGTGTTTTCAACCTGTATTGTTAGCTTTCTACTAGTTGTGCCATCAAAGCCCTTCACATGGCTGCACATTTTACTGTTCTTATCATTTTTATTAACTTTATTAAAAGTTAAATATTTCTGTTGAGTTTATTAATTTATATTTATAAACATCTGAAAAAAATGATGCAGATGTTGCTCTACTATGGCAATGCTCCTAGGAACAACCTCATACAGCAGCATTTCCCATGACTGCAACACTCAATGATCTCTTAATACACTGTTGATGGGGGTCAACAGTAAGGCAGCAAACATTCTGTTGGCTTACTTTTCCACTGGCTCAAGCCATAGTAGATTGTACTATAATTGGACTGTGAGAAAGATCCCACAGGAAAAATCCCATTCAGATTTTACTTCTGTGATTAATTCACTATCTCAGACAATCTGTTTATTCTTTCAGTATACTCCAGTTCTCCCATTTCAGCATGGGAATAATAACTCTGGTTTAACTTATAGTGCTGTTTAATGATTACTATAAAATAGTTGTGAAGTGCTTTACATACTTGAAAAGTATTAGCTTTTCATCTAAAAAAGTGAAGAAATGCTGAAAATTCAGAAAAGGGAAGAATCTGATTATGTCACAGAGTTCTTATATAGATACCAAACTGAAAGATTTTTTTCCTTTTTATTGTTTAAAGAACAAGTGGGATACAGTAAATGTTTGTTTTATCTCATCGTTCTTGTCTTTCCTACCTGATCTCTGGCTTTCACTTTTAATTTCTGGGCATCATTCCAATCTAACACCTGGCAATCTCTTCAGCTGGGTGATTTGACCTTGGATTCTTTCCCAGAACTTTTCCATGAAAAGCTGAAAAATTCACTTGTTAGAGATCATTATTTTTCTACACAGAGCTAAAATGTACATTGTCCCCCCGTTTCCTTGTGAAAGTTAAAATTGCTTGCTCATTTGGGATTCAGTATTTAGTTTCTCTCCCCTCCTCACGCACACACACACACACACACCCTTGAAGGGGTGCTGGTATCTGGGATTAAGCTTAGAGGGTCCAATCTAAAAATTCCTTGTCTTCCCCTCCATTAACATTCTCCTTTATTAACTACTGATGGCCTGGCTAGTGCTTTGGCTGCTTTAACTCATCTACAGTTGATCTTCTTGGCTTTCTTCCCTGCTTTGGTATACATTGCCAGACAGGATCAGCAATTGTCAAGGTTTGTTAGTCTCTGGCTTTCTTCCTCATTACTGTGGCAACTGGCAAAACCAATAGCACTTTGATATTTCCATTCCATTGACTATCTAGTTGATCTCTCTCAAAATTTTGTCCCTGCATTGATACCTTTTTTTTTCTGGAAAGCCCACCAAAGTCCTAGACATCTTGGAGTATTCCGTGACATGTTCAGTAATTTCCTACCTGCTCTTCTGTGTACCAAATCTCCAGTCGTCAATTTTCAATCCCACACCCAAACTCTATGCCATCAGTATACTACTCTAACTTTTCTTCATTCAGCCAAAACCTTAGCTGCCTCCTGAATCCCTTTCCCAAGTGTATTTACATATAGCATGACAAATCTGTGACTGTTCAAGATAATAGAGGTAATTCTACAAAGGTGCTTGTCACATTACTTAATTTTATTTGTTTTAATGTATATATAGATACATTTTTATGACTGAAAGCCACCCAGAGTTATCCTATGGTAAGATGGGTGACCAATAAAGTTTATAAATAAATAATTCTCCTTGTCCTTTTCCCCATTTTAATGAACAGATCATATTGTATTTCCAAACCTTTCCAGGGTTCACCCTCTTAATTGTCTCATATCTGCTTAAGAAATTAGCCACCTTATGTCTCAAAGGTGCTTTTTCAAAAGGCAATTGGATTATGTTTTTTCCTTGAGAAAGACGTTTTGCTTCTCATCTAAAAAGCTTCTTTAGTTCCGACTGGATGTTGAAGGGGTGGGGGGTGGGGGGGTGGAAGAATCATATTTCTTTGCAGTCATCTGGTCATTAGCACTCTTTCTGAGAGCTATTGAGGCCAGTTGGAGGTTTATCTTTGCCCTCAGGGTCACCTGAATCTGAGTGAATCTGAGTGCAAACGATGTGGAATCTTGAAACTGCTGAAAGGACTGTGTTGTAAACAGGAGACAGTTTGTTTTCCTATGGATTCTGTTCTCCTATGTTGTGCCACGTGTTTGTGAAGTGTTTGCTTTGTTTCTCCAATGTACAGATCTGTACATCTCACTGCATTGTATTGCATATATCACGTTGCTCATTGGATAAAATACCCAGCACATTGTGTCTGGGTATTTTATTCTTCAGATGGGCAAGCTTCTGCCTTAGTCTGTTCTTGGGTTTAATGCATGCATGTTATGTTGGTTGAAAATCCTCCTGAGCATTTCAGATATTCCTGCAATGTATGACAGTGTTGCTTCATTTGTCGTTCTGTTCTTTGTCTGTTATGGAGGAGCTCCTACTGGGTCTTTGATGAATGCCCAGTTGGGATAGCCACAAGTTCTGATGGCTTCCTTGACAGGGCTTCTTCCCCATCCCTCTTTATGGATAGGCAAACCTTCAGCCCAGTGGTGTACGGTTCTGATCACTCCCATTTTGTGTTCCAGTGGGTGATCAGAATCAAAATATAAATACTGATCACTGTGTGTGGTTTTTCTGTAAACTTCAGTATTAAGTCTTCTGTGTTCCTTAATGTACATGCATAGATGATTACAAAGGAATATAATCCTTCCATCGCTCCCTCCACCATCCATTCAGAACTGAAGAAGCTTCTTGGATGAAAAGTGAAATGTCTTTATCAAGGAAAAAAAAAACACAGTCCAGTTGCCTTTTGAAAAAGCATCTTTGGGACAACCATGACCTAGATCACCATGAACCCTCACCAGAAGTTTGACTTTAGCACTTAATTGAAGAAATCCAGAACATGTCAAGTCTGCCAGTACCTACTGGTCAGGCAGAAATCCTGGGAGATATGCAGTTCCTCAAATAACTGAACCCTATACTATGCAGGGCTTTATAGATGGTGGCCAGCATCTTGAAACATACTTGGAATATATATTATTGAAGACAATGAAACAACATTTAGCTACAAATGAAAAAAATGAGCAAACTGAAGAACCTTAATGGGCTACTGACTCCAAAGTAACTTTTCTTGCTTTGCCCATATAGCTTCTTCTAATTGAATAAAAACACTGCAGTAGATATTGTTATTTTAATCATTCATTAGAAACTTTTCAAACAATCTAAAGATGCTGTTCTTTTTATAAAAAAACTTATCAAGCTCAGAGATTGCTTTATTAGTGGAGTAGAACTTTTGAAATTGAAATCATACATTTTTAACACTGTAATATTTTTATAAGAGTGCTGTTCATAATTTTTTTTAATTTCATTGCTATGTATATTTACCAAGTAGTACTAATTGAATATGATGACACTTATTTCTGATGTACAGAAATGTGTTCTATATAGATAGTTCCCATTTCTTATCTGAGATGTCTTATTTATGTTTCTTCTTCTAATGTATGTGCTTCTTCTCAGTAGAATAGTATGAATAATTTGTTTTGAACATGTAACATATTTCTTTTTCAAGAGACAAAGTAAATTTGGAAATTTCTACTGGTATTCATCTCCTAATTTTTGTTGCACAAAAGAGTGAATTTTACCAAAACTAAAGTAATAAATACATTTCATTTGTGGTTCCTTGAGTTCTAAGTGGAATATATGTCTACTGTACTTTATTTCTGAGTACCAAGCAATATATACCTTCCAGTATTGGGAAGTGCCCGGTTAACATGCATATGAAGCCGTGCTGTTGTTGTTTTGGTATTCCAGGTCATTTGTATGGCAGAATGTGACATTTTAATTGGCCTTTCTCTGTGAGTGGGACTACATATTAAGGTTACAGTACTGGATTGGCTGTTGATAAATATAGATGGAGTGCTATACTTGGGAATTGTGGGATTCTGGGTATTCAAGTAAATAACCAGAAAACAAACAAGCAAATGCATACATTGCCAAAATATTCTGTAATTGGCAGAAAATTGGGAGAATGTAATTCCTAATAATACATTTAAATGAAAAAAGAATGCTATCTTATGCTGCTAAAGGAAACTGAAAGAATAGACCTGTATTTTTTAATTATTTTAATTTATCTGTTTATTTAATCATATTTGTATAGTCACCTCTTTCCCATAGTGACTCTGAGCACACACAGAGTAATAATCAAAAGTATATAAAACCATGAAAACAATGAACTATATTAAAATAAATTTATTTGTTCTATTCTGAGTCTGTGGCTCTGTCCCTATCGGAACTGAACCACTGTGCCCTGAGTGCCAGTCTTTTTTCTTAGACTCATGACATTACTCTTGTTTCAGTTCAAGACTATTAGTGACACATCTTTATATGTACACCTTTAAAGTAACATTTTTCTCCTTTAAGCTGACACTTATTCTGCCATAGCTTTAAGGTGTAAAAAATCTGTAATGCTGCGTCATTCAAAAGAGAGTATGTGTTAGCACTATTCTGCTTTAACATTATTCCAAAGTTTCTGTTTATTTGGATGCAGTCGGCCCATTTCTCCTTTTTGCAGTAGCCAGCAAAAAATGAGGGATACTGAACTGATTTTTTGTTTTGCTTATTTGACTTTTTTTTTTAAGTTAGCTTCAATCCATCCTATTCTGTCTCCTGATCCCCAGAAGCAAGAGATTGGTTACCTAGTATGATTTGATTGTTGATTTGATTGCTGACTTAATGTTGTATGTTATGATTCTTGATTCTTAATGAATGTATCTTTTCTTTTATGTATACTGAGAGTATTTACACCAAGACAAATTCCTTGTGTGTCCAATCACACTTGGCCACTAAAGTATTCTATTCTATTCAGATAGCTTCAATTATCTCACTCTATAAAGCCTAATTGTAGGACCTGCTTCTTTTCTACCTGCCTTGGTGTTTTTCTTCTCGTATTGTTCTTTATTTCAAATTAGTTTTAACCTGAAGTGATCCATATGGGCAATATGAAGATAACTCTTTGCAAATTGGCTTAGAGAAGCTCAATCACAGCCCTGATGTAAGACCTGCTCCATTCCAGTTTGATTGACCTTGATTGGAAGATGTTTGCTGTTTTGGTATTGTGCTAAAAAGAAATGACAGGAAAAGCAGAAGAGCAAAATAATAAACTCGCCTATAATAAGTCACAGAACAATATAATACTATTCAGAAGCAACTGGGAATAGTACTGAGTGGGATAAGCAATGGAGACATTAGATTTGATACTAACATTGTTACCCATTCAGATATAGGTGGATAGCATTTAATTCAGCATTGGGGAAAGGCCTTGTTTTGATGCATTTTCTTAATCAGAAACTGATTTGTTTGTTGCTCTCTTTTGCCATCATAATATTGTTTTCACCCAAGGAGAAAGAAAGGAAAGATCAGGGGAGAGAGTGTATCACATTGTACTTATCAGAAATATAAAAGGAAAAATAAGCCACAATAATATAAGCCTAGAAAAGCAGTGGGTGCAGTTGGAGAAGTGTTATTTAAATATTTTACCAACTCCACCATTTATTGTCCCAAAGGAAAGAAATAAGATAAAGGTTTCTAATTAGTTACCTGCATTTTTGGACAAAGACATACCTGATTCCTGAGCCAGGCCTTGGTTTTTTGCATTCATCTACTAGACAGAGCTTTGTACAACACGGCAGGACAGCTAAGGCCCAGCATTAATCAACCTGAAAAAGATGCACTTTAGGGATATAATTAAAATATGAATAAATGAGTTTACAATGACTGTGTGACAAAAATGAAATTCTCTTGGGAGGAGCTATCCTGATATCATATTCACAGTGTTTGTAATCTTGAGACATATTAATATTAGCACATTAATTATGACAAGTGACAACTGAAACATCTTTTCTCCAGAGGTCTTTATGCAGTATGTTTTATTTGAAAAACACTATATAAAAGAGCTTTCAGCATATGCAAATTGGTCCTCCTATGCATCATTTATATATAAGTAGCTAAATGTTTAGGTCCACATTATTCCATTTATTTATTTTTTATATGAGGAGATTGAAAACCAGCCCCCACTTCGACAGATGGAAATGACAGGAAACTATAAACCAAAACTTTAACAGAAAAAATACAACTTCTTTCAAGTGTTTTTAAGAATGTAGGTGTCTCACAATATTATTCATATATCATCATCATCATCATCATCATCATCATCATCAAAACAATCCTCTAGCCTGGCATGGCTCAAACTATGTTATGAGAATCACAACACAATCTACTCAACATATTGATGGTAGAGAAAGTTGAATTTCCTTTTAAAAAGCTCTACCTTTAATCCCATCAAATAATGACATCAAAGAACTTAATTTCTTATCAGATTGTCTTTGTCGCTTTTCAGGTACAGCTTCGGTAGTTTAAACACATCCTACAGCAGGCCTGTGAGACTCATGGCCCATGGCCCAGATGTGTCACATGCTGGCCATGCTCCTACCTGGTTTAGCAAAGGGAGAAAAAGTCCTGATATGTCACATGATGCTGCCATGGTGACGCAAGTTTGACACCCCTGCCCTACCGTAAATAGTCTTTCAAGTCTATCCAGCCCTTAACTTTTCAAAATCAATGTTCTAGCTCCCTTAAACTTGTATAAAATTTCTTTCAGCCAAAGTAGAAGTGATGAAGTGCCCTTCAGAAGGTTTTATTTATCTTATTTTATTTATTTGATTTGTCAATTGCTTACAAGATAATAGGTATAAGTATAAACTTGAGTAAAAATACAAGAAATGGGTACAAATAAATAGGGACAATAGGACAGGGACAGTAGGCACGATGGTGCACTTATGCACGCCCCTTACAGACCTCTTAGGAATGGGGTGAGGTCAATAGTGGATAGTTTGAGGTTAAAGGAGTGGGGGTTAGAGGATGTAACAACAGAGTCAGGTAGTGCATTCCAGGCATCAACCACTCTGTTGCTGAAGTCGTACTTTCTGCAATCGAGTTTGAATACTTTCTGCAATCGAGTTCTTAACTACTAGAGAATCATTAACAAGCAACTTCTTAAGTAGTTAAGAGAGGAAGTAGGCAAATTGTTATCTGTTTGAAGGCACCCAACTGTGGCCTAGGCAGCTTTTTAAAAGTAAACAAAAATAATATAAAGTGAACTCATGTGACTAAAATTAAAATATATATGTTGTGGTTTCTGGTAGCTATTAGCATAATTTCTTTTTGATCAGAATTAAATGATGAGGCTTTAAAGGTCTGTTTATAAATGGGGAAGATTTATTTTGCTTCATTTCTTAGAGAAAGTGATAAATTAGAATAATTTTTTTTTTAAAAACTAAGGTAGCTCTTTTTGGTAGTTCTTAATAGATTTATGCTGATTAGGATTGAATGATGAATTTGATTATGGGAGGAAGAGATCTTTGTTTATTGAAATTAAATTACTGAAGTTTATCTGGAGGGAGGGAGGAGTAATATTTTATACATGACATTATGTTTGTCATTTTTTATTTTCCTTTTTCTTTGCACTTTCCTTTTTTATATTTTTATATTTTTCTTTATTTCTATCTTTATATTTGTAATCCAGTAAAATTATTATTAAAAAAACAAGATTGACTTTTTAGCTGTATGAAAAGCCTTACAAGAATATAAGCATTAAAAATAACATTCTAATTCAAAATGGCATTTCATGGAATGATTATGTAAATGTCATTGCCACTCATACCTTATCAAAATAGTAAAATTCCTAAATCTTTCATATTTTCAAGAACTCAGAACTAGGAACATACTGTAATTTGAAATTAAAATCATGTTTCATGCGACTGCAGTTACATCTTTTAAAGAAAGCATTTTTTTCAGAAAATTGAGGAGAGTGGTAGAGATGTGTTTGTTTCTTTCTCTGCTTTCTTCTTTTTCTTAAATCAGTTATTAGATGGGGATTAATCCTCTTTGGAGGCCAAGGTTTCCTATATGTGCAGTAGATGTGAAAGGAAGCTCCCCTGTTTGTGAAATATGTATAACAATGACATAATTTCTGGAAGCTTTAGGCCAAACAGTGGAGCATGACTTCCTTCACTCATTGCAGAATTAATTCAGCAAGAGCAATTGGATCAAATAGCAGTCAACTGGATGACAAGAAGCCGTAGCTGGATTACTCACAAGATTTTGTAGTAGTGTCTGTGATCATAACATCTAGCAACTTTATTTTGTACTTAGACAAAACTCACATTCACCTTGGAACCCTTTTCCTCCACTCCTTTGACTCTGCTCCCATAGTTAGTAACCTGACAACTCAAAAGGCCTGCAGCCATTTTCTAGGCTGATATTATGGAATCTCTCCCTTTTCCTCTCCCTTTCATATGACAGACCCCCTCTTGTTTTGCTCCCTTCCCTGATTATTTATGTATGAGTTGACCAATCGTCCTCCTTTAGGGAGGACAGTCCTTCTTTTGTAAGTTCTGTCCTCTCTCGAAAAGTGTCCTCCTACATGTCCTCCTTTTTGATATTTGAAGTCTAATCTGTAAATCTCTGTATTTGATCGATGCCGATCCGATCCGTTGTGTGTGTGATGTGATGTATTTGTATTTGACATGATGATTTGTCAAGGCTTGGTACAGTGCAGTGAGACACGATTATGAGATGCATGCACTCCACACAGGAGAATTGTTTTGAGAGAGTGCACTGCGTGCAAGAGTCCACCATGTGCAAGTGGCTTTGGTTTTTTTTTTCAATTTATTTGTGTCCTCCTTCTCATTATAAAAAAGTTGGTCACCTTAGTATACATAGATGGTAAAGGTAAAGGCTGTCCAGTCATGTCCAATTCTCGGGAGTGGTGCTCATCTCTGTTTCTTAGCCAAGAGAGCCAATATTGTCTGAAAACACTTCCATGATCATGTGGCTGGCATGACGATATGCCAAGGTGCACAGAATACTGTTACTTATCTACTGAAGTGATATCTATTTGCATACTTTTGAATTCTGGGTGGGCAGGAGTTGGGTCCAGTAATGAAAGCTCTGCCTGTCACATGGCGCTTGAGTCTCAACCTTGTTGACTTAACCACTGAGCCATCGTGTCCCGCGACATAGATAGATACCAATGATTATCTATCTTGATTTTTCTCATGTCTCTCTATATTAAACTTCATATTCAAAATATGTCAAGCAATGAAATGTGTATGAAATGTTATTCCATGCACAGTTCTTGTTTCCCCCTTTGCCCCATAATTGCAAGTATCTTGGTAAAAATTAAACAAGACCATAATCACTGTGTTGTTTATGATACTTCGTGAAATTGCCTGTCCTTTTTAATTAAGAAAGCAACTATTCCAATTTAGTGTGATAAGAATAGATTGAATCTTTTTGAAAGTGCACATAATGTACGCACTACTTAATATAGTAAATGACAGGGTTATAGCTGTGTCCCAGCTTGCACCTAACCATGGTACAGTTTTTCCTTAACATCAGCTGTTTCCTTCTTTGTCCCTACAACATTGACTTCATCTTGTTCTTAGCCAATGAATGAAACAGCTTCAGTTTTATGTTAGCCATACAGTTCCTAACTAGTAGTTTTCTTCTTGCTCCAGTATGTCCAAGGACAGCTTCAAGATTACAAAATTGAATAGGCTTTGTGACCCATTATCTTGGAGGAAAATCAGGTGACTAGCAATGCCTGATAGCAAAGGCGAGAGATTTAAGATAAAAAATGGGGACAAGAAATTTCAGGCAGGTTATTATTTTCTCTTGACTCAAGAATGATGAATAGCACCATAACTTAATACTGGGAAAAGGTTGGGAAAAAGTTTGCTTCTGCACGTAGAATTGTTTTTTTTTTTAGACTGTAACATAAGATTACTGATACAAGAAAAATGCTAGTATTTAAAGTAACACGTGTACATGCACTTATACAGACATGGAAACCATAAAACCCTAGATTTATTCATAGGAAGGAGCCTATTAACAGGCATGGAGAAATTTGCCTACTACCACTTTTGTGAGTTATTGGATTAATTCGCAAGGGACATTTATTTGAAAGTACTGAAATTAAAAATGAAAGATTGTTGGCTAAAAATTGAACAAAACATGTGCAGATTAAAATAAGTGATATTTAAATGTTTTATCTTGACTTTAATTATCTTTGTCAGCTTTATAATAAGGTATTTTAACTCAGTTTCACTACTACCTTATGATTTTTTTAAGGTAAATATACAGGAAGTTGTTTTTCAGGTGCTTCTATCAGCATTCTAAAAGAATCAAGAAATGCATTACAATTGAAAATAAAGAAATTTATTATCATTTAATTCTAATTCTAAAAGTTTTAAGAAATGAAAAGGATAAGTAGCTCAGAGATGATGTAACATCCATATAGTTTAAAAGGAAAGCTCACAACAAAAAGAGTAAATCAGAGCAGCTTGATCTCTACATCAAACAGGTTCAAATTAGATTAATGTTTGGGTGGGAGTTCACCAAGAAATCCCAGGTTTGTAGAATTAAGATGTTGAAAAACATTGTAGAAGAAGACAAACATGTTTAATGCATTTTTGCAAGCATGTCCATGTAGTCATTAGAGCTAAACATTAATTAGCATCTCCATGTATTATTGAGACAAATGTATATAGACACATGTGTTTGTGCCATAATGCCATACATAATCTCTTAGGTTACAGGTTTAGTTGACTATAACTTTTCTAACTTTTAATGTCTTTAGTAGTTTAGGTCAGGGATCACCAACCTTTTGGATCTCAGCGACCATCAAACTCATAATTTTAAATCCCAGGGACTACTAACCGGTTCTGTGGGTGTGGTCTAATTTGTGGGTGTGGCTTGGTGGTCATGTGACTGGCTGGGCATGGCTTGTATGTAAATATTATAAGTATTTATATAAATATTGAATGTTTTATTAAAAAGAAGAGCAACTTTTACCTAAAATCAGGCAAAGCAGGCAGGCAGATTGAGTTGCTCACAGAATCACAGATTCATTCAGAGATCTATCTATCTGCCATTGGCTAGCTCAGTCTGTCACATAAAATTTGCTTGCAAGCAAACTCATAAAATTTGTGAGCAGGAAAACTCACAAAATTAACTCACAACATACCACGTATGTAAATATTGAATTTTTTTATAAAAAGGAGCAACTTTTACCCCAAATCTGGCAAAGCAGGAAGGCAGATTGAGTTGCTCACAGAATCATTCAGTGATCTATCTATCTGCCATCAGCTAGCTCAGTCTCTCAAATTTGCTTGCTGTGAGTCTGCACTGAATAATAAAACCTTCAGTCCTAAGGGAGGTTCAGCTGTGCTTAAAAGCAGAGCCAAAGATCCAAAGACTAGCTAGAAAAGCAAGAAATCCAACCATTTCCTGTTCCTAGCTAATCTAAATCTCCTGGCACAGCAGAACAGCTGATGGTCGGAAAAAGGAAAAATAGCAATTTAGCAGGCAAGTTTGCTAGGTAAGGAGTGAATGGGCGGGGAGGGTTCCTGCGGGCCATGTGGGCGGTGCAGCCTTGTGTTTCTGCACAGCTTTGGGGGGGGTGCTCTGGGGGTGAGATTTCTCTGCAGCCCACCAAAATTTTCTCATGGCCCACCAGTGGGCCGTGGCCTACCAATTAGTGACCGCTGGTTTAGGTTACAATATATTTATGGGATTGCCTTCTTTCATATGATTTGCCTCTTCATTAAGAATTTCTAGATTCTTAGAATTTCTATAATTTCTTCTATGTCTAATAACTTCTCTGACTTTTAGATATCTCATATCACATCTAAATATATCTGTGCCCAAGACTTTCTTACCAGGAAGGTTCACTCAGGTTGCCTATTTGATAATTTTCTGGCAGAAAGAAATTGTTGCAAGTGGACTTCCCTCCAAGATGGCATGCTGAGCAGGGAGGGAAGGATTTGCTTCTCCTGCTGACGAACAGCTGATTTTCTTGCCAAAGTGGTTCCTTGGAAACGGGCCCCTAGATCAAACGGGAGCAGCTAGGAATCACCCAAGATGACTCTTCGATGACTATGGACACTCCTTGAGGTTGCAATTCCTGGTCAGGGTGGTGGGAGAGTCCCAGTCTTCATATTTTCTCTCAGCTTTTCAGTTTTTAAGCACAATAGTCTTTTAGCTGCACTTTTCAAAGTATATTTTTTAATTTGATCTTTTAATTTGATTGAATCTTCTTTGATTCTTTCAATAAGATGACCGTTGGAAGTCTGATTTAATCTAACCCTCTGCCAGATTTTAATGGTAACTTTCTTTCCTTGCTTTACTATTCCTCCCCCACCCCCTCTGAACTACTTTTGCTTTCAGTATGGAAGTTAACAGGCAACTTTCTGTGTAGTGAAACTGACCAGGCTGAATTCACAGAGGGAAAATTGGGGGAGGGAAGGGGAGGGGGAGGGAGGGAGGGAGGATTTCACTACAGGATTGAACTCTTGAAAAGCTCTGGTCTGGATTTTTTTCCTTTCTTCTTCACATCTTCATTGTGAGAAATATCATTTTAATGTTTATTTGTTACAGTATATTTATCCTTTTAGTCTTTGAAAGAAATTGTTTTCCTTGGTTGTGTAAATTCAGATACAGAACTTACGCAACCAAAAACAGTGAAACTGCTTCAACAGTGGATGTGGTGGAGATATTTGAAGCAGAGATTTAGATAAGATACTGTTGGGAAAGTTTCCACTAAAAATCTTAAGGGCAACTTTTATTATTAAGAACCAAATGAAGATATTGATCCCAGATAGATCAGAGATTATGATTGAAGCTGCTGTAGAGTTTCCACAATGAGAGATTGTTAATAAAGGGCTTTTAAGTTTAATTTTGCTGTTGATTTGTTTTTACATATAGTAGATAGATGATAGGGTAGGGTGGTTTTAAATAGTAGAAATGGATAGATTGTGGGCCTGCTTAGCAAGCTGGAGAAACTAACATTGTTCCAATATATTTATTAGCAATCAACCGGGAGAGGGGAGGAATAATATTTGTAAATGTGTTTTTGTTTTTTGTCTTTTTTAATGCACATTTTTAATTTTCTTTCCATTTGGGGAGGTTTTTTGTTGTTAATTTTTTTGGAATTTGTATTTTAACTTTTTGAATAATTTTTTTTTAAAGTTGTTGATACACTCATATTTTTTGTTTGGTATAATTTTTCTCCTTGTCTGAACACAATTGATTCAGTGTTGATAAGCTGCATTTGCTTTATTTTTTTCCTAATGTTTATAGTTTATACTGGATATGTTTTAAAAAATGAAAAGGAAAAATAGGCTTCAAATGTAGGTTTTAGCTATGCATAATTAATCAGAAATTGAATTTATACTGGATTGGTTTGCATTGCCACCCTTTGCACGTTTATGTCAGATGGGGCAAGATATTGAAAAGTACATGTAGATTTAATGAGAATTTACATTAAACTGCTATCACAGAATAATAGGATGTTATCACTTTTTATTTCCCAGCTTAATACTTTCCAGCTATGTTCGACTACAATTCTTAAAATTTGATTCAAACAGCTAAAGATTATGCTGTTCAAATTTTTGAATTGTTATCCCAACAGATTTCAGGCTAATGGCAACTGATCTAAGGGGTAGTGAAGATGAATAAAATAGCAATGGAATTAACAGATTTTATTAAAAGGTAAATATAATTACAAAATGTTTTGTAAAGTATTGTGATACTGAAGAAAATAGAGCAAATTATAAAAGTGTGCTTTTGTACAAGAGCATGATAAAGCAGATTACATTATGGAGTGGATATATTTTCCAGGGTAAGTGGGAGTTTGTTTATGTCTTCCTCAACTTAGCTTCCAGAATGTTCACAATCTTCTGCCAGGTCTTTAGAAAATCCAGAGGGCTGACTCATAAGTGGTATATAGGAAAAAGAAAATCCCAATACTTTAGATACTGGCACAACATTGGCACAACATTGGCACATTATAGAAGCTCCAAATCAGTGAACGTATCAGTTATTTCAAATAGGAAGCAAGATTCTAGGCCTGGGTGGAGATCAATGATCTTGTGCACTCTTCTTCCTTATCAAATTTGAGGTGCTTGTTGTTAGTTACAATGCATAAATTTTCATTAGTAATTTTAATTTTTATAAAGAAAGTTATCTGAAGCAGCTGTGGAGCATTCAAGAGAGATTCTAATAACTATCAAAGAATTATGATAGCATCTTACCTTTCTTCTTTTCCCTTCCCATGAATTTATCTAAGTGAAGTCATTAAAACATTCTACAGGGCTCAAAACTTGCATTTCAATTTGTCTGAGAACACTTTATTTTGCTGCAGATTCAGGTCTCTTTACTGAAATTAACATGATTATTAGATCTACTGTTTCTCCACGGTGTCTTTTCCCCTCCCTTAACTTGAAAATACTTAGAGTTTCTCAATATACACTGCTGGTAGAAGGTTTAAGTTCCTCTTAATTACCCTTATAAAGGTCAGGAACACGGACTATGTTTCCAGAAAGAGCTGCTGAGCCCTCTTAAGAAGACATGAAATAGCAACCCAGCAGTCTTGTGGATTAATGAATTTATACGCAGCTACTTCAGATGAATACAATTATGTGTCCATTTGCACTACTTAATCATTACACAATGCGGCAAGTTTTCTTTATATTCTGTGCTCTTTGCTGCCTAGCAAATTATATACAAAATTGGACAAAAATACAGGTGTTCTGGATTCCTGTGGGTAAAACAGAGAACCTGCTTTTGTTCTCGATCATTGGGTGTTGTTACTAATTTTTGATTATTCTGTGAAAGGCTGCTGATGGGTAACATGGGTAAATGTAACTAATTTAATTGTTATTACAGAAATAGAATATGTTGTAAACAAACTGAGTTTCTTACAGAGCCCATATACATCTTAGAGGAGATACTTTTATCTAAAATAATTTAGATATGCCAGATATCTTCAGCTTCCTATTTTCTCCATCTCTTTTTCCCATCAGTAGCCCAGGCACTTTTTTGTCCTTCGGCTTTTCATAGTTTTCTTCTGAAATGATCACATATTGCAATGATTGCAACTTAATCTTTAGAGCAAATACAAGGCGAAAAAGAATCACAATGTATACTATAAGTAGTAATCAATTGACTTGTTAGTACATGACAAAGTTGATTATCATGGTCTGATTTATCTAAATTGCTCTATTTGATATCCTGTTACCCATCTCTAGAGCCTTTCATACATCTTATCTTTTCTTTGTTTTTTGTTTTATATGTAAATCTACATTTCTTCAATTAATTTTTAGTGATCAGTGAAGATACATTTTACATTAGCTTGTACTCGGGCAAAAAAAAAAATCCTTCTAATTTTTTCTGTATTTATGAAATTGGAAAGGGAATTTGCCAACAAAGATTCCCTAAAGAAGTTCACCAGATTTATTTTGTTCAAAGGTCTGCAGAATTTGAAGGAACTGTACAAAGACTGAACATTTTTATGCATTCATAATAATTTGAAGTGTCTAAAGTAGGCTGAGTTTGGGATATGTTTAATTAAAATTGTATTTAGAATTACCTAGTTTTGTCACCCTTGTTTTTGAAAAAAAGTAGACTTTAGAAAGTGAATATGTTGGATTCTGAAAACAAGATTTTGTGATTTGCATACATATGCAATCTACGCCAAATGGCATCGTAAGTTCGATACAAGTTAAAAATATATGGATTTAATTGACCAGGTCTTGATTCATAGAAAGTTAATTAATGGAGATACTAAAAATCTATTGTATGTTAAATTTGATTTAACCATAATATTGATAGTGCACTAAATTCTACCTGCACATTTTAGCATTTAGATTAGTTTCAGCTAATTGCAGGAAGTGAAAAGAATGGTCTTATCTCATATACAGAAGCCACCAGCACTAATTGATCATTATGTCCTTTTCTATCACTGGAGGTTTTTAAGAAGAGATTGGACAGCCATTTGTCTGAAATCGTATAGGGTCTCTTGCTTGAGCAGGGGTTTGGACTAGATAGAAGACCTCCAAGGTCCCTTCCAACACTGTTATTCTGTTATTCTCATCCCATCAGTATAAAACTGATTTGAAAATGAAAGCTATGGGGACACCCCCATTAATTGTTGCAATCCCTAAGTACTTTCAGCCAGGCTGTGTGAGTTTCAAACTGTCCTTTGCTTTGGGTCCTGGAGAATGTAAAGTAATATGAACAAATGTAGTCAGCAATTGTTGAATGTGGGGGCACTGCAAGTGTTATTTAGCAAAATTGAATTGATTGGCTTTTATTGGCAAGGAGTTGTTTTTGTGAAGCAATGATAAGAACACCCTGTACTTCTATGAGTTTGGCTCTGCTTTGCAAGGTTATTATCCAGGAGTTTTAATCACATGCTGTCAAAAGCATAACGGAAATGTCTAGTGTCTTAAGTAATTTTTAATATGATATCAGCGGTCAGTCTCTTAAGACTGAAATAAATACAAAGACTGCTTTGTACTGGATTCTTCATCCTTCTGAGCTTATTTTATGACCATGTGCATTTAAATAAAAAGTTATCATTTATCTCATCCTTATTCTTAGGTCTACAAGAATGTTGTGTGTGTATGTGTGTGTATGTATGTATTTTTCCCAAAGTTCTTTTTAAATTTGCTTCTTTATATAAGAGTATTTAATGTTTATACCTACTAAAATCTGCTGATGAAAAATGAAGTTTAATAGAAAGCAAGAAATTTATACTTTTTTAAAGTGTTGAATTAGCACTTGTACCAGTAGGTGTGAACCAATTCATATGGATGACTGAATGTTACAGCTTCTATTTATCTGTTATCTTTGGAAGAGTTGAATTGTGTACAAAGATTGCTCTGATGATACTTGTAGTGACAGAAGTTAGATGACCTACAGTAATAATAATAGAAAATGCTGTATCTGGGTAAGAATCGTTTTAGAGTTTAAGTTCAAGGCAAAAATATGAAATGGAAGTACATTATAAACTTGGTTGAACTATACATATTTTAGGCTAATAAACAGTGAAATAAATATGTAGTGCTATCTCTAGAATGTGGGTTTAAATTCAAACAGAATGCTATTCTTTATCATTAGGCTCAGTTGCAAAGATTTTGTCCCTTAAGAGGCATATCATCCAAACATACACGCAGATATGCACATATAACGTATCAAGTAACAATATGTTTCATTTGGAAAAAATACTTCAGCACTTCCTGTCTCTTTGAAATTTTAAATAGTACCCCAATTATATTTTCCTTTAAAATGGAGATTGCATAGTTATACAAGCCAATTATATTTCAATAATTAAACTAGTTAGCTGGTTTTCCTCCTGTTGGAAGAACATTTTTGCAGACTGATAAGGGATATGCCATTTGCTTCTGTACCACCTTCATGGAAGTTATCTGTGCTTTGATGATACATATTGTAAATATTTTAATTGTTCTTGTTTTTCTCCTTTTATTGTTTGTAAGCCACCCAGAGTTGTCTTATTGGTGTGTGTGTGTGAGTGAGTGTGTGTGTGTGTGTAAGAGAGAGAGAGAGAGAGAGAGAGAGAGAGAGAGAGAGAGAGAGAGAGAGAGAGAGAGAGAAAGAAAGAAAGAAAGAAAGAAAGAAAGAAAGAAAGAAAGAAAGAAAGAAAGAAAGAAAGAAAGAAAGACAGACAACCTTGGGGAATTTTACTTCCAAGGAACATATGGTTTCTAATAACCTAAGATAAAAATATGCTCAATGATTCCCATAGCTTTTAAGGGCTCAAACACTGCACTTTTTATATATTCATTTTGCATAATTATTTACATTTAGAGCCAAAATTACTATCTTCACAATGAGTTAGACAATAATAGAATCCATGACTGAAATCTATTGAACTTCCAGGTATTTAAAAGCTGTAAATCTACAATTCTTTTATATTGTATTATTAATTAATTTTACTTGCTGAAAAAATAGCAAAATGTGCATATTTGGAAAAACATTTTATATGAAAATATATATCATAATGAATTTTCATGTCTTTTTAAGCCACCCGTAAGCTGGAAACAGAATGGAATAGATCTCTGAGTTGAACACATTAAAAATAGCATGGTTGGGGGGGGGGGGGGGGAACCTCTTCAATTAACCCTAGTATAATAGTATATTTTGGAACTCTTGATGGCGTGGTGGTTGGAATGCAATATTGCAGGCGAACTGCCCACAGTCCACAGAATTGAACTCAAGGTTGACTCAGCCTTCCATCCTTCCAAGGTTGATGAAATGAGGACCCAGGTTGCTAGGGGACATATGCTGACTCTGTAAACTGCTTAGAGAGGGCTGTAAAGCACCATGGAGCTATATGTAAGTCTAAGTACAATTGCTATTTTGGATATTAAGTGGCATGATATTGCAAACTCACATGTTAATGGACACAGCACCAGAATGTGGGAGGCTATTACATTTTTTAAAACTGCACAGTGTCATCTTCTCAAATCAAAGAGGCTGTTGATTAGGATATTGTCATCCAAGACACCTATTTTGGTGCATTGACATTGATTAAATTAGCTTTGATGTACTGAGAATTGCTATTCCCAATTTACAGATGTGGAAAATGAGTGACAGAGGTTAAATGGCTTATTTGGGATAATAAAAATTTAGCATCATGTTTTCTCTCAACTAAATCCATCAGCCTGATTATTTTTTTCTGGAATGTGGACAGGGAGGGGAGGGGAAGAAGGAAAGAAGGAAATGCATGATGCTTTATGAATAGAGTTTTATTTTCTATAAAGTATTAGACCAAAAGTCTAATAGTCACTCCTATGCATTACATATATTTTTGTACCGATTAAGCAACATTATCCTCTCTCAGTCTTCCCTGGAAAAATAACAGCCGCCTTGCAGCTGATGTCAGCAGAAATTCTGCACTATATCTCCTATTACTTCTCTCAACTGATGGGGTGATGGACATTATAATTCAACATTCTGAAGAAACATCAAATGAGAGAAGGTAGCCTTGCTACTCCTTATTTCCCCTCCCACATTTTTTCTTAACTTTTTTTTTCCAATTTCAGCCTGTAATGTAACTTCATGTTACTCAGTTTCATCTCAGTGTTTCCAATATACTTATATTTTTACTCTACCTGTCTGATTTGTTGTCTTTGACTATTATTTACTTATTTTTCTCCTGGGACTTTATTTTCTCCCACCCCCTGCCTTCTTGATAGATCTTTCATAATCTTTTTGATGACATTTTAGCTTAATTGTTTTGTAAAGTTCATAAACTTCAGTTTATGAAGTTATGCTAAGAGCTATTAAAGGATTGCTTTACATTAAAAAATTGATCATGAAAACATAAATGTTTACACACATTTTAAAAGAATCATAGGTACAAAAGAAAGTGAAGAGTGATTATTTCAACCAGCTTTACTAATAATGGGTTTTGCAGTCACAATAGAGGAGATCCTGTTTAATTTTAGTCAAGACACAAGGATAGAACTCTTCTCAACCTTTTATTTCGGTATTTTTTCCACCCTTCAAAATGGTGAGTAAATTCTTCAAAATGTGGTTAAGATGATTCAGTTAACTTGGAAAGCCTTATGTGTTTTGTATGTGCAATTGATGCTGCTCCTGGGTGAGTACAGTGGCAGTGACCAGGGGTTTAAGCCTCTGGAATCCTGGAAATTGATAGTTTTCACTTCAAATTCAAGAGATAAATGTAGTCTCTTTGATTGGGTAGTAAGCTATCAAGTATTCCTAATAGTTCCCTGTTTTGATGGTGAGAAGAGCAGATTGCCCAGATTCTACTGGTTATAAATTCTGTAACAGAGTAAGCCAGAAAAAGTGGTTTGAACAAGATGTGGCTATGATTCCTTAGAATAATATCTTAGTTTTCTCTCACTCCTATTTTGATTACTATTTCATATTTAGTATATGTACTACAATCTTAAGACCAATGAAAGACTGGAAAATCCATTTAGTGCAATGTTTCACTATTACCTAATGGAATCCTTCCCTGAATCCTGACTTAGTATTAGCAATTATTAGATTCATGGTGCCCAGGGATTTCAATACCTACTTTGAGGTTAGTTCAGGGTTCTATAGCAGCCAACTATAGATGCATCCCTATTTATCACAGGGCCAAAACTTAATGAAAATTAAATAATCAGTTGATATTTTGTTTGCATTGGGGAGATATTCTATTCTCCACTGTCATGGATAGCTTACTAATGATTAATGCTAAATTAGTGGTAACACTTTGCTTCACAGGACTTAAGAGTATTAGGATCTGACTGAAAAGTTACAGGATCCAGCTGGGTTCTTATACATACTGAAAGTGTTTGGAGAAATTTATGCAAGTGCATCTCTTGGGTTGAATGATTATTTCTGTCTTCCTCCTTGGAAGATGGTCCCATGTTACATGGCTGAACTGGTGGAATGGAAGCAGCAAGGGTAGTGTGTATTTAGAATAAGACCCATACAATGGTTGCAGTGAAGGTACTGTAATCCACCAGACTGCGGATCTGAAACCTGATTGGAAGAGATCCAGTTATTAGACAGTATGGATGTGTCTAATAATTTTTCTTGCATAGTTAAATTGGACCAGTTTCAATTTCTAGGCAAGCTGCTTAGAGGATGTATACAGAGGACTTGAAGCAATATGCTCCTCCAGTTGTCCTCTGGATGCTTGCCCAAGTTGGCTTCTAACTTCCAGCTGGAAGGTTATTAGAGATGACTTGCTAAACATTATAAATGCCTCTCTAAGAGAGGGTAGAAAATCTCCTAGTTCATATAAGACAAGTATCCTTCTAAGCTGGATGGTTTAGAGGTAAGGGAAACAGTGAAGTGTTGTCAAGAGTAGTAGCTTCTTAAGCACAAGTGATCCTAGAAGAATTATCTTTACCAATTTCTGACTTTAGTATGGGTTACATGGTTGAAATTTCTTTGATTAATCTAATGGATGATTTTTGGAGATTAATATAATAGGTTTGAGTCTATTGGTTCTTCTTGACATCTCAGTGACATTCAGTGCTGTCAGTAATGTCACCCAATTCATTTAGGAATAGGAAGCACAGTTCTCGAATCATTCTATTGTACTTTTCAGACACTTTTCAAATAGTGTCATTTAAAGATAGTTGCTCCATGAAATAAGAGCTATTATAAGTCATCCCCTAGATCGCTGTTCTATCTCCAGTGTTTTTGAATATTTGTATGAGGCTACGGGGAGAGATCCCCAGGAGATTCGTAGCTGGATATTCTCAATACATGATTATATCCAGATCTATTTCTTCGTAATTTTAGTGCAGCTTCCCTGCATATCTATTTTAAATCAGTAATAGGCTGGATAGGAATAATACACTGAAACTGAATCCAGGCAAAGCAATGGTGCTTATTGTCAAAGATCATAACCCCAGTGGTGATGTTTACAACAAATCATGACATTGTGAAAGTGTTGACACATATGCAGTGACATCATCATGGAAATGCCATCTTGTTTTATTTTTAGAAATTTGAATTGATATAAAATTCAATGACCCGGTTGATCTTGAAAAGAATGAAAAGGGGCTATTACAGCCATGTTTAAAGCATTGCGCTGGTTGCCAGTTTGTTTTAATAAAAATACAATATGTTGGCTATTACTTTTAAAGACCTGCATAAGTTTAGACTCTAAACTGTTTGAACATCTCTTTTTATATGAACCTCCGTGCTTGAGATTATCTAAAGAGGTTTACCTACAGTGACTGCAAGCTCTACTGGCAGGTGTCATGACAAGTTATAGGAATACATTTCCTGCAAAGCTGAAGGTCTGACATCTGTAGTAGGCTTTAAAACACATGTTTTTGAAAAGGCTTTTAACTCTTGTTTAATTATGAACTTTATTATGCTGACTCTGTAAACTGTTTAGAGAGGGCTGTAAAGCACTGTAAGGCGGTATATAAGTCTAAGTGCTATTGCTATTAATATTAGTTTTTCTGGCTTTATATTTTAAGTGTTTTAGTGTTTTGATTTTTAATTTGGTTTTATAGTAAACTGCCAAGATTGTGCTCTGTCAGGGGTCCCCAACTCCTGGGTGAGCACTGTCATGCATGCAGCTACTTGCGCAAGCGGCTAGTGCATATGCCTGCTGCTTGCATGGAAACACCCCTCTCCCCACCACCACTGGTGGCAGCAGGTTGAGGACCACTGTGCTATTTTATATAAAGTTCAAATAATAATTTTAAGTGCACTCTTCTAAGATTATAACACTTATATATTTTTATCCATGGAATAGTAGTTATTTACGTATTGTATGAGATAAAGATCCTACTGTTTCAATTTGTGTGTCCTTCCCTCAGAAGCAAAGTTTTCTGTGTAAACAACCCATGCTGTTGAGGGATTAGAAAGTGCCTATTTCTTTCATCAGTCTGAACTAAAAATCTCCAAAAGTATGATTTATTCTACTAGCCTTTTCAGTGATATGCTGAGCTTACAACTTCATGGTTTTTTTTGTTTTGTTAAATTTAATGGAATAGTTTCTTTTCATATAGGATCTTGATTAAGGTGTTCCTCAGATTGTCTCAGAGATGAATCTCCACAACTATAGAAGTATTTCATTGCTTGAGAACCAAATACCACATAATCCTAGATTTATCCCTCCCCCAACCAATCTTAACACAATAGGAAAAACTGTGGCACTTTCAATCTAGAGATTTGTAAATCACATGCTGATAGTGATTTTTATTAGTTTATTTGCATCCTGCCTTTATTATTTTTACAAATAACTCAAGACAGTGAACACATCCAATAGATCTTCCTCATCCTGTTTTCCCCACAACTGTGTGCAATGGGTTGGGCTGAGAGAGAGTTACTCACCCAAAGTCACGCAGCAGGCTTTTATGTCTAAGCAGGACTTAAACTCATGATCTCCTGCTCTCTAGCCTTAATCACTAGATCAAACTGGCTCTCAGTTTGATGAGAGGTGATGGAATGGATACATTTAATTATGTGGTTATTTAGAATTATTTGTATGCTCCTTTGGTACATTGGTATATTAATCATAAAAACGGAGGACATACTTAACCTGTAGAATTTATTACCTCAAGACATGTTAATGGCCACTGATGTTGGGAGCTTAAATAAATTCATGAAAAATCAGTTTATGAAGGACTATTAATGTTGAAGCCTCAATGCCCCCAGTGTATTGAGGACTGAATTTCAGGGAAAAAAACAGTTGTAGTGGATCCAGAGTGGAAAAAGGTTATGTCTCTGTCTTCTACTTTCATGTTCCCCTGAAAATCTACAGTAGTTGACTATTGTGAGAAACGGAATCCTGGATTAAGATTTGCCTTGGCTTGATTCAGCAGGACTGTTATTATGTTCTTATTATTTTCTTAATTACATTTCTAAAAATGGCATTTTAAGTAAATAAAAATGAAAATGTATTTATTTGATTTTATTCCTTCTTTCTTCCAAGAGCATAAGGAAGCAGGCATTGCAGTCTCTGCAATTTTCCCCACAACAGCACTATTTGAAATAAGTTGGGTGAAGAGAGAATGACAGGCCCAAAGTTACTCAGTGAATTTCCATAATTAAAGGTGGACTTGGATCTGGATCTCTTTGAACCTAGTCCAAAATGTTAATCACTACGCTACATTGGCTCTTGTATTTCTTTAGCATCACTTTTCAACATCTAGTCTTTTTGGTCAGTGTTTTATGGTTCTTGTGTCAATAAATAATTTCAGAATAGCCCAGAAACATTTTTGAACTTAAATTATGCCATGGACTCATAGATTGCACAGTACAGTTATAACAAGTCTCCTGTATAGCCACCACATTAATTTCTAGTCAGCGAAAGTGTTAATGCAGTTTGCCAGGCCATCATATAGACTAGAAAGATCTCCTTCTAAAAATATGTTTAATAAACTGAGTGAAAACAGAAAAAGCTCAGCCTCAGCAAAAAAGTATTGCTCAGAAAGAAAATCCAATGAGAAAAATATTTATATAATTTGCCAAAAAGTGACATATATGGGCACATGTTGTATGCTGAATCTTGTGTAATGCAGATTCTGAATATTCAAAAATTATTTTTATATGGTAATAAGAAACAAACTAATCTTTTTACAAAATCCAGTCTTTTGTGATTTGAGCATTTGAAAATCCTTGTATGCTTGTATTTCTCATTAGACCCAGGTCTACACCATGGCAACACAGATAACATCAAAAACCAAGTTAAAGTGCTGGGGTTTTTTTAGTCCATAAAACCATCCATGTCTTGGGATCTGGGTATCTATCTGCCTACTCCCATTGGTTTCTCTCTCTCTTTATGGGATTAGGAAGACTTCTTGAACCCTTTTTTAAGAGAAAGTCACATGCTAAAGTCCTGGCAAGAAGCTTTCTCAATTGTAACCCCCCCCCCTTTGCAACAGCAGAAATTAGACTAGCTCCTTTCCTAGTCACATTGTGTAAAATCATTAGGAGCTAGCTATTCTCAAAGGCTTGTGGGGAGAGTGATATTTGTCAAGAAGGAAGCCCTCTGATATAGCATGTGTTGATGTTCACTTATTCCTTTAGTATGAAGTTTATTTCCAAACAATTTCAAATTCATTGTTTTGGCTTATTTCTTTTGATGTATTGTTTTTAATCCTCTTATCTGGGAAGTTTGTAAATCACTGTGAGTCTCCATGGATTACAGAAGCATATAAACACATTTGACCTGGTATTGGCTTCCTTAAAAGGAGCCCCTTGATAAGCTTGTGTGATACTACTTTTTTCATACTTTATAAAGGCCAATCAAATCCAGCAAGCTCTTAAGGGCTGCAACATTTGGGTTATTGTTAGCAAGTTAAATCTCTGACTCTTTCAAACTCAGTTCCAGGATTGCTCTACACAAAATGTTTGGTCTGTGTAACCTAATGAGCAAGTTGCTTAGGGGAGTCGATAAAGAGGCTACTTGGGGCATCCACCTTTTGAACTATTCACCGAGTAGCAAATGTGCTGATAATCCTGTCTTGACAAAATATAACTTTGATTTTGGTTAAACCAAGTTTTTCTCTTCACCTATTACCAGATAGAAACCTTATATCTGTGGTTCTAATTTACTTTTCCAGTCTGGCTTCTGGCTTCCCTCAAAGCACTTATTGTTACTATTTTATACTTTTTCTGATGGAAAAAGAAGCAGCATGCTTTCTCTCTGTTTGCCTGCAATGTATTTTTCCAGCAGGGAAAGTTCATAATGTATTAACATTTTCTGAGATGTCTTGTACTGTTTCAAAAGAGGGAAAGACATGGGGTAGTTATTTTATTATTTAGTTTATTAGTTTAACTGTAACATGTCTGTCCATACCTGGGAAAGCAACAGCAGTTGCTCAAGGAAAATGCAAAGGTATTAGTCTCTTCTATTGGAAAGTGGATGATTCAAAGATGAATGCTGTAGAGTACAAGAATGTCATCCAGTCTGCTGGAACAGGTTAAAGATTTGACTTGGCTCCAATTCATCACTAAATCTATTGTAGTATAGATAAAGATTTAGGGGGCCTATCAGGATTAACATGTACCTACATTTACAATTCATGGACATAATGTACAAGAACATTACAATTCACAGAACTCAAACATGTTCAAATGTTTACAACAATGATTTTTGGCAGGATAAGATAGGGTAGTGCATCCTGAGTAAGTTTCATTACCATCAAAGATTATATCTGATTTTGAGGGTTAGGAGTAAGAAGCATGGTGTTCATTCCTTTTGGATTCTCCTTTCTTTGGGGCTAATTTCAATTGGTGTTGGCAGGGAAGATAGATTTAGCCTAATACTCCTGCTTTTTGGCATCCCTCAGAATTCTACTCTCTCGCCACTCTTATTAAATTTGAAGCTCCTGATCAGGTAATCCACTGGTACAGGGAGAATTATTCTGAACATACCTATGATAGTCAGCTATACCTTTCAACTCCAGGTTGACCAAGTGGTGTCATCAAGCTTCTGGAGGTTGTGGGTATCTCAGTTAGGAAGAACAGGCTTCAACTTAACTCAAGGAAGATTAAGTGTCTATAGGTTTCAGAATCCTCTGCTTCTGGAGACTCTCCATGTTTAGTTCTGGATAGGATTGAATTCCTACAGAAAGAACTGTGTATAATTTGGGGTTTATTTGGACTCTTGGCTCCTGTTGGAAGAATGGACACAGAGGGCTTTTGCTCAAATCCATCTTGTATGTTAATTGTACTTATTCTTGAATTAGAAAGTTCTGCCTACAATCAATCCTCCTGTGATTACTTGCCACTATTTAAATATAGTGTAGATGTGGCTATCTTTGAAGACATCCAAAATTAGTTCAGAATGTGGTGACATGAGTAGTTATGGGCACATCACAATATGCATATGAACTGTACCAGCTTCTAGTAAGCTTCCAGATGCTATTAAAGTTGTTGGTTATTATTTATCCATATAATTATTACCTATTACCTATAATACTCTTCAGCTAGGCTTTGAGGACAGCCTGTCACTGATTGTCTTTGCTCATCCCACAAGATCCAGCAGGTGAGCATACTTCAGGTTGCTTCCATAAAAGACCTAGGAGATTAGTAGACCTAGGAGATATGCATCTTCTGGCAAAGCATCTTCTCTTTGGAATAGCATACGTCAAGAAATTGGGATGGCTTCAACTTCAACAAAGGTCTTCTGTAAGGACCTGAAAACTTGGTTTCTCCCCAGACTTTGGGCCAGAATGTTAGAAGAGCCTGCCTGGCGTGACATTGGATTGGAATATGCTGTGGTTTAATCGCACCTATCCTACATCAAGTGTTTTATTTCATGTTTTCTAGTCATATATAAATAATCCATAGTTTTTATTTGGGAGTTAGGTATCTATCTAAATTAAATAAATAGGTAAGTAAAAATCAATGATCCTGGTATTCATGCACTGCTTACAATATTTGTTATAATACATTCTTCTCCCTGCCACCAATGAAGATTTTAATGTATTTTATATTGGTCCAAGCAATGGGAATTCAGAAAGATTTTGCAGTATTCTAATTTAAGAAATAAGAATAAGAGAATGTGTGGGATTAGCCAAGATCCCTAGTTTTGTCTGCAGTATTAATCCATTCTTTGGATTCAATTTTCTAATTATTTTAGATGTGAATCCATTTTTTTTAAAAAAAATAGAACAGTTATTGTATTAGTGTAATAGAACATACAAACCTCCAAAAAGGCTCCCAGTATTTGAAAACCCTTTTTGTTCTTGTTCTTTCTCTCTTTGCTCTCTGCCGTTTCTTAGTATTTTTAATTATTTCTATTTGAATATTCAATTTAATTGATGATTTTTCCCACCACTGTTTTAGATCCTGCTGTGACTTATCAGAATTGTTTTAGAAAAAATGCCCAATACACACAATGACCATGTATAACAAGGCTGCTATCTTTAGAGAAGCCAGTAAACCTTCATTCCTACTGAATATTATAATTGTTTAACATTTTCGGCTTGTCATGCCTTTCCCTGACCTGTCTTTTCTACTCTTCTAGTAAGCTAAAATATCTGACATGGTTTGCTCTATATCTCTAACAATCCAATGAGATCTTTACATTTCAGTAGCATTGTTAATTGATAGAGGAGTGATTCCCCAACTCTAGTAGAGAATGCTCTTTATGCTTTCCACATGATTGTTGGACCTGCATCTTACCACACAGGATGAAATGTGACAGCAAGGCATAGCCTTGATGACTCCTCAAGGTGTTATAAACACTGGGCAATGGATGAAGGAGATGGATATACAAGTCATGTTTTCCTCAATCCTTCTTGTTTGAGGGGTGTAACCCAGGAAGATGGACAAGAATACTGCAGGTAAACAACTGGCTACCTCAATTTAGATTCTTCCCAGTGGGAAGAGTTTGGATTCTTCCAAATTCAAATTCATAATCCAATGTATTTCTGAGATGAAGGACTTCGGTAAGCGATGGGTGATACCTAACAAAAGCTGGGAAGAACGTCCATAGATGGTGCCTTGCAAATCTGAACTAGACAGCTATAAATTGAAACCTTTGGGGGGTGAAGGAATAGACTCCAGAAAACAGCATGGTGTACCTTTAGCAAAGAATAATTTAAGTTAAGTAACCCAAACATTCCAATACAATGCACAGAATTTAGGAAGCAAATAGAAATCTTAATGCCTAAAGGTGAATATAATTTAAAAAGCATTAGTGAAATCTTGTGGCATAAAATTCATGAGTAGAATTCATAGGCTGAAGAAATTAATTCATTGAAGGGTGGCTAAATAAAGGGCAAGAAGAAGTGGCAATATATATGAAAGAATTGCCACATATTTGAGATCTAAGAAATTAATCACAAGGATCTAGTTTGGGGAATTTGGGTAATAATACAGGCAAGTTGTTATAGGCTGTTATGGATCTCCACATCTGTCAAAAAATTCTGAATTCCTGGAATAAATCACACATATATCAGAGACAAGACAGTAATAACAGAATGTTTTAATTATACATGTAGTCCTCAACTTACAACCATTCATTTAGTGACCAAAGTTACAATGGCACTGAAAAAAGTAACTTATGACCATTTTTCACACTTATGACATTCAGCATCATTCAGATGCTTGGCAACTGGTTCATATTTATGACAACTGCAGTGTCCTGAGGTCGTGTGATCACCTTTTGCAACCTTCTGATAGGCAAAGTTAATAGGCAAGCCAGATTCACTTATCAACCTTGTTACTAACTTAACAACTGCACTTCACAACTGTGCCAAGAAAGGTTGTAAAATGGAGAAAAACTGACTTAACAACCATCTCACTTAGCAACAAAAAAATTGGGTTCAATTATGGTCATAAGTCAAGGACTACCTGTATAGACACATGTTGGAAATTCCACTCAGCCAAGACTGCAAAGTCCCTCAAAATCCTTAGGAGTCTTGCTGTGACTGATTAAAACCAGGAGGTTATAGAAGAGAGAAAAGGGTTGGCTGTCCTAGTCCTGGTCCTACTCAGTATGGAAGAGATGGGTTGGTTGATTGGTTGGTTGACTAGGTAGTTGAAGACATAACAGCAGTGGGAACCTTGGGGAAGAAATGAACACATAAACTTGGAATTCAAGGTACTGCAGAAATGGAAAATGGAGCATAATTACACATGCACACTAGATTTCAGGGTTAACAGTATCAACAGTCTTGAATAAGTACTAAGTGGATTCACATATACAGAAACTTGCAGGTTAAATGGAGCACACTGCAGTTGGAACTTCTCATTAATATGAAATAGAAAGCACAGTTATAAACAATAAGAAAAAGCACAAGAAACAATTTTGGAAGCAGAAGTTTTTAACTAAGGTAAGCATTAAAAAGGACATAAGCAGGATATGGAATGGATTTAATTGTCAAGGAGGTACACCGTTTATATCTCTTTTTGCGACCTCTAGAATCATGGAGGATTGACATGGAGTTCAAAAACTGGAGACAGATCCTCCTATCTTCAAAAAGGGGTGGGGTGGGGAGGAACTAAATGTTAATCAGCATTTAGAAAAGAGTTCCATAACTTGGTAAAAGTCAGCATAGGTTTCTGAATAACAAATCATACCAAATTAACCTGACCTTGTTTTTTAATACAATGACTAGCTTAGTTGACTTGGCCATGAGAATATGGTTGACATAATTGTGCTTTGATTGGAGCAAAACTTTCAACAAGTTTTCCAAAGATCCTAGTACAGAAGAGGGCCAAATGTGAGCTGGACTTATGCTATCATTAGACAAAAACAGCTGAACAATTGTAGGCAATGAGTCAAGCTGAAAAGATATTCAGTTAAGCGTGTTAGGTCAAATATTGTTCTAGGCTTTGTGCTGTTCAACATATTTATAAACAATTTAGATGACTGGTTATAAAATATGATTAACCAATTCACAGAAGACATAACCTTAGGGTAGGATAGCAAATACATTAGAGGAAAGTATGAAGAATTAGGAAGATCCTGACAACACTGTGCAGAAAGCAGCAAAATGAATTTCCACAGGGACAACTGCCAAATCCTATATTTATGTAAGAAAAAAAAAGAACGTAAATATAGAACAGTGGGAAAGTATACTTTGCAACAGTGCATGTGAACAGGAATTGGGTGTCTTGGTGAATACAAGCTGAATATGAGCCAATAACATCTGCAAAATAGGCAAACACAATCCTAGGTTGCAACAATAAAACAAGAGTGCCGAGATCAAGAGGTTATTGTTTCAGAAAGGACTTTTCCAAACTGGAGCAAATTGATAACAGTATGTGGACGGAAAGACTCTTGAGGAAAACTTGAGGCATTGGTCATACTTTAGCCTGAGTTAATGTTCTGACCTAGGCTTTCCCAACAGCATGAATCCGACTCCTCATCCCAATAAACCCCTTTTATTTAGTTTCAGTGAATTCCTCTTCAGCAAGTCCTGGCCAACAGTCTTTCAAGGTATTTCACAATTACATACCTTTATCAGGCTTGGAGAGTTGCCAGGCTAATATCTTTCAGATGCCATGCTGTAGCAGACAATACTTGGCAAAAATGCAGGAACAGATCTTCACCCAAATGAACTAATTGTCTCCTGCAAAACCCCACTCCCCTTTCGCTTCTCTTTTATTCCCTATGGGAAGGCCATTCGCTGTCCACCGTCTGTGGCTTTACTCCCAAGTTGACCCTTGTTCCTTAGCTGTTCCCTTCTTCTGGCAGCTCTGCGCATGCACACACTGTTCTCCTTCTGCCTCACTGATGTCCGACTCTGAAGGCAGCTGACAACTGTCAGACTGTCCTGGCCCCATCTCTGCCCCCAACGCAGAGCACTCGTCAGAGCCTTCCCCGGACTCCAGGAATGGCCCACATTCCTCCGCAACCTCCTCACTGTTCGAATCTGCCGCCATCTCTGCTGGCTGCTGGTGGGCCACAACAGTTAGAGAGATATCAAGAAGACTTCAGGTATCTAAAAGGTTAGCATGTAGAATACCGAGCAGAATTGTGCAGAATTGTTCAAGAAAATATGGTAAGAAACAATAGGTTTAAATTACAAGGAAATAGGTTACAGTTGGATTTCAGGAAAATCTTCCTTATGGTCAGAGCTGTTAAAAAATGGAAAACATTGCCTTGGGAGGTGGTAGACATACCTTCACTTAGAATTGTTTGAAGCGACTTGATAGCCCTCTTACATTGTCTGATTCATACCTCAGTTTTAATCTGATTATTGAGGTGGAAAATGTTTGCTTGCAGAGATTTTTTTTAAATAGAAAAATATGTTGTGTTATACAATCTTTATTTTCCCTGCTCAATCTTTATTTCCTCTGCATTTAGCCTGATGTTGGGATAAGGGTTCATTGGCTGGCTAGAACCTCCATATAATTTAATCGTATGATGTGTATTGGATGGGATCTAGAAATGCTTTGAACAAATGATCCTGTAAATTGTATTCTTTTAAATTCAACCCAGGTAGTTCTGAATTTATGACCACAATTGAGCCCAAAATTTATGTTGCAAAGTGAGACAATTGTTGAGTTTTGCCCCATTTTATTATCTTTTTTCTCACAGTTGTTAAGTGGATTGCTACAGTTGTAAAGTGAATCTGGCTTCCCCATTGACTTTGTTTGTCAGAAGGTTGCAAAAGGTGATCATATGACCCCAGGATACTGCAAGCATCGTAATTTTGAGTCACTTTCTAAGTGTCCAAATTTTGATCAAATGACCATGGGGATGTTGCAACAATCGTTCAGTATGAAAAGCAGTCATAAATAACTTTTTTTTAGTGCTATTGTAACTTCCATATGCCTTTTTCATAACCCTGAGGTAATCGTTCAGGTCACAAAATGTAAGTTGAGGGTTATCTGTATATGCTAAATAATGATGAATCCGGTGTTTATAGCATTTCTAGTATAGTTTCCTGATCCTTCTCTATAATTAAATATTTTACTTAATAAAATTTTGTTCTAAAGGACACCGAGAAGGTTTTTGGGCAAGAGTTTTAGAAGTTGTTTACCCTTGCCTTCTTACTTGGACTGAGAGAGAACAACTGGTCCAAAGTCACCTAGCCATCTCAGTGTACAAAGCAGGAATAAAACTCACAATCTCCTAATTTCTGGTCTGGTGTCTTAACCACTATATTGAACTGGCTTTCAGAATGTTTGCTTAAAACTTTTTTATAAGGTACTCCAAATGATTATTTATTTATTTGATTGCTAAATAAATCACAGTGAAACTCATATTATTTATTTATTAACTACAGTTACATGGCCACCCATCTCACACAACGTGATTCTGGGAAGCGTACAACAATTGAATAAAACAGCAGATATATAAAAACAACAAAGCAGTAAAGTAATTTGTAACTGTTAGCCTAAAATTAGCCTACTTATTGCATTACCTTGATTTCATAATGATATGGTATGATAATTTAACATATAATGTTTTGCTTTTTACTGATAAAATCCTAAATGGCTTAGGCCCAGAATATTCAAATGACAATCTCATTCCATATGCCTTTTTCATAACCCTGAGGTAATCGTTCAGTTGCTGTAGTTGAGCAACTTCAGGTAGAGGAATACAGAGAAGGAAGATTCTTCAATTGTGGTGTTCTATTTGTTAGCAGTCTTTTCAAGAAGGCTTGTGTTATTGGTTTGCATCCAATAAAAATATTTCTCTTCTCCCAAACATGATAATTATTAGATTCCATAGATTAGTCTTGAGAATGTGAACATCTCTGTAATATGCTGCAATGCTACACATTTTATATAGTGTTTTCCTCCTGTATTGTTTAATATTACATTGACTATTATGCTTTTATTTTTATAAAGTTGTTAATGTGCTTGGAAAATACTGCAGCTGTCATTAAGCATACTATATGAATATGTATAACTTGATGAAGGAAGGTTTGTTAATTTTGCTTTATTGTGACTTTTGTTAAAAATATTGCATTGTTAGCCTCATCCATGCAGATGAGCTGGATCTGAAATCCAAATAATTGCATCTACTAAATTCCAGGGTGGGGAAAACTGTGAGATGAAATTATTGTCTTGAAGAACAAGATCAAATATCTATTTATTACACATTCTGGCAAATTGTAAAGTCAAGTATAGCTTGGAGCAATTGTATTTTTTTTTATTTTAACTTTCCAATAAGTCGTATTATATCCATCTGAAAGCTTAATAAAGCTGAATAAATAATAACAATTACAGAATGATCTACTGTTACTTTGTCTAATTATTTTTAATCATATTGAATCCAGAATGTCATCACATTACATTATATTACATCTTGTGGCAATATGTGTATAATTATATATTTGTTACATTATTCTATATTGTATCTTGAATATCTTCTTGACTGTCCACTTATGTAGGAAATCCTCTTTGTCTGCTTTAAGTAATCAAATCAAATCTTTATAATGGTCATAGATAAACTTAGGAAGGGTAAAACACAAGCAATGATTTTAAAAGCTACAAAAGAATACAACATACACAAGGTTAAAAAACTAATTATCTCTGTCTGTCCTCTCTCTCTCTCTCTCTCTCTATCTATCTATCTATCTATCTATCATCTATCTATCTATCTATCTATCTAGTATCTAGCTAAACAAAACTCTTTTTAAAAAAAAAAATCTAAAAACCCTATAGAGAAATCCAAGAGTACCTCTTTGATTCACTGGCAATAAATTTTGGACACCCGGCTAGGTTCAATTGGCCCATGTGTCTGTTATATGCTGTTTTGGCTTGGTCATATCCAATGTGAGTAGAAAACCTGGAGAGAAACCCAAGGATATTTTAGTTGCCACTGCCTTCTTCTATGTGAACTAAAAGTCATTCTTCATAAAGTGGGGAATAAGCAAATTTGTCCATTTACTACCTCCAAAGTAAAATAAAAAGGGGATAGGTTTAGGAGAGTACCATCTATAATTCCCAAAGTCTTTATTTCTAACGTGCCATTATATTTTAGTCCAGTGTGCTAAACATAGAAGCTTTTAACATGTACCTTTTTAACCTCTTCAGACAAGTCACAGGGCAAGATTTTAGCAGTGTAGAAAACATGGAGATTGAGCAATAATGAAACCAGTAATTAATAACCTTTTAACAAAATTGTGATACTTGTATAATCTGGGATGATGGCCAATCTGGGATAATGAGGAGAATGAAGAATCATTTTTGGGAAATGATTATTTATATTTAAAGAAGTGAGCATACACACTAAAATATCGTTTTCTCCTTATAACATTAAATTCTTGTATAGCCACTTTGATAAACAAGAGAAAGCAGTAATGATCTTTGGCTATCTTTTAGCTATCCTATTTTGTCAAACTGAAATCCCATTAAATAACTGCAAGGTGTTAGCACGTCCTGCTTTAAGTTAGCTCTAGGCTCATGATAGAACATTTTTCATGCTAATTAATTCTACAAGCAATATTAATCTCTTTTGATCAATGTAATTTCTAAGTATTTGGAAACAGATTTCTTTTTTTTGTAAAAAATCTATTTGGGTTTTCATAAAACGTAATACAAATAAAATTTATTTTTTTGAGAATAGCATGGTCCTGGGTTGTCAGTTCTCCATACAGACACAAACTCAATTTCATATTCGTCTTTGAGTTCTATTCCATATCTCACTACTATTTTAACATTTTCTCAATAATTTTTCCCTTCCCTTAGTTTTCTCAACCTTGCTTTTAATTATCTCATTCCTTTCTAAATTCAGTTATATATATATATCTTTTTTTAAGTTTCAATATCTTTCTAATCATTATATTTATACTTTTGTCTGTCCTATTTCAATTTCATATTTTTTTTCTCATTAAACAAAATTTTCCCCTGTAGTTACCGATTGGAGTATGTCACCTTTGTATCTTTTAATTTTTGTCTATTCAACTCTTATTTAAATTTCAATTTATGCCTTTACAATTATAACATTCAGTATAACACATAACTACCAGTCGAGTTCTGCTTGGTACATTTTTAAAATACACACTAAGTTCTTAAAGAGAAGATATATATATCTCAGAGTGAGAAGCAAGAGCCGAAGACAGAAGCCTGAAGATGATGAATGAGACTTCATCAAAACGTTGCCTAGATAGTTCGAATCTTACGCGGGAGAAAACCCGAACAACCAAAGATCCACATACAAATACCCGCGAGAACCTCAGAAAATATATATATATATAACAATAATAAATAAAATACTTATTTTGTTCCAATTCAGCTCTATCATTAATGTTAATTATAATCTTTAACATCTTTAACATTTATTTTCAATAGGATATCATACTTCTTTCAGAACACTTATAATATTTCCATAATTTTTTCATATTTCTTTCATATTCCTCTTCACTTAAATTTTTATATCACATTAGTAATAAAGTGTTCCCCTCCTTTCCTAATTTCATTCTCTCATTCTTATTTCATTTATTTATTAACAAACATTCCATTCCATTACAATGAGTATTTTATCTATCATTTTAATCATACTTGTTTCATATTTTCAAAGTTCATTTCTATTTCTAATATAACAATACTATCATATGTACCCTTGCTGAATCCCCTTTTCAATTAGGTTTTCACCCATGATCTCCATGTCTTCTAAATAGGCTTATACCTTTAATCCTTGTATGTTTTCCCTGTTTCTCTATATCCTGTTTCTGTCCTTTATAATTTCTTTTCCTTTCCCTCTTCCCCCTTTTCTTCCCCCTCCCCTTTTTGACCCTTGTCTCTCTAATTCTGATTCTCTCTTCTGTAATCCTCTCTTCTGTTTCTTCCTAATGTTGTAATTACTTTTCAAACTATTCTTTTTTTTAGTTGTTTTTTCAGATCTTAAATTTTTTTCTCTCTTTCCCCCCTTTCCTTTTTTTTCCCCACATAGAATTACTTGGTCATTGAAAATGGCTTCTTCTTTGTCCTGCCCTTCTTGTTCTACTGGCATTTCTTGTTTCTCATAGTTCAGGATCTCCATTTCTAAAAATTGAAATGCGAAGCCAAAAAACCCTCTTCCTTCTTGTGCATCTTCTTTCTGTTTTTTAAGTTCCATTTTCAATTCTTCCAAGAGTGATACATTACCAAACTTTTAAACAACGACCCAATTAATTTTAGTCCTTTAGATCCAATAACCAAAAATCCAAAAATCGCGAAATAACCCAAATAATTCAAAGCTGTTTCTTTTTGCTTCTTTTTTCCCACCTTCTCTTCCTGGGGTTCTATTAACTTGTTACAAAGTTTCAGTTAAAATGTATCTTTTATGAATCTTGTTAAAGTTTCACTGTTAATTCCTTTCACTTCCAGGTGATCTCCTCCATTTTTCTAGATCCCACACTTTTGTTTTTTCCTTTTCTCTCCTCTCCTTCTTTTAAAAGTTTTTGAGAGTCCAGAAATCTTTATTATCTGTTTGACATTTTATTTTCAGCTTAAACGCCTGTTAATGTCAAAGTGTTGTCAATATGGGGAAGGAAAGAAAAAAAAAACCAAATCCTTTCCCTTTCCTCTCTCATTCGCCGCTTCAAAGTCTTTTTTGGGAGCAATGATTCTTTATAATTCAAATTCCAGGGTACCTTATATTGTTGTTTTTTCAGTTTGACCCAGTCAGCCAAAACTTTCTCTTCTTATCTTCCTCCTGCACATTCTTTTCCAATCGAATTCTTTTTTGAGGTGGCCATTTCTGACCATCGCTGCAGCCGCCTTCGGGAAAGGGAATAATGGCCAGCTGGGGAGGAGAGATGTGGTTCTCCTCGACCCTGCTGGCAGTCTCCCCACTTTTCACCACCTTTACAGGGTGGCTTAGCCCCCAAACCAGCCAACTTGGGGTGCTCCACCAGCGAACACAGATCGAAACCACGCACAATCGTGGATTTCGGTCTCTCGCTGAAGAGGCTCAAACCGTGCCTTGGAAACATATTTCTAACATACCTTTCGCCTATGGCTAGCTGATCATTTCAGCGATGTATTCTATGGGACAGCAAAAAATAGCAAAAAGATAGGGAGGTTTTCTGAGGAGATGACAAGAAAGTAATGGCCAACTAAAGACAGCAATTGCCGGATCACCCTAAATTGTCTGGCCTAGAGCCATATAAATAGTTTACAATCTGATATTTGGATGGCCTCGATATCTCTCTTTATTAATTCCTTAAGGAAAACTTTATCAACCTTTAATAAAATCAGTTAAATAGAACCACTTGCTTCTATAATTATCACAGAACACTATCACAGCTCTATGGAGAGATCAATACTGTATGAATTCCCTGAAATTAGGAAATGATCTTTAAAATGGCCCAGTTGATATTACATCATAGTTCTTGATATTTTGGGTCCTAAAATGTATAAGTTACATTGCAAAAATTGGCAGCACAAATAATTGTGGCTGATTTCATCTTTAAGGCAAAATTTCAAATGATAATAGTGATAATTCCCATCTCCTCTTCTTTTGTACAGAACTGAAAGATTTGGGCAAGGAAAGTACATGTGCATAGACATGCACAAACATATGCATTACATACCTGTTTAACATTGTAAATAACTTAGATGTTAAGTGGGATGAAATAGTATTAAGAAACCATTTTTCTGAGAATGACAGAAGTGGCTTCTTAAGAGAAAGTAAAGATTGTTCGTGCCACTTCATGCCACTTCCTGAAATAACTGAAGAGTTGACCTAATGCCTTTCAGCGCTTAAGTCTTCTATTGTCACAGAATCGATATCCTTTGGGACCTTGTAAGAATGTCACTGATGCATATAAATGACTTTCTATTTCTTGAAATAAGGTATTCACATAGTTCACATTGGATTTTGTTTTTTAAAAAATCAAGGCTTTAAAGAAGCAATACATGTTTAATGATAGCATTGGATGCTATTATTAAAACACCAGAACATTCTTGACTATACAAAAGTAACTTCTTGCAACTAAAAAAGGTGTTTTTGTTTAGTGATTCTGAAACAACAGATGTAGCAGAAAAGAGTGAATTGACAGCCACAGGGAACTGAAGCTCATAAGAGCAGATACAGAGGGAACAACTGGAGTTGATGGCAGTCTTCCACCCACACCACCCTTGCTGTCAGTTTGCCTCAACTGAAGCCCTGTGGGAGAAGGTAGAAAACTGCATCTACAGCAAACAACAGTTTTATTTTAGATTCATTGAGCCTATGGCTTCTTGGATATCTACTAATCAAGATTATGATTAGTGTTAAAGAAGATAGTGAATGGAGATAAAAGTGCAATAGTTTTTACGTGTGAAAAATGCTATATTTGATATTTGGGCATTTCTTAAAGAAATATTGCATGTTGGAGATCATCAGAAAGAAACTATTTTTTAAAAAAAAACATCCGGTTTAGTAGATATGCTCAGCGCTGTCAAACTCCCGGCCTGTGGCCCGGATGCATTATGCACTGGCCACACCCACACCTGGTTTAGTGAACGGGAAAAATATCCTGATACAACGTGAGTTTGAACCCGCTGGATATGCTTATAAAAAATTATTTAGTAATTGTAGTAACTCAGGAACTGTAGTATTACTACTATCTCATCTGAGCATCTTTAAAATGTTACTATATGCTTCAATAATCACTTGCTTTTACATTTGAGGTGAAAAAAAAATCAAATTAATGGTTAAGAAATGCAAGTACTCAATAAATTCAGCCTAGAAATGAGATTTTATGTGGAAAAGTTTTCATTTCTTAATATGAATTTTGTCCACTAATATTTCTTACTTTTTTAATATTTCTTACTTTCTTATATTTCATATAAGAATAGGTATGCAACCTTTTATTTCTTTATTGTTTGGCAACCTAACTCACACATGGTAATTTTCACAAGCTCAAATTTATGCCAAAAATCAGGTTTGAAGCTTCATGCAAGCACTTGGAATGGTAGAGGTTAAAAACAGTGATGGCTGCAAGCACTTTAACTGAAGGTCTATTAACTACAGAATATACTTCCCTGGAAAAATTGAAGTTGACCTCACCTATCTATCCAACCTGCTTACTTCTATGCTAAATAACATGAAGAACTATATAAGGGAGAGACTTTAAACTTGGCTTGTCAAAGCCAAGCCCTCAAATGGGAGCTTGCATCTTTTATAGTATTCCAGTATAATTGGCTTGGCGCTATTTCTGATTTCTAAAGCCTCTGATACTTAACAGCTCATCTGAAAAAAAAAAATCATTCATTCATACCTGTTATTGAGATCTGCTTCAGAGGCCTTATTTTATTTCCTCCTGATATTAGATGCATGATGGGTAAAGGACGGTCTTTTTTTTTTGTCTATGGTCAGTTGTTTTTTTTTCCTGAGAGAGAAGTTCTATTTAGCTCTATTATTTTTGAAAAACAGTCAGCACTGTTTCAGATGAACTTTTATTTGAAAGTGTTGCTTTTTGTTAGGATCTGACTTTTCCTTGGTTCAGGGGCTGGGAATAGGTTCAAAGTAATAAAGATATATTAGATTATTGGTTTTGATTATCTGATTTTGACTGGAATATAATTAGTTGTCTTGAGCATGACTGACAGAAAACAAGAATATAAATAATACCAAATCTATAAATAGGCCTGATGAGTTCTTGGTTTAGACATTATTTTTCTGCATTCAGCTGTTCCTTTTGAACTAAAATCTGAAGCATGATTTTAGCAATGATATATTTCTTTCTTTCTTTGTGTATCATTTCAGGTGGGATGGTGGAAGGACAAACGCCTCAAGATGAAGTATTACGTGTGGCCACGTTCTGAGTTATATCCTAACTGTGAAGAACGTGAGGACGACCATCTTAGCATAGTGACCCTTGAAGAAGCACCTTTTGTTATTGTGGAAAGTGTGGACCCATTAAGTGGCACCTGTATGAGGAACACAGTTCCATGTCAAAAACGAATTGTATCAGAGTAGGTACCAACAAAACCTTTTATAATTAGTTCTTTTCAGCAAGTTTCTTCCTACAACAATGGCAATACAGCTACATTGTTTCAGAGGAGTCATGTTTAATTCATTTTATCTTACTCCATTCTGGAGCATTATCTTCATCAAGTCGGCTTTTCAGCAGTGGGTATTTTATTTATTTGTTTATTTATTTATTTATTTATTTGTTTGTTTATTTATAATAGATTTATATGGCTTGTAAACATGATTCCGGGTAGCTAATAATATTTTTTAAAAACTGTACAAAGCAAAAATAACATAAAAAGAATTAGAACCAAATACAATGGCGCATAAAATGACAACCAAGGAAATTAATAAAAGCACATTTCTTGGGTTCTCCTGCTCTCCCACCCTCATGCCTGGGAAAATAGCCAGGTCTTAAGGATTTTCTGAAAGTCCAGCAGGGACAGAGCTAGGCTTAACTCAAATGGTATGTTATTATATCAAGGAATGCAAAATCTGGTACAGAAAAACTGGGAATTAAAAAGTGGAGTTTTACTTAGTTCTGAGTGTCAGAATAAATCTAATTTCATTACACCAATATGGGCATGATATTTTTATGTGGAATTTTCTAGGGCATGTTTTAATTAATTAATTTTGTTTGTGTGCTGCTTATTTTTCAAGAGTCTAGAAAGGAACCAAACTTTTTCCTTACATAGCTCTGCCTTTGGCTTCTACCTATTGCTCAGTTCTCTTTTGCTCATCATAATGATAACATTTTCAATACATCCGAAGTATTTCCTGAGTCAACTCTTCTATGCAGTATTCTATTTTATTTGTGTTATGTTATGTTATGTTATGTTATGTTATGTTATGTTATGTTATTTTTATTTACTTATTTAGCACTTGTGTTACTTTACTGCTAACTTAGCTATAGGATGCTTAATGTGGGATTATCAGGTTTGATAAGTTGATTCCCTCTCATTTCTGTCTCCTTTTGAACCCTCCTTCACCCTGATGTTGATAAGTATAGAGGAAAGAAGGAATGGCTTTGAAGGCAGGAGGAAGAAACACTACAAAAGGCAATGGTTAGATAAAGGGTCTCTGACCTTGGGCCAAGAATATAATGTGGACATTCATCTCAGACCCTCCATTGCATTTTATCTTAAATGTTTTTGTCCTGTAGGATCCACAGCTATTTCTATGATAGTTCAAGGCCGGAATTGTCACCACTGATGCAATGGTTTTCCAAATAGGTTATGATTCTGTTCCTGCTATGCTATGCTATGCTATGCTATGCTATGCTATGCTATGCTATGCTATGCTATGCTATGCTATGCTATCAGGAACCTGTATTCAGAGACATCAGCTTTCACTCAATGTGCACTGTCCACAGTTCTGCTATGGCCCCGCGATATATTTCAGGTTGTTTTAATGTATCCTTCCACTTTTATTAAGTATTACAGGCTTAATTTTCAGTCCAATAATATGTAGCTTTTAGAGGAGCATGCTTACCTTCATGGCTTCTCTGATCATTAGTTCCCATCATCAGGTAACTTGTTACTCACTTATATTTGTAATTTATATGGGTCCCAGTAAAGAAGAACAGGTTATTGGCCAGTATCAGTAAGAAAGAGATCATTCTTTATTGTTCTGAAAAGAAACTCCATTAAGAGTTTTTTCCGATGGCCATCTGTGAATCCACATGTAACCCTTTGATTTTTTTCTCTTATATAGTTTTTTTTCTGTTACCTCTTCTCTTCCAAAGCTGATCTACCAGTATTTGGAAATCAGGGGAAAGTTGAAGCCAGACCTACTATATAAGGGAAAGGAGGGAATCCTATCCAAACTTTTATCTCTTAAAAGTTCTGTGTTTGCTTACTATGTATGTATGTTCATGTGTAAATTCCAAGGTAATTCTTTAAAAAAATAAGCTAAATATTCAATTCTCAATCACATTTTGGCAAGAATTTTGTGCTTTTGCTTAAAGAAAAATCATATTTCTTTTTTCAATATTTCTACTAAAGATGTTCAGTTTCTGCTATCTTTAAAAGCTAGATTTAGATTTCAGTTTAGAATCAAGGGTGGGAATACTTTTAAAAATTATGTGGTGTTCATCAAAATAACATTTTTTTAAAAAGTTAAAATGCAACATGATGCCAACCATGGACTAATAGGTTTTTGTTTATAGATTTAGCATATTTTTATTCTGTAAAAATACATCTTCTTGTCTTTGTCTAGAAATAAAACAGATGAAGAGACTGCCTATATCAAGAAATGTTGCAAAGGGTTTTGTATTGATATACTTAAAAAAATTTCCAAGTTTGTGAAGTTCACCTATGATCTTTATTTGGTAACCAATGGTAAACATGGAAAGAAGGTCAATGGAACATGGAATGGAATGATTGGTGAGGTAAGCAAAGAAACACAGGATTTTCACAAAACTGAATGAGTGTGCATGCATGCACGCACACACAGACACACAGACACACACAGAGACATCACTGAACTAAATTCAGTTTTATCATGCCTATACTTGGCTAGGGCTGCTGACAATTCAGCAAAATCTGGAAGTCCGCAGATTTCCATCCCTGCTTTAAACAATTATAAAAAGTTAAAAAAGGAAAACTGCAAATAAAAGAAAGAATGTTCCAATATGGACAGTAATTCTTAAACCACATACATTCTTTTGGTTCCATTTTTGGGGGTTAAATTTATATACCTCCTTCCCTTCAAATGCTCAAGGTAGCATATGCATCACTCCATCCTCCAAGTTCTTCCTCTGTTGTTCCACCCTCTGTTGGGTGTTAGCTTGAGCAGACAAACAGTACCTGGTTAAGTGAGCTTCCAAGGCTGAAATGGACTTGAATTTTGATCTCCCCAGGCCTACTAGTTGCTATATTACATTGACTAACTCTAATATAATGAGATATTTCTCATTTGATTTCTTTTAATTTTCATTCCTATTGTTACTTTTTTCCTTGCATTCTCTCTCCTGTCATTAAAATCATGGTTTAAATTGGAAACTTTATACTTTATATTTATCTAAATATACTGTGGAATTATGCATGGAAAACCCCCAATTATACTGATTAATATGTGCTATCCATTGTGTTTCATATGTGCTTACACCCTGAACTTATTGTCATGAATATTGGTATTATATGTTTTAAAACTTTCCATTATTCTTAAAGAATTTTCAGTCCGTTATTCTACTATTATGAGAAGTGATGAAGAACAGAAAAGATGCAGCCTGCATGTCAAAAATATTTTTTGTCTTTCCCCTCATCCTAGGTGGTTGCCAAACGTGCCTACATGGCTGTGGGATCTCTCACCATAAATGCAGAGCGTTCAGAAGTGGTAGATTTTTCTGTTCCCTTCATTGAGACAGGGATCAGTGTAATGGTGTCACGAAGCAATGGGACAGTCTCACCTTCTGCCTTTTTAGGTAAAGCATTCTTTGGAGGCAAAGTGCAGAGGAATTTATGTTGACAGCTCTTTTTCTGATTAAATAAACAAGCATACATTTATATGCAGTCTTGGATTTGTTGAAGTTCTAGTTTGAGCTAAATTCAGGAATCAACGGCTGATAAGAGAATAAGAAATTAACTTAGAAATATCAACACCAGATTCTCAAACTAGATATTTCTAGTGAATATCATTGTATAACTCCGTTCAAATAAATATTTTCAGTTTTTCTTTTACCTGTACTTCCTTAAGCCTGATTATGTTTGTTACAATAAGATTTCTACCTTTTTGATGCAAGCCCCAGAAATATGCCATTCAAAAATATTACTTTGTCTTGTAAGTAAAGAAATGCGGGAGTTTTTTTCTGGAATATAGCAGTCTATTTTGGGGATTTATAAAACCATTTTGGCAAAGCCCTCAGAGCAAAACACAATGATATAGTTATAAATGTTTTTTTAAAGTTTCCCTTTGGGAATTTAGCAACATAAATAAATCTTTTAAATAAATAAGAGTAAATATATCATCAAAATAATTTAGATAATCCTTAAAATGTTGCATATTATAGCATTATAAAGGGTCTATTAATTATGTCAATCTTTGTTAGACTGTGGAATTATGCATGGAAAAACCCTAAGCTATCCCCCTGGTGATAGGAAGTCCAGAACCGAGATACAACCAAATTGAAAGCCTTGTCCTAAGCAGTTGTCACTATACATTAGACAATGGTAGAATTTAATGTAGAATTCACTCTGCAAGTTTCAGCACATAAACAATAGAATAGGGTATTTTGAGTATTCAATCCTCAAAATACTCAGAACTTGAACATTATAATCAGTACTTTGAACTTAATTTCAAAATACTCTAGGCATATTGAATTTAATTTGGAAATACTCTAAAAGTATCATGAACAGCAATGAAATCACAATTTCTATATAAGAGGCCTGTGAGCAGGGACAACAGCATTCCAAGCACTATTTCAAAAGCAGCCCTGAACAGCACATTCCAATAGAGAAGAGATGGGCCATTCTTTCATTGCCAGAAGTCACACTAGAATTCTCTAGTCATAGATATCTAGATTTTTTTTTTTTTTTTGTAAAGATAAGGTTTGGGGCTATATTAAGAGCAGGTTCCTTATATTCTCAATCTTTGCAATAATTTTGCAAAAAAAGGGTAGACATATCAAATTATAACTATATGTGTATCTGTATCTTTCTATCTGTCTACCTGTCTGTCTGTCTCCCTCTCCCTCTCTCTCTCTGTCTCTCTCTCTCTAGAATTCAGTCCAAATCCAACAACATCCTGATACTCTGAAGTGTGTTATTTAGAAACAGAGCTATTTGTTTCAAAATAGGTCACATCATTAATCATTGGTAGTCTTTTCTATTGATCAATATTTCAGTTTTATCTTGATAAAAGCTTCAGTGTTTTAACATTTCACCTATCCCAATTTCCTAAATATTGATTTAAAAGTTCTGCTGCCTTCTAGGGATTCGATAGAAAGAGAAACATAATTATATATCAAGATTTTATTGTGGGAAATCCAGTGACTTATTCCAAATCTATAAACCAAGAGCAAACAGGGGAAAAAAACTTGTTGGTATGTAGGAGTAGAATCACATATATGTTCCCAGATCCAGTCAGAATGGCAAATTCAGAATGCTAGTATGATTAATGGCATTGAAAACTGCTAAGATTATCAATAAGATATATTCCTCTATTACCCACAAACTTTTACTGGTGCTTATTTTTCTTTGGATCCTTTGTCTTCTGCATTTAATTTTGTTAAAGACACAAAATTGGAGATTGAAAAAAAAAACATGACAAACCTATGATGGAGTAGGTCTTTGTGATTAATGCATTGTTTAGGCAGGATGCCTAGAATGCTGCAGTTTGGGAAAGTCAGATAGCAGAATGTAATACTGAGTTGATACTTTAGCTTCCTATACATTTCAGCATTCATTTTTACAAAAGCCAACTTCAAATTCTTATGGGGAAGAAATACTTGAAAACATACAGGTGATGCTAAATTTATATATGCTAAAATATAGCTTAATGGGGCTTTGGTGCCATTAATGATTGTTCCCTCTTTCCTATAACTAGGAGTTCTAGAATAATGTGACAGATGAGGATGGAGGTTTGTTCTCCAAGCTTGTGGGTTGATTTCCGAATGTTTTTTTATCGGGCTAGGTAACATCCTAGGTGACTAAACTCCATTGAAGATGTTACCTAGCCTGGTAAAAAAAATGTTCAGAAACAAACCCACAAGCACCGAGAACGAACCTCCACCCTCTTCCTACACCTGAGCTACAAATGTTTGCCACCATCGCATAATGTAACAGAAATATAGGAAGACCAACTCGACATTGTTTAGTCACTGTGAGGTTTAGTTCACAATGTTTTCAATGATATATAAGATCCATCTATAAGTTTAGTCAAGCTATTTCAGAAGATATAATTAGATATCTAGTGGTTTGCACTCTGGAGTATGCTCGAAAGGTTCCTGTGAAATAATTACCTGTCCTTTTCTGTCCAGAGCCATTCAGTGCTGATGTGTGGGTGATGATGTTTGTAATGCTGCTTATAATCTCTGCGGTGGCTGTCTTTGTCTTTGAGTACTTCAGCCCTGTGGGATACAATCGGTGTCTGGCTGATGGTAGAGGTAAGGAGACATATCTTTCATCATGCAATCTTTATAATCCATATTGGGCAGAAAAATACTTCTTCTCCATTGATATACATGTCAACCATGGTTGGTGTCAATTCTAGTGACCACATTAATAGATATTCTCCAAGAGTCAGCCATATACAGACCTTTTCCCTCTTGCCTAAAGGGGAAAAAAAGAATAGTAAGTTCACAAACAGCAGCAAATCTGAATGGATCTCTTTGGATGATAAAACAGCTCTGCAGTTCAAGATACTGACACGTTCATTTCTAGCAAGATTAGAAACTAGAAGCCAAATCCTTTGCACATGTTTTTCAATATTTCTAAAGTAAAGTTGTTATTGTCAAATTGAAATATTAATTTAGTTGGAGATACTAACAAGGATATAACATTTTCCTGTTTTGTTATGCATATTATTTGTATCCCTAATTACTTGATGGATATTTGAGAGCTTTTATTAGTTCCCCTGCCTTGCTTCTGCCAATCTTTCCATGTATTTTCAAATGGATGCAGAAGTGGAATCAAATAAATTCAAAAGATGAAAAACCAGAAATGTACATAAGCTCTGTAATAGTGAAGAAGTAAAAATGAAAGGAGCAAGACTGACCAGTTGATTTAGATTAGAGAACTAAAGCAGATACTAGATCAAATGAATAGAAGTGGGTGCTACCATGGCTTTTCTAAACTGTTAAATGGTCCCTCCTTAATATATTATGCTGTATCTCTAGAACAATAGTGCTAACATACTTAGAAAGGAACGTTTCTGAAAAATCTTTTCAGATGTTTGCTGAGTTTTCCTTAAACAGATTTATGTCACCACCTTTCTAATCTAGAAAAAAAGACAGTTGGAATAGAATTGTAGCCAAATCCTAAAATAAAGTAATGTTAGAATTGTTGTACAGGTGTTGTGGAGCAGTATACATATCTAAAAGGATACATGTATAGCTGTACACATATAATGTACATATTTTTTACCAGTATGTATACACAAGGAAGCAATTATGTGATGGATAGATAGCAGAATGAATAAGTAAACAATGATAACACATATTTTGGCTAAATGAACCCTCCCTATAAAGGAATTGGTAATGTAATTATTTTTGTGGGGAAAATGCTTTGAATAAGACCTTTGTGGATATGATGGATATGTTAATATGATACTGTGTATTTCTTTATAGAAAACAATGTGTTTAAGATTACTCCTGTGTTATATGTCTATATAATATTGTGGCTATAGCCAATGGATCACATCCAGATTGTTCAACAAGTCATTGAAAGGCACAGTGAGTATACTATGCCTCTGTGCATGGCTTTCATTGACTATGAAAAGGTGTTTGACTCAGTATTCCAGCAAGCAATAATTAATGCATTGCTCAACCAAGATGTAGACACTGCTTACATAAACTTACTATAATCAATATATGAAAAAACAATGGCGACAATTTGCCTTAATGATCTTAAAGTGGAAATCAACATAGAACGAGGTGTAGAACAAAGTGATACAATACATATCACCTATCCTTTTCTCAGCCTGCCTTGAAAAAGTATTATGCACACTAGACTGGACAAAAGTTGGAACAAAAATCAATGGACCCTATTTAAATAACTTAAATTTTTCAGATGATGATGTTGTTCTCTTCTCACAAGACCCAGGAGAGCTACGAAGACATATTTAAGAGCTGCATGAAGCAGAAGAACCATTTGGCTTAAAAAAAAACCTGAAAAAGAGGCAGGTTATGTTTAATAAATTCAATAAAGAAAGAAAATAATTTATATCTGGAGAAGAACTAGACATAGTAGGCCACTACATATACTTTGGCCAAACAGATCACAATGGAGGATGATACAATAAAGGAAATTGAATGGTATGTTAAATGTGGTTGGCAGGCATTCAGTAAGCTAAGCATGATTTTCAAGAACAACCTTCCGCTATGCCTGAAGAGAAAAGCTTGTGATCAGTATGTGCTATCTGCTCTAACATATGCTGGTGAAACGTGAACACTAACCTCACAATCGATACAAAAGCTATGAGTGGCACACGGAAAGATACATGTTCGGCATTACAAGACAAGATAGAAAGATCTGCACATGGATTAGAGAACAAACGAAAATATACAATATCAAGAGAGTAAAAGAATTGAGATGGAAATGGTAACATAGCAAGAAGAACTGATGGCAGATGGACCAAGTCATAGAATGGATCCCACTTGATAAACAACATCCACGAAAGTGACCTAAAACAAGATGGACTGATGATGGCAAAAGAAAGCTCAGTACTGTATTGGTTAAAAACATGCGGAAGTTTTCATCCTGCGGTGGATAGACAATGGCTAAAATGATGTTGATGGTATAATATTATAAATATTCCATTCTTAATATAATTACTAATTTCCATTTGTTTTTAGGTTGTAATTAGGTAAATGTTCCTACAATTTCCTCAGAATTCATTGCTCCAGCGATGGTTTAGTGGTTTATTTCAAAATAATATGTTTGAAGATTCTGTGAAACTTCCATCCACTCCCTTGTAATCCTATATAGTAAAAAAATTTGAGGAATCTATTCTCTGTGCATTCCAAAAAACCATATTTGGACTGCATTCCTTACATAACGTGCTCACTCAAATAATGTTATCCTTTAGATTTTGAATTTCTCTAAATGTTGCATTGCAGTTATGTGCAAAAACAAATAAGAGTGTCAAAAACTTGATGCTAACTTTTTAAAAATGTTGTGATAAAATGTTTATAAATATTTAGTTTTGAAGGAAGGTAGTTGCATAAATATCCTATGTTGTGAGAGAATATATTCCAAATCTTAAAATTAACTTTGTGTTCATATTAAAATTTTTGCATAGTAAGATAGAAGTGGAACACAGTAAGCTAACAAATGAAGATGTGGGAAACCCATAAAAACAAGCTATCCATAGCTGTGGTAATTGGTCATGAAACACTTATTATCAACATCTGATAATTGTTTACAAAGCTTTAGGGGCAAAGTAGACTATAGTGTGATCCCTAAAGGCATTTCATTTATTTTTAAAGTTAAATATGCATTTAGAATCCTAGTCATGCTTCTATCATCACAATCCCAACACCCAGGCCTTTATTTAAAAAATTGCTGATAGCACATGGGAATTCTATACTACATAACTCTGAAGTAATGCACAATTTTCAATAGTGTTTCAATGTAATAAACAAATATGAAGTCTACAGTTTTGCAGTATTTATTTCTTTTAAATGGCATATTCAGATTTTAAAAATGCAAATTACAAGCCGCTATAAATTAATTTGTATGCAAAAATAAATGTTGATGAAAAACCTCACTGTTAAATTTTCAAAAAGCCATGAAATGCAAAATGAATGTTTCTCATAATAACATCTCATCTGAATTGCATATAGAGAAGCCAGATTTGTCATTAGATACATTCAATTCTTATTGAAAGTCGGTCCAAGTTGCTGCATGTATTAATAGTACGGTTAATAGACACTAGGGAATTGGTTCAACTAAGTTCTGTACAAATGCAGAAATGAAAGCTGTGACTGAAGAAAATCTTTCTTGCACAGCCATTCCTTTACACCCTTGAATAAGTGTAAAACGATGTGGACTTGGTAGAAAAACCCTCATTAAGTGATACAAGAATATGTAGTATAAGAAGATTCAAGTAAAATAGCTTACCAGTAGGCAAGCAGCAAGCAAAAGGACCACCAACTGCCTTGACAGAACATACAGTTGAGGGCAGCAGAATGAAGAAAAGTAGAATGTTGTTGCCTAGTTACAAAGAGAACATTTCAGCACTCCCCCCCATCACAAAACCCTTCATATAAATGTAATCCCAGTAACAACTTATATGCTTCAAATTAACGACATTATTTTTATCTTGTAGTTCACTGAAAGAATAGTGCTGACTCTTATCATAATTTTTTTTTTAAAAAGGATATTTTTTCCATGTGTATAGATTTTTTCCATGTGTATGTATATCTCCATAGTCATTAAAGAATCTGTATCATTTTGAAATTATATTTCCTCATGAGAGTGTTTCTAAATATCTGAGAAAAATACTATGAAAAACATACAATATCTGTCTCTCTGTGTAATAATGAAAAGTGCTAAGAGTAGCATACCATATTTGCACATGTGCACTTGCACATACTGTAAATCCCTGCCTAACAATTGTTGCTGGAATGGCTTGCAGTTAGTAGTTTTTTGGGGTGTATAATAATGCCTATTAATACAAAGCAAACAAAGTGATATTTTTGCTCTGTTCTTTGTTCGTTGTATCCTTCTTTGGGGTACTCATAATAAATCATGTTTATCTTCCCAACAGTCCAGGGTTTGATGATTAGGATGCCAGTGACTGGGTTATCCAATAAGTCTCTCAGTTCAAATTCGAAGTGTATTGGACTGTCTTAACTCCAAGCTCATGTTTCTATTCACTAATGTCTTTTGAATGACCTACCCAACTTTTCTCAAGGCATCTATTTCATTTTAGGATTGTCACACTTCCAACTACAATATATGCAAAATGTGTTTTCCTTATTTATAAATGTGAATAATGTATGAAAGATGTCTCTTAATAACTGAGAAAATATGTTAGTTCAGCCTTCCCATCTGACACACTCAGATATATCAAGTCTCCAACAGCCAGATTTCTAGTTAATTTGGCCATCAGTCATGTTGGTTGTGAGAGTTTTAGATCCAGCATATTTCTAAGCACCAGATTACAAAAGCTTGACAACGATTGATGGAGAAGACTTGTAAAAAAGAATATATGCATCTGCTTTATGCAATGTATTCATTCATGTAGATGTCAGAATACACTGAGAGTTTGGACAATATTTGTAACTCAGGGTTGAAATGAGAGGTCCTTGGTGCCCTTTGAGCTTGGTTTATTGTTTTGTTTTTTTGAAGACATTTCATTACCCAAACTATGTAACATCATCAATGTACTGATGTTACATAGTTTGGGTAATGAAAGTTTGCAAAGAAACAACCAAGCTTAGAAAGCACCAAGGACTGCTCACAAACTCTTAAACATGCACCTGGAATGACTGAACAAGGTCTGCCATTTATGAACTACTGCCTAATGAGTATAGCTAGAGTAGACTGCTGATTTCAATTTAAATCATATTTAATACTGAGATTGCATTTCTGTGCTCACATTCAAGAATAAGTTGTATGGAAGACCTGTTAGTACATAAATCATGCTACAAACTAATTTAGACTTGAATTGACTTTTATCACAGTCTTATCACAGTCTTAGCCGACAGCATAACATCTGATATTGGATAAAGCTAAAATTTCATTTCATTCATTACTTAGAATAATTTGTTGTGCTAGTTCTCACTCTTTCTACTATATTTTGGTCATTTCAGAGCCTGGTGGTCCATCTTTCACTATTGGTAAAGCTATCTGGCTACTGTGGGGCCTTGTATTCAACAACTCTGTGCCAGTGCAGAATCCCAAAGGGACTACCAGCAAGATCATGGTATCAGTATGGGCCTTCTTTGCTGTCATCTTTCTGGCCAGTTATACTGCCAATTTGGCTGCCTTTATGATCCAAGAAGAATATGTTGACCAGGTGTCTGGATTGAGTGACAGAAAGGTAATCCACCTGCCCCTCTCCAAGCCTTTGGCATATACTGTATCTTTTTAACAATGATAACATATATATGAATGATGTCTTATAATATTTAACATATTATGGAAATTGTGCAGAAAATGTTTCTTATTACCTATGACAGTGATGGCTAACTTTTTCAGCACTGAGTGCCCAAAGCACCCCCAAAATACAATGCGTGCATGTCCCGTGTCTCCCCTAATCCGAAGACCAGCTGGCTGGCAGGAAGCATGTGCACATGCATGGCGGAGCTGAGCTGGGGCAATGGCTCACGTGCCCACGGAGAGGGCTTTGCGTGCTACCTCTGGCAGTATAGTAACAGAATGAGGAGATGAAAGCAATGCATTTCTTTTCCACAGTATAAGTAGGTTATAAAAGATAAGTGCCATGTAGATTTAAAAATGAATTTCCATAATTTTCTTAACCTCTTTCTCTTGTATGAAATGAGATCAATTTCAACTTCATTTTAGTTTGGTCAAATACCAACATAAAATTAGAATCCATCAAACAACAATATCATAAAGAAAATGCCAATTTTAATGATTTTCTTTGTATGGATGTGTGATATTCTAAGATGCTCTTAATAATATTAAGCTAAAAATATCTAAAACTTGATCTAAGAATAAAATTATGGTGTTTAAAACTAAGATTATATGCCTAACTAAAACTAAATGGCAGAGTTTCAAAACATCATACTCCATTGATATTACTAAATATCTAAATCGAGTGCTAGATTTAGTTCAGAAGGATTCTTTTAGTCCAACACTGGATGTTTCTATTTCAGTCAATGAATGCTGCAATCTGAGAATGTCAATACATACCTAATTTTAATACAGTAGCATTATAGCAGAATTTGGAAACATCCAAGGAAATGGGGTACTGTGATGACCCAGAGTGTAACACAAAAGTAACAAAATCCAAAATGTAAATAAATGTCCTTTAATGCCTCCAACTTGGTCTCACTATTCAATAATACCCAGTTGGAGATAAAACGTAGTCAAAAATAGTCTTCAAAAGAAAACAATACAGTCCGAACTTAATGAACAGATAGAGGTAAAATAAAAAACAAACAAACTACAATGATGAAATTTCCACAGTGGAACAGGAGAAGTATTTACCAAATTCAAGGAAATAACAAGGCACAGTCTGTTGGAAGGACGCCAACCAAGATAACTTCAGATCAAAATAAAACATGCTTTGTTTCCAGCATTTGCCAGTACGCAGGTCCAAACTCTTATTCAGTTCTCACATCTGCAGCCCATGAAGAGGATCAAGGCCCTCTCCTCTTGAGGAGACCACCTCTCTCCCTTATCCTCTCCACCCAGAGTGCCCTAGGATGGATAGGGGATGGACCTGAGTCCTCCTCTGACTGCTCAGCCAGCCTCTGCCCTTCCCCAGCCTCCTCCACAACCTCCGGAGCCACACTTAAACTCCCTGTTGGCTGTTCCTCTTCTCTCTCAGAGTCAGTCTCCACCAGGGGCATGACAGGTACAACTGGAATCTGATCAATTCTACATGGCATGTAGAAAAGGGTAAAGAGAAAATACGATTTGCTTTTTCATACCTAACATGAAGTACAAAGAGCAACCTCGTACATTTCCCATAGGGTACGTGTTTATATGTTTCAGCCACAGAGCTGATTCACAAGCTAAACGATACATGATGTGCTGGAATGTGCACCTGGAAAAGCAGTGGGGAGACCTTTGACAACACAGAACTTTCCCAGAGAGGAGCCCAGATTAAGAGACTGCACAGTCCTGAGCAGGGTGGGATAGGGTGAGGTAGGGAAGAAGAGCTTCCATATAACCACACACCCTAGAATCTCTCAATATATACTATATACAGTAGGTTAAAAAGTTATAGCTTTAGTTGGCAAGATTCTGTCCATTAGGTGTAAGCAAATATAGGACTGAACTGAATTGGATTTTGTGACTGTCATCTTTGGGCTTAGACCTAATAAACATATTGTTGGATTTATTACTTGGAACCTTGACATTATGTCATTTATGTCCAGATGTTGATTCCCAGAATTATTTCTAGGAATTTAAATATGTGGAAAAATGTTTTGAATGGCGACCACTCAAACTGCTGCTTTGTTAATTATACTCATTGCACAGAAAACAGGGTGGGGTTTTTTTCTGTAAAAACAACATACAATGCATACAAATATTAATGTTATGTCTGGACGTAGTTTGGTGAGACTTAACTCAGACAACCATGTATAATTCTTTGATTATGTGTTGTTTAATGCATTTTTAATATTTTATGTGCTCATGGTGTTGGGCAGCCTTACAGTTTTGATAAATTTATTGTGACACAGTAGATTTCATTACTGGAGGGTTTTTTGGGATATTTTAAATAATTTCTGTGATAGAATTAAAACTGAATTATGGTTGACTAGAATTTGAGTCTAGGAAATTGTTAGTGTGAACTACTAGCCAACTTTTTAATCTTTAGGCAATACCATTCTTGTGAAGCGATAGCATAGTTTAATTAAAATTGGTTGCAAGCTCCTATTCTGATTAGAAATTCAGCACCATCATAGGATTTGGCTGCAGTGTGAATTCTTAAACATTCTGGTAAATGCAGAGGATGTATATATAGTGATTTCCTTGGCAAACTATTGAAGCTATTTTGTGATTTTTTCCTTCAGTAAACATGTATGAACATGTGGAAGGTTCATCTGCCAATCTGATTTTTGATAATAAGGCCAACTTCCTTTAATCTTGCTATTTTGAATTTTCATTTAATTTTAAAAATAACTGATTAATTATTTCTCTTCTTATCCTCAATCCAATTGTCATGTGATTGTGATCTTTGGATCACACAATATACCTCACTATTAATTTTGGACATTACAACAGCCAGTTTAAAATTCTAAGTGTTATAACTTTGGGAGTTCTTTAAAAAAAAAAAAAGGATTCTGTCCCAGTGATGGAATCACCACAGGGCCTTTCTAAAGTAATAAAGAGACATATTCCAGTTTGGAATCAGTTTGGAAGAGGAAATGTCTTGAGGTCAGACCTTTAGGTCTCTATCTGCCATTTCCAAAGAGAAGGCACACAGTCTGGTGAGATTCCTGTAATATAGGTGATCAATAATAAAAATCTACTTGGACCTGTTCATGAGTGGTTCTGGTGGCTTGAACCTGACAAGATCCAGATCCACATAAACAGTGTTGTCATACATAAAATGTATGGGGAAATGGGTGGAGAGATATGGAACAGATTAAAGAAAAAAAAAACCTGAGGTATGGGTTCAGTTGAAATAACTAAAGTGAATCAAGGAAAATCATAATTGCAACAGAAGATTACTTATCCTGCTTATAGATAAGCAAACCATAAAAGTGGCTTTGTGAACAATAATAATAATAATATATCAGTATCTCATTATCATTTGTATACCCAGAATTCCATAAAGATGTTCTCCTGGGGAAGTGTGTGTGTGTGTGTGTGTGTGTGTGTGTGTGTGTGTGTGTGTAAAGCATTAATTGCTACTTCTCTTACCCTCAGGTGACTTTTACCTGATCCTGCATGACCTTTCATAAATACCTTTCATGAATTGAGCTGGCACATGCTCTACTATATATTATATTGTAATATATACTGTACTGTAGTTTTCCAAAAATAATTCTTTTTTTTGATTTTCATTAATTGGTTCAATTCAGCAGTATGAGGATTACCAATACTTTACTCAGTCCTAATTTTTCTGGGCTCTCTAAAGCATATTGAATTTCCTACTATTAGATGCTCAAAATACTTAGTTGAAATCTCTAGTCTCAAGAGCAGATATGAGGTTCTTATACTATATAAAGAATAGATTTTTGTGAATGTAAAACATTTCTTTAGATTCTTTTATTCTTAGGACCCATGGGTTGGTAAATGCAGTTGGGCAACAATTATCTTCAGTGTTACAAACATAAAATTTGCTAAGAAGAGTTATGTGTGTACAGTCAAGCTTGTAGTCTAAGACATTTGAATTTGGGCATCATATACTTTTCTGCCTTTTATTTTCATTGGACTACAGAGTTGGATCTAAGATTTGGTAAAGGAGACTAATTGCAAGCTGCAGATAGAATGACTAATATAGCTATTACTCTCCAAGCTAATGTTCCTGCTAATTTGCTAAAGTATTATTGCTTTTTTCCTCCCAAGAATTTGATTCTACAGTTCTCTCTAGAATAAGTGCATGTATTGGTTCAAGGTAAGATGATGAGACAAGATATAAGATAATAAGATGAGCTAACATTTATTGTCATTATAGCACAATAGCACATATTAAAATGAAATTCCAATGCCCCACTTTTGAAAGAAGGAACAATACCAATGTCACCATTATTGTAGAGAGAGCTTTACTTTACTTTGGCCTATTTCTAATGTAGCCCTTAAATACTGGGGATGAGGGATTTACTCTGTACCACTTTATATAGTAATGAAATGTACCAGGATATTCTATAGTAAATCATTCTGATCTCTTCCATTGCCCTCAGCATTGCACATCCAAGTTTTACTGATCTTACACTGATTTATAGACTCATCATAACATTTGCTTTTAGTGTAGTTGTGTTCCTTTAAAAAGATGCTACAATGTATACTATAAACTTTTCTTTCACTGGCAAAACACATACACACACACACACACAGAGAGAGAGAGAGAGAGAGAGAGAGAAAGGGTGGGGAGGGAGAGGCAGTTTGATTTTTACTTGTATTAGGGATTTAAAGGGAATATGGTTCAATTCAAATTTGTGATTTGAGGGCAGATTGATTCACACTGCTTTGAGATGCAAAATGTGATTCATAAAAATAATTTGTCCATAGCCTATAATCAGGAAACATCAGAGTGCCTGCAGCTGTTACATTTTTTGACAGAATGTAGCAGAGAGAGCTGAGATGGTAGTCTCTTTAGAGAACAGTAGGTCTGTCTAATTCCAGCTGGATTTCTTCAAGGGTTTTGCCATAATACTGTAACTATTCCCTTTTTTGTTTTAATGGGGTGGCTCAATCAAAGCTATGTTGAACTGAAGCTTCCTTTGAAGATTTGTACAACCTAATATTTTTATCAAATTATTACCAGTGCAAAAACACAGTTATCTACAGATGCATATTTTTCAGTAGAAAAGATGTATTTATTCTGACAGCAGAAGGGATTGATGTAACCACAAAACAATATATTTTTGAATGAAAATCCATATAGTTGAATCTATTTTAGAAAGTTCTAATTTTAGCAATACAGATACAGACCACATTTTCTGCAGCAGAAATGGTTGGTTCATATATATGTTGTTATGTATATCTACCATTTCAATACACCAGAAGCTTTTTGTGCATTTGTTGCCTTGGCCCGTCATTCTTTTATTTTACATAATATTGTCTAGTTTCACTGGAAAGCAAATTTCAGTTCTTGCATTATTTGACTGACACTACATTGGCAAAATGTACTACTAAGCCATGCAAAATATTTCTGCAGTACTGAATAAGTTTTCCATTTACTTAATAATCTGGCATAATTCTACCTTTTAATATTAATTTTTGTAGCTCCTGTCTCAAAGCTCAATTTGGTGGGGTTTTTTCAATGCCATCTTCTATATAACTATAAGATAATATTTGTAGCTCAGGATTGAACTGAGTAGCCCTTGATTCTCTTCTGAGCATGATGGTTTTCTTGCAGACATTTTATTACCAAAGTATATAACAGCACCAGTGCTAGAATGGAGTAGGGTTTGCTCCTATTTTTATATACTAGCGGCAACACTGACAGGGCAAGCCACTAATATAAAAAAATAAGAGCAAGCCACACTCCCTTCTAGTACCAATGAACAAGAAAATTGTAAGAGAACACCTATTCATTCTAGACAAGTTCAAATCACCAGGACCAGATGAATTACATCCCAAGATTCTGAAGCAGCTGGCAGATGTGATCTCAAAACTATTGAACCATATATTTCAAAGATTCTGGAGCACCAGGGAATTACCAGAGCACGGAAAAGAGCAGATGTGATTCCACCTTCAAAAAAAGGAACACAAAAATGAATCCAGGAAATTACAGACATATCAACCTGACATCAATACCTGGAAAGATTCTGGAAAAGATAATCCAGCAATGAATCTGCAAACACCTAGAGGCAAATAAAGTCATAACTAGAAGCCAACATGAGTTTGTCAAAAATAGGTCATGCCAGATAAATCTTATTGCATTCTCTGACAAAGTGACCAAATTAGTGGACCAGAGAAATACTGTGGATGTAATTTACTTGGACTTCAGTAAGGCATTTGAAAGTAGATCACAATCCAGTACTTGGTTAGACAACATCACCATCAGATGGATTCATAACTGGCTGACCAACCACACTCAACATGCAATCCTTAATGGAACAGCATCTACATGGAGAGGAATAGTAGTGGTAACCCAAAGGCTCAGTCCTCTTCAATATCATCATAAATGATTTAGGTAAGGGAATAGATAAGGAACTCATCATATTTACCAACCGGCAGGAATAGCTAACACTCCAAAATACAGAAGGATCCTGAAAACTGAGTCATATCTAACAAAATGAAATTCAATGTAAGGTTCTACACTTAGGCAAGAAAAATAAAATATAAAGGTATAGAAGAGGTGATGCTGAGCTCAATAGTAATAATTATGAGAGGGATCTTGGTGCCCTAGTTCAGGGATCACCAACCTTTTGGATCTCAGGGACCACCAAACTCATAATTTTAGATCCCAGGGACCACTAACTGGTTCTGTGGGTGTGGCCTAATTTATGGGTGTGGCTTGGTGGTCATGTGACTGGCTGGGCATGGCTTGTATGTAAATATTATAAGAATTTATATAAATAATGATTTTTTTTTATAAAAGAGCAACTTTTACCCAAAATCAGGCAAAGCAGGCAGGCAGATTGAGTTGCTCACAGAATCACAGATTCATTCAGAAATCTATCTATCTGCCATTGGCTAGCTCAGTCTGTCACATAAAATTTGCTTGCAAGCAAACTCATAAAATTAACTTACAACACACCATGTATGTAAATATTGAATTTTTTATAAAAAAGAGCAACTTTTTCCCAAAATCAGGCAAAGCAGGCAGAATCATTCAGTGATCTATCTATCTGCCATTGGCTAGCTCAGTCTCTCAAATATGCTTGCGGTAAGTCTGCACTGAATTTGCTTGCAAGCAAACCTTCAGTCCTAAGGGAGGTTCGGCTGTACTTAAAAGCAGAGCTGAAGATCTAAAGACTAGCTAGAAAGTAAGAAATCTATCCATTTCCTGCTTCCTAGCTAATCTAAATCTCCTAACACAGCAGAACAGATGATGATCGGAAAAAGGAAAAGTAGCAATTTAGAAGGCAAATTTGCCGGGTAAGGAGTGAGTGAGCGGGGAGGGTTCCTGCAGGCCATGTGGGCGGTGCAGCCTTGTGTTTCTGCACAGCCTGGATTAATTGCTTTGAGGGATGCTCTAGGGGTGAGATTTCTCTGTGGCCCACCAAAATTTTCTTATGGCCCAGCAGTGGGCCGTGGCCCACCGGTTGGCGACTGCTGCCCTAGTTGACAATCACTTAAATATGAACCAGCAGTGTGCTGTAGCTGCCAAAAAAGCCAACCCAGTCCTAGGCTGCATTAACAGAGGGACAGAATCAAGATCACATGAAGGGTTAATATCACTTTAAAATGTTCTGATAAGATCACACTTGGAATATTGCATCCAGTTTTCTAAAGGATGTATTTATCAGGAGCAGAAAGAACATTGGGATAAGAATAAAAATGTATCTAGTACTGTATTTCTTAATTCCCATCTCAGCAGGCTAAGTCTGCAGCTTTTTTGGATTTGAAAATAACCATACCAATATGAGTACTTAATGCTTTATTCTAAGGCAATATAAACAAGTAACATAATCACACAATATGACACAATAATCAGAGAATAAATAGGAATACTTAAGGATACTATGTAACCTAAAGCAGAAATCACCTAATTCAGAACTTGTGATTTGTACCTTGGCAGATATTTACTCATTTTTAAAAGACTTAGCCAAGCATGGGGAATTTACAAGTAACATTGGACTTGAGTCCATATTTGCAATATTGAAAATAAAATTGAGTTCTCACTGTGGTCAAAGGATCAGCAGAACATAGCAGAACATAGCAAAGGATTTGCTATGTGCAAAGGATCAGCATAGACTTGTTGCATTAACCCAAGGACAGTGACCAGTTTGAAGACTAAGAAAATTATTAAAGCCTAAAGGAATGTTAACTTTGCCATCCAAGAGAACTCTTATAGGCAGAGAGTTAATGAAAGATTAAATTGATTGGTTGAATATGTTATATAGAATATGGCAATGCCAACACACAGCTATCACCAGCATTCTCTCCATATAGGAATGAAGGAAGTTTCATTATCTGTAACAGCCCCCAAATCATTGAATGGCAAAGCCACCCAATTTCATTTGCTGATTTGAAACACGTCTGGACTATTATTAGTGAGTCAAGATGATTCAGTTGAGGAGTTCTTGAATCAAAGCACTGTTTTATCCTACCCTAATAATTTGCCATAAATATTTTACTGTTTGAAAATTATTTTATGTCTCAGTTTTAAACCAAATATACTGCAGGTAGACTATCTTTTATATTTTTGCAAGTGCAGCTGATTTATTTTAATCATTTTGATGACTAAAGTGCAGTACTGCTTTTTTAATTTAGAGACTTGTCTCTTTGCAGAACATTAAAACTCAATGAATTTTGCATGTAATAGATACATTTCTGCTGCAGTTTATTATTATGCGGAGGAAATCAATTGCATCAATTTATACCATTTGCATTATATCATTACTCAAATGATATAAATTGATGAAAACTTACATATGATGCTACCACATAAATGATGTCAATCCTCTAAATACATGATTCTGATTCAGTTGTTGTAGGTAAGTAGCAGACAACCCCTCTTCATTTAGTTCCGCTAAAATGATACTTTATTCTATAAACCTCAGCAGCAAAGGCCTCAAAAAGAGTTGCCATTTCATATATGGACCTAGATACGAATGGATAACTTCTAATATTAATGTTACTTAAATTCAGGCAATCTAATCTACTCTCAAATAAATTACTGAAAGACTCTTCCTTCCTTCCTTCCTTCCTTCCTTCCTTCCTTCCTTCCTTCCTTCCTTCCTTCCTTCCTTCCTTCCTTCCTTCCTTCCTTCCTTCCTTCCTTTTCTCTTATAGTTCCAAAATCCAAATGCTTTCTCACCACCTTTCCGCTTTGGAACAGTTCCCAATGGCAGTACGGAGAGGAATATTCGCAACAATTACGAACTGATGCATGCCTATATGGTGAAGTTCAACCAAAGATCGGTGCAAGATGCTTTATCATCATTGAAGACAGGGTGAGACTGCTGCCTTCCAAATTTAGCATAAATAATTATGTTGATTGTATAAATCTACCTCTTCAGATATCTTACTTCTTCAAAATATTCCTTTTACCAAAATATTGCATGTATTCCATTCCACACCACTGTCTAGAGGAGATATGAGGAAATTTTGAAGCATAACTATTTATATCCACTTAAGTCAAATGCAGTAAGAGGATCGGTAGTATGAAGCAGTGAGTGCACCGTGGAATGAAGACACAATAAAGAAATACAGAGAAATTGAGCAGGCATATTTACTGGTGTTGATCCTGGGCAAACTGTCCATTGCATATATTCAAAGAACAACATGCTTTATAAATTCAAATAGATAAATATTTTGGCCACAACACCACATTGTTATTAGGATGTGAAATCAAGTCCACATACATGAACAGAAAAATGTATCTTCCTCATGTACATATATGCACATGGGAAAAATCCCAGCAGGAGGAGGAGGAGGCAGCTACAGAGAGAAATAGACCTTCCAACAATCTGTCAAAGAAATCACTGGCAGACTATGAGAAGCACCATTCCCCATTCTGCTAGCACTCCAGAGCAATCCACTAAGCAACTCTTTAACAAGCTGCCAGGAAGAGGGGGCTGGGATGAAATAAAGACCAAAAGCAGGACCAGGTTTTATGGCCCAGTTAAGAGTTCTATGCTGTTTATAGCCTAGAGCAGGGGTCGCTAACCTTTTGGACCTCAGGGACCACCAAACTCATAATTTTAGATCCTAGGGACCACTAACTGGTTCTGTGGGTGTGGCCTAATTTGTGGGTGTGGCTTGGTCATGTGACTGGCTGGGCATGGCTTGTATGTAAATATTATAAGTATTTATATAAATACTGAATTTTTTATAAAAAAGAACAGCTTTTTCCCAAAATCAGGCAAACCAGGCAGATTGAGTTGCTCACAGACTCATTCAGTGATCTATCTATCTGCCATTGGCTAGCTCAGTCTCTCAAATATGCTTGTGGTGAGTCTGCACTGAATTTGCTTGCAAGCAAACCTTCAGTCCTAAGGGAGATTCGGCTGTATTTAAAAGCAGAGCCGAAGATCTAAAGACTAGCTAGAAAGTAAGAAATCCAGCCATTTCCTGCTTCCTAGCTTATGTAAATCTCCTGGCACAGCAGAACAGATGATGGTCGGAAAAAAGAAAAATAGCAATTTAGCAGGCAAGTTTGCCTGGTAAGGAGTGGTTGGGCAGGGAGGGTTCCCACAGGCCATATGCGCGGTGCAGCCTTGTGTTTCTGCGCAGCCTGGATTAATCGCTTTGAGGGGGTGCTCTAGGGGTGAGATTTCTCTGTGGCCCACCAAAATTTTCTCATGGCCCAGCAGTGGGCCGCGGCCCACCGGTTGGCGACCACTGGCCTAAAGTGTCCTACTGGGATAAATACAAAAACCTTATGGAAATATAAGAATGATAAGAATAAAATATTAACTGAACCAGTCAAATGGTTCAACAACTTGTCAAAATATAGCTAGTATTAAATAATGCCCTATCAAACATTCCCCTTTAATCTGTGCCCCTCAAACATTCATGAACTTTGGGTGCACATTAAAAGCAACAGCATGAGACCCACTCTTCCAAGAAGAGTGACCACTAAATGAGGCAAAGAAAAATTAGTGCTACCACTAGTGCATAAGAGGGTTGTTTTAAAATGAGATGGAAAGAGAAAGGAAAATGGGGAAAGATGAAGGAGGTTTTTTCCTTCGTGCTGTCTACATATTTTTCAAGAAGTTTACTCTCTAGGAAAAAAATGCCAGAATAAAATGCCTGTTATAGGGATTAAACACTTAAAAAAATATATAGAATGATTTGCTCTATCTTCATCATAGATTTGGTGACAGAAGTTGTCTGTCTATAAATATTCAGTACCACTTCCACCTTCATGATGAGATTACTTGGGCAATATAAAGCTTACATTTCTTCCCTTATATTGAGATATAACATGATCTCCAACCACTTGTCATATTTAAAGATGCTCCTGGGACTCTTCACAAGAGCAGGGGTCCTGGCCAAATCTAATTTGAGTAATTACATTTTGCTTAACACTATCTCTCCAGCTGTGGGAAATGGTATGCTTTACTGCTTTAATCGCTGTATACTTTTCCTAGGCATGTTGCTGAATTATTGCTACATGGTTTTCATAGTTAAGGAAAGGTATGTTATAGTGAATGAAGATGTTTTCAGATTTGAGTTATGGAGACAAATGGAATATGTTTTCTTGTTTGGGTTCTGAATATATCTTTGAAGACTGAAAAATGCTGGAAACATATGCATTGATCCCATGACTACTCAAATTTTAATTCTGCATAAATATTTGCATTGCCTGGATTCATTCTTTCTCACAGTTGATTTTTAATCAGTGGTTTAATTTTGTACAGTTTTCTATTATTCTTTCCCCCTTTTTGTTTTTTTGCCATTTTGTAGGAAACTGGATGCTTTTATATATGATGCTGCTGTGCTAAACTATATGGCTGGCAGAGATGAAGGCTGCAAGCTAGTGACAATTGGCAGTGGAAAGGTCTTTGCTTCTACTGGCTACGGCATTGCCATCCAGAAGAATTCTGGCTGGAAGCGGCAAGTGGATCTTGCAATTTTACAGCTTTTTGGCGATGGTGAGTAATTTGGATAATGAAGAAAAAAAGGTATTTTACTAAGAGGGAGTAATATTACTTCATTAAACCCTCCAGTGTTTTAACCTAATAGCAAATACTATTTCAAAGATTCTGGCCCACAGCATCATATTGAATGTTTAGTTTTATAGCCATTTATTTATTTGAGAGATTTACAGTTCAACATTTCAGTGGCAATTACCAAAGCGGCTTGTAGTCATAAATATCATGAGGAGGAGTTTCAGAAATCTCAAAGACACAAAAGCTATACTTTCTAAGTTTGTATCCCAACTGTCATCCAAAGAAGTTAGGAGGGAGGATGAAATAAAATAAATATACTTTGTAACGATATGGCATATTTGACAGGAACTCCAACAAGTATTCCCAGCTTCGGCAGTACATAAATACATACATATCCATCATGTGATTCCTTTTTGGGTGAACAATGATATGCAAAGTGCAGAAAAGATGTAAGAAGCAGTAAGCATAGAACAGCATCAGCAAGCTTGGAGTAATGCTGGATTTTGGTTATACTTATGGAACACCAACAAAATGTGCAATAAAAATGTGCACTGGTATAATGTCATTATAATCAGGAGGACTATTTTGCATGTGGTGTAGATATAAATAAGATTAGTCAGATATTAAAGTTAATGATTTCTGTCACATCTTCTATTTTCCCAATTGCCAATTAGTCCCAATACATTTTAAAACAAATCCTACTTCCTCCAGTTTTTCCTCTCAATCTGTAATTAGAAAATGTTTTCAGCGCGGCATTATCCAAATGCTTGGGGTTTAGAATTTGATGAACGAGAATCTTCATTCAAACATTGCTTAGGCAGAATTGGCCAATAACGAAATATAGACTGCTTATTAATGAGCACTTTACCTGCTTCAAATCTGCCAATAGTGAAATATCTTACCACAGGGCTTTGTGTACTGTATGAGTTAAATTAGTTTGCAGCTGCTCCCCCCCATCGGCCCCATCATACATCCTTTGTATCTGGAACATATATTTGTGTGTCTTTGTAAAATATTTTCCTGATAGGCTGCTATAGAGGCAGTTGCAAGAGAGAGTTGATTTTTTAATGTATATGGAAGTGCAATGAGAAATTTAAGTGTAAATCTCTCAGTAGTATCATGTAAGATTTATAGATACACTCTGCTTTCCCAGAAAATCCTGAGTGTTATAAAGTAGCATGTTAGCAAAACTGTATTTGAAGGTTTTTTTCCCCCTGAGATGGGTCAGATGAAATGTGAGTTGGGATACATAGGCCATAGGATACAGTAACTCCAACCGAAACACCAATGCCCTTAAAAATGCACTCACTGGAATGAGAGGTTGACCTCTCTCTGAAGCAGGTGAGGAAAAGAAACTTTGTCTTTTACATAGGATAACGAATACATTAAGTGTTTGGTATGCATCATCACTTCTTTGAGTCATCCAAGTAACAAAGATGTGTTAGCAGAGGTGGAGAAAACATTGGGGTGGGGTGGGGGATATATCTAAAATAAATATACTTGGAGAGCCTGCTGGAATTTTTTTTAATTAACTCTCTATTCAATTTGTATAAAAAATGGTTACTTATAAATATTATTGGTTTCACTTTAGATTGTATAAATAATCTATTTTGACAGGGCTTATTATTTATAATATAATGCACAAACACAATAATTAAAATAACATGGTTGAACATGGTTGAACACAAAGCCTTGATACAGACATTGTGCGGATGTGTTTCCAACTTGGGAAGCAATGGTGTCACATGAGCTTAAGTGGGATGCCAAAGTTGCCTGGACCATTGCATTCTATACCAGATGAAGCTTCTGAATACTCAAATATCAAATAATTTGGGCATAAGAAACAAGATAAGAGAGGACCAGTTATTTAGAGAGGACAATTTGTCCATAGAAAATGCTACTGATATAAGCCAAAGAGCAGAAGTTGCTCACTCATAGTTGATAATTACTGCTGTAGCAATCATAGTCCATCACCTGTAATAAAGACCTATGGAATGATACCAACAGATCCAGTCAGAAATATAGTTTTGGCTCTAGCAAAGAAACCAGAATGGGGGTGGAAAGAACCACCTCAAAACAAGGCAAACTGTAGACAATAATGAAGTGGGAAGGAAGTAAACCTGCAAATTGTGTCCAACAAATGGCCAAAATGTCATAAATATAGAAAATATAATTTCATGACTGAAATATGCAAAAGTACAAAAACAATTTAAAAGATAGCATGAATCTAAAGAAGATAATTTCTTCATTGGCTTAATCAATAACAATAAATCAGTTATATAACTGTTACAGGTGCAGAGGTCAATCTAGCAGTTGATCACGGGTACAAAAAAATGACTTATATCAAATAACTCTGTCTACAAGCATATAAGGATCCAGTAGATACAATGAGTGGTTTGAATTCATTTTGAAATAAAAAAAAGAACATGTATTATGTAAAAGAGTATTATTAAATCCATGAAGCACCATAATGGTCCTAAAAACATTTTTTGCAAGTAGTTAACTGTATCAATACAATCAATATATAATTATTACAGAGAAAAATCCTCCACGGTTAACAAAAATTCCTTTTAGGAACATAACTGAGCATAAAGTTGTATTTTATAATATTATGACACTTCCAAGAATTCATCCACTACTCTTAGGAAAGATACACATACAACGCACAATATACAAGCAGTATTGAAAACAAAAACAAAAGCAGAACTGAAGCAAAAATAATTATTTGCCATAATGTAGAATAAACTTCAGATTAAGTGGATTTATTATATGATTATTGTTTGCAACTAACATAGTTTTTGAGAATTTGCCTGAACTTAAAATAATTAAACTAGTATACTCAAAGAAATTAAACTGTGAGCCAGCTGAGTGTAGTGGTTGAAATTTCAGGATAGAAACCAGGAGTGAGTTCTAATTCTGCCTTAGAATAGAATTCTTTATTGGCCAAGTGTGATTGGACGCATAAGGAAATTGTCTTTGGTGCATATGCTCTCAGTGTACATAAAGGAAAAAATACATTCATCAAGAATCATAAGATACAACATTTAGTGATAATCATAGGTTACCAAAAAGCAATGAAATCAACAAATAAAACAATATAAATTGTAAAGATACAAGCAATATGGTTATAGTCATAAGAGGGAAGAGATAGGTACTAGGAAGTGTTATTGTAATCTAGTAGTAGAGGTATAATAGTAATACAGTCTTAGTAAATAAGTTGACAATGTTGTGGGAATTAGTTGTTTAGCAGAGTAATGACATTCAAGAAAAAAATGTCCTTGTGTCTGGTTGTTCTGGTGTGCAGTGCCCTATAAGCGTCATTTTGAGGGTAGAAGTTGAAGCAATTTATGTCTAGGATGTGAGGAGTCTGTAGATATTTTCACAGCCCTCTTTTTGACTGGTACAGTATACAGGTTCTCAGTGGAAGGCAGGTTGGTAGCAACTGTTAATTATCCGTTGAAGTCTGTGTCTGTTTTGTTTGGTTGCAGAGCCAAACCAGACCATTATAGAAGTGCAGATGACAGACTCAATAATTCCTCAGTAAATTATTATCTATAAAATTAATTCATTATGAAACTATCTGGGTCACTTTGAGCTGGTCACCTTCTCTCAGCCCTAGGAAGGAGGCAATGGCAAATCACTTCTGAAAAACCTTGTCAAGAATCTCCAAGAATCAAGCATGATTGAATGAAACAAACAAACAAAAACAAAGACAGCATTGTGACATTCTGATAGAAGAAATGTCGGTACAAAGATATTTTTAAATTGAATAAATAATCTCACTTTTGGTATGCACCCAGATACATAAGTGAATGTAAATGCAATACAACACAGTCAATACATCTTTAAATGCATCTCCTTTGGGTTATATTCTGCTCTTGAAATGTTCCATCGCACCTTGCAAAATTGATGGTAGGTATTCAAGCAACAGTATTGTACATGAATGACATTCTTGTATGGATCATCATAGAAGAACACAACTACCAGGTTAAAACTGGTACTGGGAAAAGTCAGGTCCTTAAATATGAAACTTATTTATTTATTAAATTTCTATGCCACACATCCACACCCTCTAGGTGACTTACAATATCATAAAAGTTAAAAAGTGCTAAAATTAGAATAAAAAAATTAAAAGTTAAGAATCAACCTAGGAGTGAGAAACTTCTCTACTCCGCCAGCTACCCCTAATATAGTTGGGGCCCTAGGTCAAGTGGCAGAGCCAAGTTTTTAGGCTCTTCTGGAAGTCCAGGAGTGTGGGGTGGATCTCACCTCTGGTGGGAGAATATTCCAGAAGGGGGAGACCACAGCAGAAAATGCTCTTCTCCTGGACCTCACCAGCCAAATGCACCCTCCCAGAGGCTCTTACCAACCAGGAGGGCAAGGATCTAATAAACAAATAGCTGCACTAACAGCCCTGAGGACTCTGTATACCATGCAACAGAGCGACTAGGATATTCCCCCACCTTCACCTGGAACCTGAGTCTGGGGGCAGACCATTTAAATAGGCTAGGCCTCTCTGCAGAGGGGGCAGCATTGGAAAATCTCAAGGACATTGAAAATTGAACAAAAGCAAACCTTGAAGAAATACAGTATCTGAGAGATGTATTAACAAAAGATGGCATTAAACCAGACCTTTTTCCACACAAAAGGAAAAGCAATTGCAGATGTATCAAAACTGACCTGCCAAAATGAAGTTCAGAGGATCATGGGAATGGTAAATTATGTCTCAAAATGTATTCCCAATATAGTTGTCCATACCACAAATTCAAGGTCATTACTTTGCAAAGATGCCATCTGGCACTGGACTGATAAGTATATAAAGAATACTCCAAATACAGCACCTGTTATACAATGTTGATTTTTTTAAAAAAGCAAAACAGCTGCTATTAAACAAGCTATTATTCAAACAGCCAAAGAGACTAACTGAACAGTATTGAAAGTTGCATGACCAAGTTATTTTATTTATAAGGAAGGCAATATGAGGAAGGTTGTAGTTATTACCTTAAACCTGCCCATATAATAGAGAATAATAATAAATTCCTTGGAATATGGTAAGGTGTTTTTTTTTGTCCCAGGTAATAGTTGAGTCCAAGCTGACTTTTTAAAAAAATAACTTACCCCTTCTACCATTGCCCCTTTACAAATGAACACGTGCCAGTCTTATCCAGCAGGTTGCAGATTCAGCTGTGACCTCACAGACATGAATCTTTGATCACCTTTAGCTGTGTGTTCACAAATAATATTTGGCAAGTCACCATAAGCCCCCTCAGTTCATGGGAAACAGGGTATAATCTCAGAAAAGAAGCTTTGTGAGTCACAGGGATGAAGACTGCAACACATATTTGTCATTAAGAATGCTTTAAAATACCAAATAAAATTAGTTAAAAATAGAAGTCTGTATTATTCTGATTACCTCACTCACTCACTCTCTTTTTCACACGCACAAATGGATTTCATATTTCATTTTTTTCCTAACTCTTTTATAGGGGAGATGGAGGAACTAGAAGCTCTCTGGCTCACTGGGATTTGTCACAATGAGAAGAATGAGGTAATGAGTAGTCAGCTGGATATTGACAACATGGCAGGAGTCTTCTATATGTTGGGAGCAGCCATGGCCCTCAGCCTCATCACCTTCATCTGTGAACATCTCTTTTATTGGCAATTTCGCCATTGCTTCATGGGGGTCTGTTCTGGCAAGCCTGGTGTTGTCTTCTCTATTAGCAGGGTGAGTGTATTCAATCGAATACAGGGATTACAATGCAGTGGTGTATTTAGTCCAGTATAAATCTGAGGGTGACATTTGACCATTGAGCATGCATTTGAAATTGGATAGAGCTAGATCAAAGAAGTGGAAGTAAATTAAAACAAAACTATTGTCTCTATAATTAATCCTCATTAATTTAAGAACATCCTTCTTTTGAACAACTTATGAATGGCCAATGGTGTAGCACTCATGGCCTTGGAAGGCTGCATGTGGTCCTTGGGCCATAGTTTGTACACCCCTTGCCTTAAAAAAAAGAGATATCTTGATCCATTATGTTTCCGAGTATAGCTGAAGAGGTTCTTCTCCTCTTTAGCAGAACCTTTCATTCCTGCAAAGGTAATAATCAGGAGCATTGAATACAAATCACTGTACTTCCAAACAATTTTAATAGCATTTTTTTCCTCAAGGATAATACAAATGTAACATAATGGAAGAGGTGGTTGACGGCTATAACATACAAAATGCTGGACTAGATATATCATTACTTTAATCCTACTGTACATAGCTTCTTCTAATGTTCATTAAAAATGAAATATTCCTGCAAATGCTTTCACATTGCAAATTAGTTGAAACTTCGTCAAATATAATTTTGAAATAATATTTTAAACCTAAACTATTAAGTTGTAAATTCATTCAGTTTTAAAGTATATCTCGGTAGTCAAAGTTTCAATTATAAAATTATAAAGGTAATTCAAAATACTTTAAAATATCTTATTATGTAACCAGAAAAGTCAAATTCAGATATTGAACAAAAGATGGCAATGAATTTTGCTTGAGAAAGATATGTTATATACAGTGTTACAGTATGTTCTGTTTTCTTTGTCACAATTGCTGAGGAAGGACTAGAGCAAGTATGAATTTGTAGGTCACAAGCTGTGATCCAAATGAATAACAAAAACTGGGCTGAGCAGAGGGACAGGAGATTGTGCCAAGTGAACTAATACATTGTACTTGGCTTGACAGTTTCTAATTCCTAAGTGAACAAATCAGGACGGTACCCAAGAACATCTACAAAGTGTAAGGTTGGCCTCATTTAGGGTATTATAAGAAGAAGGAGCACCTTGAATCAGAATTAGAAGCTAATAGTCAAAACCATAGATCAATTACCGGTCTCACCATCCAATAAATATATGAGACAATGAAGGCATCTTGAGCTCCAGAGTAATCTTTTAGTTCATTTTAGTAGTAATATTTTGAGAGAGGTAACAAGATAATGGTAGGCAGTGACCTGCTAGACTTTATTATTCAGAAAAATAAATGAAATATGTCACATGTAAATTAAGAACAACATTCCTGGCAAGAACAACAATGTAGATATTGGAAATAAATGTATGTTTTAAGATCATTTCTAAGCAGAACTTCTGATCAACCAGAATATTTGCAACCTTGTTTAAAATAAGCAGATTGGTTAATGTAATAAAAATGGCCAGACTCATTGAAATGTACTGAAAGGGAAAGAAAACATCTCTCTTTTTGATAACTTTCACCAAGTGTCAGTCTTCTCTGTTTGGGGAAGATAGTTAGGAGGGTGACAGAGATTTAGCTCTACAATATCATGGAGGAAACATATTATCTAGATCCCTTTCAATCAGGATTCAGGGCTGAACATGAGACCAAGCAATAATGTTCATTCTAGCAGACAATATTTATTGGGAAATGAATGGGGGGTACTAATACCTTTCTAGTCCTCATAGATCTCTCAACAGAATTAAATACTCTCAACCATGGTATTATTCGGGCTATCTGCAAAGATTACAAGTCGAAGACACCTTTTACAAAGGTTTTACTCCTACTCAAGTGGGCAGTTCTGGTTCATAGCCACAGGCAAATAGTGGTCAAGTTGGTTGCTTGATGGCTTTCATGTGGCATGACATTGGAGCTTGATTTCCTCACCCACATTATTTAACATCTATATGAAATTTCTAAGAGAGGTAATCGAATAGTGGTATCCAATCCAAAACAAATTTTTGAGGTCTTAAACTGATGCTTGAAGGCTGTCAAAAACTGGATAAGATGAAACAAATTCAAATTAATTCCTGCCAAACAGAGTTACTGCCGGTCAATTGACATTATCAGTAACATCAGCCCTTGATAGAGTTGCATTACCCTGGAGATAATCTATGATTTGTTTCCTGCTACAGCAGCAGCTAGAAGTTGTGTCCTTGGTTGGTGTGCCAAGTATTTATGTATGTATGTATGTATGTATGTATGTATGTATGTATGTAGATATGTAGGTAGATAGGTAGGTAGGTATGCGTTTATCAAAATAATAGAGCAGTCTATCTCACAAAACATGACTCTGGACAGAATACAAGCTTAATGACAATAAAAAATAAAACATTTAAACAGGAATAAAAAATAAATCCCTATATTGAGAGGAAAAAAGCAGTCGCTTGACATCAGACAGCCAACTTGCAAGCTCACCATGGCATCCCCAAGGCTTATGGAAGAACCATATTTTAATGATGTTCCAGAGGGCTAGCAGGGATGGTGCTAACCTCACCTCAGGGGGAATGATTTTCAGAAGGTGGGAGCCATAGCAAAAAAAGCAACCTGAATTGGACCCTGAATCAAACTAGTTGTCAGGGCTCCAACAAATCCACCCTCATTCAAATAAAAAATCTCTAGCCACATCTCAGAGAAAAGAAAATTGATTTATTAGAAATGGCCATGTTGGTGATTAGCTGGGTGATGATGATACTAAATCACATCATACATTTCCCCCTTGACCCTGGTCTTTCCCCCACCCCCTGGATGTGACTTCTCCAATGGAACACATTCATCTCCAAGAGTCATCCATCATGCTCTCCAATAACCTTCTTACGCTTCGACAACTTTGGGCTGCCGGGGTGATTATCTAGGCATTTCAGGAATACCCTATTTTTCCTCACTCCCTCTTTCTGGCAGCTAAAAAGACCAAAGGAGTATCTTTTTAGTTGACACTAGTAGCCAGTGCAGGTCATGGACATAGGTGTAATGTGCACCACCCTAGGGACATACATAATGTCTGCATAGCTGCACTCTGCACTAGCTGAAGCTTTTAGATGCTCTTCAAGGATAGACTAAGGCAGAGTGTTTTATAATCTATTCCAGATGTGACCAAAGCATGAGTAACTGAGTTGTAAAGTTTTATAGTTCAGGAAGGGGCACAACTGGCAGACACAGCTGTTCAAAGGATATCTTATACATGACTGCTACCTGCCAAAGACAGTAAAGTTCCAGCTCCAGAAGGCTCCAAAATTTAGTGACACTTAATCTTCAGGGTTCAGCTGAAGCCTGTTGTTACTTATCTGGATCCCACAGTCTCCAAACACTGAGACATTAACATCATTGCTTAGCTGGGCAGAAGTAGAGGATATATAACTGTAAATCATCAACATACAGATATATGGCCTTTCCTTGCTTAAGAAGCCTTGATGACAATGTCTAAAATTTTTGATCATTTCACAACTTGTCTACTGCAATATCCTGAAATTGAAACTAACTTGTAAGCTACTGTACATCTGGGGCAAATACCATCTTGGATTAGTCAAGTCAATCTGTTTATTTCTAATCCTAAGGTCAGTTGATTTTTGGACTCAATAATTTATAAAGTCTTATACAGTGTGCTGTAGTACAGGGACACACCAGAGACTCCTTTTCAAGTTTGATTCTGTCCATCCAGCCCAAAGATTAAGAGAAGGCCTGCTAAGCCACCCACTTCATGTGAATAACATAGTGTGGGATCACCTCTTGGGTGATCCTCTCTCCTCACAATATACTGTCCCTGTATCTCAGTTTGGTGCAACCCTTCATACATTTTTGAAGGTCTTTAAAAGCCAATTTATTCCAATGAGCTTTTGATTTATAGATTGATTCTGGTTGGCTTTCCAGTTTTATATTAAGTATTGGTGTTTTTCTTGTCTTGTTCTTTTACTCCTGTGTTTATTTTTGTACCTTAACCAGAATAATTTTGATTGATGCTCTTTAGCAAAACTTGTAAATAAAAAAATAGATTCCCAAATAAAAAGGAACTAAAATCACAAGTAGGGGTTAAAAGTGAAAGAATGGTTGTAGTAGTGGCAAAAGAATTAATGATCTGAATCAATGTATACAAATGCAAGTGGTCCTTCTCTCTGGAGGCCGAATGAGAACTACTTCATGTAGTATGTTGCCCAATTGAAAGTGATACAGCAAGGAATCTTGAAAGATAAAATCTTATTTACCAAAAGACATTTTTTCAACTTCCAATTCTGTAGCTTCTTTGCATTTCTGTTAACCCTTTTCCCCCCCTTTTTCCCATTTCAGGGTATATACAGCTGCATCCATGGAGTGGCTATTGAAGACCACCATTCTTCTATGAATTCTCCCACTGCCACCATGAACAATACCCATTCTAATATTTTGCGTCTGCTCCGAACAGCAAAGAACATGGCTAACCTTTCAGGTGTCAATGGATCACCACAAAGTGCCCTGGATTTCATCCGTCGTGAATCATCTGTTTATGATATCTCTGAACATCGCCGTAGCTTCACCCACTCTGATTGCAAGTCTTATAATAACCCCCCTTGTGAGGAGAATCTTTTCAGTGATTATATTAGTGAGGTAGAAAGGACTTTCGGCAATCTACAACTGAAAGAAAGTAATGTTTATCAAGACCATTATCATCATCATCATCGCCCCCATAGCATTGGTAGTGCCAGTTCTATTGATGGACTATATGACTGTGATAATCCACCCTTCTCTTCTCAGTCTCGATCCCTCAGTAAAAAGCCACTAGATATTGGTTTACCACCATCCAAGCATGGCCAGTTAGGTGACCTTTATGGCAAGCTGTCATTCAAGAGTGATCGATATAGTGGAGGAGGAGGGGCACATGATGATTTAATCCGTTCAGATGTTTCAGACATATCCACTCATACGGTAACATATGGCAACATTGAAGGCAATGCAGCAAAGCGGAGAAAACAGCAATATAAAGATAGCTTAAAGAAACGCCCAGCCTCAGCTAAATCACGGAGAGAATTTGATGAGATTGAACTGGCCTATCGACGGCGTCCCCGTTCCCCTGATCACAAACGCTACTTTAGAGACAAGGAAGGGCTAAGGGATTTCTATTTGGACCAATTCCGGGCTAAGGAAAACTCACCACATTGGGAACACGTAGATCTGACAGATATCTATAAAGAACGGGGAGATGACTTTAAGCGTGACACTCTAGGGGGAACAGGGACGTGTACAAATAGGACCCATCACAAACATGGGTCAGGGGAATTTGGAGTAAACAATGAGCACAAGCACAGTGTTGTGAGTGGAGTACCAGTGCCATGGGAAAAAAACCTTACCAATCTTGATTGGGAGGAACGGCCAGGGTCTAATTATTGCCGCAGTTGCCCATCTAAACTGCATAACTACACCCCAGCTGTGGTGGGGCAGAACTCCACCCGTCAGCCGTGCATCCGGTGTGAAGCTTGCAAGAAGGCAGGCAACCTCTATGATATTAGTGAGGACAACTCCCTTCAAGAGCTGGATCAGCCATCTGCTCCTGTGCCAGTGGCAACCAGCACCTCCACCACCAAGTACCCTCAGAGCCCTTCCAACTCTGCCTCCAAGGTGCAGAAAAAGAATCGCAACAAGCTCCGCCGGCAGCACTCCTATGACACATTTGTGGATCTGCAGAAGGAAGAAGCAGCCCTGGCCCCACGCAGTGTGAGCTTAAAGGACAAAGGCCGCTTTTTGGAGGGAAGCCCTTATGCTCATATGTTTGAAATGCCAGCAAGCGAGTCCACTTTTGCCAACAACAAGTCCTCACTGCCTGCCACCAGCCACCACCACCACAACAATCCTGGCATTAGTGGTGGTTATATGCTAAGCAAGTCTCTCTACCCCGATCGGGTCACTCAAAACCCTTTCATCCCCACTTTTGGGGATGACCAGTGCTTGCTCCATGGCAGCAAATCCTATTTCTTCAGGCAGCCTGTGGTGGCAGGAGGGCCCAAGGCCAGGCCAGACTTCCGAGCCATTGTCACCACCAACAAGCCAGTGGTCTCAGCTCTTCATGGAGCTGTGCCGGCCCGTTTCCAGAAGGACATCTGTATAGGGAACCAGTCCAACCCCTGTGTGCCTAACAACAAAAACCCCAGGGCTTTCAATGGCTCTAGCAATGGGCATGTTTATGAGAAACTCTCTAGTATTGAATCTGATGTCTGAGTGATGGGGAAAAAAGCATGGGAGAGGATGGTGCAGGGAATGCAAAGCTTGGGAGGGGCAAGTGGTGGGTTTAGTCCTAGCTCCCATTTGCTGCTCTTCGGCTACTGTTTCTTTCCTTTAAAAAAAAAAAAAAGTGGAATATTGGAGTTCTGCTTAGGCAGAGCCGATGAGAAGTGCCACTTCTTTCTTTCCCCACACCTGAACTCCTAATTATCTCTTTTCATTTCCCTACTCACATTTCCATTCCTGACCATCACATGTCAGAGCTTACTAGCTTAGCTTGTGTTTTCACAGTTGGAAAGACAGGGCATGGATCAGGTGAGGTCAGCACATGGGTAGAGGCCATACCCCAATACAGAATTGGGGGTTTCTTAGCAGCAAACAGGGATGGTTAGTATTGATATGAAGATACCACGTAAGGCAAAGAGCAGAGGAAAGAAAGATTAGTTCTTTTTACATTTGTACTTTTTTTAAAAAAAATGTGAGATACAACTAATGTGGAATTTATTTAATGAAATACATTCAGTTCTTTTATAAAGACTTTAGGGAAAGGGTAAAAATTGAAGTTGCATAGATACATCCTGGAATACAGTTTATCTTGTGGAAGAAGGAGGTGTGGAGATCTGCTTGGAAGTTCAGTTATGGCAGCCCAGCAAGGCCATTTCTGAAGGATGGGCTGAAATTACAGAAGCTAGGACAAGTGAGAACAGGAAACTCTTACCAAGGGTCTTGAGAAAATTAAAAGGTGGGATCCCAGGGTGGGGAATCTGTCTGATTTTCTCTTCTCATGAAAATCATTGTTAATTTTGAAACCATAAACTTTTGGGTGTGAATTGATTTGTGCACAGCTCTCTTAAATAATTATTTACATCAAATACAGACAACAAGAATAAAACCAATGTAACATCACTGAAGTATTTTTCTTACACACCCCAGCAGAACAAGCCTCTACGATGTGGATGAATAAGAAGGCTGAACAATTAGAAAAGGAGGCTGGCAGCTCCACAAACCCCACTGTTCTTTTGATGAATTAAGTGTGGAAGGGAGATTTCTCAACTGCCATGTCCTTGCTTCTCTTGCAAAAGGACATTTTGAGAGACTACCAAAAAAAAAAAAAAAAAGGCTTTCTCTGCTGTTGGAGTTGAGTAGAAAGTGCAAGTAGAAGGTGGTGCTGCTGGTGGGGATAATAGGACCAGCACAACTCATACCATGTGTATATGTATATTTATTGAATATATACTTATATTTGATAACTATAGTGTTGTGGAACCATGGCTTGTCTTCCACAGGGCATGAGGAGATGAAATACCAGTTCCCACAGTTGCTGTAGTGGGGATCAGAAAGCAGAGGTAGCAAGAAGCAAGAAAGTTAAGAGCGGCCAGGTGATGCTAAACAGGAAAAGTAGTTTATTTAGCAGCATTATAATTGTTCTGGACCTCTTCTCGGTGTAATGCAGTATTGCTTGCAGCAGTTTTTCTCTCTCAAGGAGGAATAATTGAAAATGTGAGTAAAACTACTTATAGTCAAAGTGAGATTGTTTCATTTACATCAGGAACCCTCAGGTAAGAGCAACAGGCTAACTGTTGCCTCCCAAATATGTGGCAAAACATCTCACTTTTTCCTGGGTCTGTTGATCTGCTTTCCTAACAAAACAAGAGGGCAGAAGTACCTCTTCTGAAAATTGAACTGAATAAATGCAGAGGCAGAAGCACTGAACTCTGGAAGCAGCTATTCTTTTTGAGCCACATTTCTTGCAACTGATTCTCCTTTCATGTCCTTTCATCCACACCCCATTGGGCTTTATATTTTTTTAATATATTTGCTGCATTGAAGCCATTGGAAGGCATTGTTTTTTTGGTAGAGAGGGTAAATATGGGCTTGAACTTTATTAGGTTATGGAAGGAGTGATGTCTGGAAGAGCAGAATGCCTTTTACAATCCCTCTCAAAAAAGCTACTTTCCTAGCAGTCTGCAGCACACAAAGTAACTGATGAATCCTTTAACAAAGGGCACTTGGGAAGGCATTCATCTCATTTGTAAATTGATATTTTTTTTTCTATTGCATTTTTGTATAAAATTAGTGCTTCTCTTGTGAATATTCAGATTTTGAGAGGATATGGGTTTTTAATTGTTGCATTTTCCCCTATAGTTTTCAGTCTTTGTATATGGAAGTAGCTTTATGTTGGCCCGTACCATTACAAATGGGAAATAATAAGAGAAAACTGCATGTATTGAATACCTCTTTCTAAATCACACTTGTCACATTTTTCCTCATGTTTAGAAAACGGCAATGAATCATCTTAAACCTCACTAGCAAGGCTTTCGTGTTCCTTGCTGGATTATAAACTCATACCCTTTGTCTGGAATCCGGGCTCGGAAGCATTGTGCTTTTTTTCTTCAGATGGAGTAAATTCATTTTGAATGTTCAGTTTAAATCACACCCAGATTACAGGAACTTCTCCAAAGTTATATTAGCTTGGAAAGCTTGAGACTGGGAAATCTCTCAATTAACATTTAGTACTTAAAATTTATTAAACAGCTGGGTTTGGTCCTAGTGATGAGCCTGCCTCTGGGTAGCTCCCTTTCTCAGCTGAAACAAAAAATATTAGTATTGTAGTACTTCAGGAAAAAAGTTCACTAAAAATCAAGCTAAAAAGATATTAACTGAACTCTCAGAATGATTTTAGATGCATATTTGGGGTATAGGTTTACTCTGGTTTTAATTTTCTTGCAATCTGGCTCAGTTTGAATGTTAAATTCACATGTTTACACTATAGCTAAGATTTAATAATATTAAATTACCAGTGTTAATTTGCGTGCACAGAGCATGAAACATGTCTGCTTAAAGATGAGTAGAAATGTTGGAGAACTTTCAATAACAGTTAATAAGCAGGTATTGTGTCTACTGCTTTAATATAAGAAATTAGCCTCTTGATCTCTCCATCTATCTTGAACATCTTATTTGTCTTTATATTGAAATTTGACCAAGAACAAAGTTGGTTCGACCACATACATAAGTTATGTTTTAAATATTATTATGGATATTATTTCACAAACAATATCAAATATGAACATGATGGAAAAATTGAGCTGCAGGTGCTGTTTATGGAGACAGTAATGTTGGTTATTTAACTTGCCAAAAATACATGAAACTTTGTATAATACACACACACAATTGTATGTTCATCATTTAAGAAATTCAGTTTCCTCCTCCTACTTAGAAAAATGGGATGTGTTCGCCAGTTTTCTCATTGCATAAATTTGATTTCTCCCGTGAACTAAGATTCATTGTCTTCTGCTTGGGTGAGTGGTTCTGCACCTGAACATACATAACTGACATTTTTGTTATTCAGATGCTTTAGGATAATGTATTGAAATACTTACTTAATACTAATTCTAGAGCCATGACAGTACATATGTTGTAAATGGAGGGGTGGGGGGATAAGGAATGTGAAGATGTTTTTCTTTTTTAAAAAATGGCAGATTTTCCAAGCTATTTAACTGAGTATGGCATGCTGCCAGACCACTTATTCTGGCATTCTATAACAGATCTGATACAATGTGTGCCAGTGTAGCAATACACCATCTTATGTTATATCTTGCCATAATGTGTGGTGCTTCAGGAATATGGTGAGTGGGATATTTTGTTTGTCACCAAAAACATCAGAGAAAATGTGTTGCCTTGTTTCAGTGCTAATCTATTGGTTTTAAAACTTTTCTTAAAATTGTCTTCTAATAGGTAAATCTGTATTTCTTCTACTTGCAAAAATCCAACATAATTTCAATTTGGACTCAAATGATTTTTTTTTTAATACTGCTCATGGCAGGGAGGGGGAAGGATGAGGAAAACCCCAGATTTCTTCATTTAAATCTGCAAAATATTCCAGGACTTCTAAATGAAGCCATTAATGTGATACTGATAAACTGATTACTTTCATTTTCTTTAAGCTTTATTATATAGAAACTAGAACAGGCATATATGAGTTCCTTTACATCGTTTAGTATAGCATTCTTGCCAGAAAGTGTGTTGTTTATGTCTGTTTCCCATCTGCTGCAAAATGGGACTTCTGTTGGTTTCAGCCCATTTTGTCCACTGGATGAACAGGAGCTCAGGTTCCTGACATCAAAAGAAGAGGGAAATAAACTTTTCTTACCTGCTTTGATGTCCTCTCTTGTAAGTGCTTCCCTGAAATTGAACATACTAGGTTTGTCCAAGTGATCATGTCTATTGTCCTGCTGGACACTGCTCCAATATAAAGAACATATTAATGGGACACTAGACTTGTCCCTCAAGGGCTTATTTCCCATTTGTAGCCAAATAGGCTTTTAAGCCATAATTCCCGTTCTTAATATTCCTTACATCCTCACCACTGGAAAGGTTGGTTGGGGTTATAATCACCAGTTAGAGATCCAGCTTCATTTCCATGGAACCTATCAAACTAAACCTCAAACAAAGCTCAAGCATCTCATAAGCAGTAATTCTGAAGCCACTTTCTAGGTTTTAAATGTTCCTGCGTTATACTGCTGTACAATAATATGGTTTATTATATTATCCTATAGACTATATGCATACATCTTTATAAAATGGAGATATGATTTATTAGTAAGTCCACTAAATGTCAAAACTTAATAGAAGATGAAATGTCAATTTGTACAACCAGAACAACCAGACTAATAGCCAATGGAGGCAAGGGCAATTCCTCTTCTAAATGAGGTATATTTTAGACTTGTTTCCTGAAATTCTTGAAGAATACAAAGATCAACATTTGAATTAAATTGATAAACTTCAGAGCAACAAAGAGCAACCTTTGTTGCTCTTTTTCATGATAAATTATTGAGCTGAATGGATCCAGAGAGTGGTTTGTATGTGACAAAACTGATGTGTATGCTAACTTAACCCATATTTACCATATCACTACAAAGTTATTCAAAATAAATTATTGCTCATGAAATTTTTTTACCATAGGCCAATTTAAATTTGGATCCAAACAGTCAAGGCAGTATGACAAATTGATAATTTGAACTGTTCAAAAGAAAAAATGCTGATATAAGTAAATTATTACATAATTCATTTAACTTACGACATATGCTAGGTTAAATTCTTTGAACACCCAACCATACCGTCATTATAAGCTCTGGTACAGATGAAAATAATTGAATTTAAAACGTTTGTCTCAAAAACCCCTGAGTATGCATGGGCACATTCCAAACATAAAATTCACTATTTTTCTTGATTCGTTTCAATTCAATTTTTTTTTCAAAGCAGAAACAATGCAACATTTCTTAACATTGTTACTAATGTTATGTATTCATGTTGTGCCATATATATCATCCGCTTATTTAACTGCGGTTATATGTAGATATAAATGTACATATGTATAGAGGCTTATTATAGCATTATATTCAGGTTGGGGGAAGAGGGTAGTTTTTTATATGTACAGTATTTCCTTATTAAGCAAAGGCATGGGGCAGGGGAAGGGGAGTTGACTTTTGAGTTGTGGTTTTCCTTGATCTGTGGTGTTTGAAGTTGTTTCAGTGATTGCTTTTGCCAGTTTGGGAAATTTATCTGGATGTTCTATATGTGTGCTAAGAAAGGGACTCATGTTAGGGGAGGTTGGGGCTAGTGTTGGGAGGGGAGGAAAGGGTGTTAATAGTTTCCTTAATTAGAACATGTATCGATTGCTAGAGACTATAAGTTTGAGATGATATATTTGAAACACCAGAAAAGCTCCTACTTCAGGACCATCTACTCTTCTTCTTCTTCTTCTCCCCAACATCATGATTGTTTCTCTTTTCCTTGTTCTGGGCTGTTAGTAGCAGTCACTATCTCAAGACCTCTGGGTTTTTAATTCATGGTCTCTATCTCTTGTTCGTCCCCCGAGAGGTTTCCTGTTTTAATAAGCTCCTTTTGTTCACCAGGGATAAAATTCTGGATCAATTTAACATCTATCTTAGCAGCTCTCTTCTCAAGTTCAGATACTCCCATACTCTCTTCAAAATCTTTAGAATCTTTGCTGTCCTTCATCTCTTTCCCCCACCCACCCTCATCTTTGGTAGCTACGTTCACTCAAACATATGTGTGTTTGTGAAACACACACATTCAAATCACAGAAATGAGAAAACACAGTGAGAATGTAGAGTGGAAGATTGGAATTGGACTGGACCTTTGAATCCTTGCTCAATTTGAGGTTTCTATATGCCCTGGGATTGTGCATTATTGTTCAATATACAATACAGGACTGTTACAGGACTGTTGTATACAACCATGATTGTAACCTTACTTTTTTTTTTTCACTATCATCATTACTCATAATATACCAATATCTACTTCCTTGAAGTTTATTGCTATCTGTGTTAAGATAATAGCCAAAGTTATAATTCAGCTAGTTAGATAATGGCACAAACAAACACTAATATGTTTAACATGACTGTGATAAATACTTGAAATTATTATAAAATTAAGGCATGAACAAGTAGAAAGATTATTTCTTATTGTGTATCTTTCTTTTTTTGGTAAAATGTCAGTTGATCAATAATTTGAGATCAGGGCTTCTTATATTGCCTGAGAAAAAGTATAGGATTGTCTCTTCGTCATCATTCCATTCATGGTTAAAAGTTGATATACTGTAGTTGAACTACAAGTACATGATAGTAGAATATGATCTTTTGATCACAGTTCGGATTATGCTAGGCAGGCTGTCTGAAACATTTAGGCTATTTGCATATGATGTAGTATTAATTCCATAGTGAATCCCTTAATTGGAAGACAGTCTTCAATTATTTTCACTTCTGTCAGCCTCATAACAACAGGTAGGCAATGTTGTAAATCAATCAGTTCTCACTGATGTTGACCAATAGGAGAGTTAGAAATGTGGTTTAATCAGTATCTCGCCTCATCAATTACCGCAACTCTGGAATAATAAAAATTTCCCTGTCCCTACTTCAAATAAAAAGAAAATAAATTGCTAACATCCATCACTATACATTTTCTTTACATAATGTGGATATATATTGAACTATTTGCAAACAAAATAAACAGAGCAGTTGTTGCCCATAATATGAAAGAGTCAGTTCTATTTCTGAAAAAAAAAACCTATGATGCTGGAAACATAATGCAGTACCATATTAACATGATAAATGGACCTACACTGTATTATGGATCTAGATTGCAGTATAAGTCTTTCTATGAAGGACCTAAATGATTTTCTTAAGCCTAAAGGCAGGATTAGGGTTATCAGATTTAAACTGCAAATACCCAAATAGCTACCAAAGGGCAACAAAGAAAGAGATAAAAGGTTTATTTTCTGACATCTACAGGTCATATATATATTTGTAACCCAGGTCTTAAAGTCCTAAACTGAGTATGTTAAGAATTTAATTAAAAAAAGAAATATAAACAAATTTGGTGCTTGATATTTAAATAAAGAGTGAGGATAGCTGAAACAGATTTTATAAGGATTAGGGAATTACCTGGAAGTTGCCTACAAGAATTAAGATCATGTTCTCTGATAATGTTGATTGTATTCCTTTACTGAAGAAGGACTTGTTTGTGTCCAGGAACCAGGTAGTATGGTAAAGCAACAACAAAGAAAATGAAATCACTGACCCCTATCAGCGCTGCAACAATAAGATCTAATTTTCTTAGGATTTAATTAGACAGGAATAGAACAGAAAAATGCTGATTCATTCCTTGAAACAAATCAGTGTTACAGAATGGGCAAACTCTCTTAGGAATAAGTGCTCTCTTAGGAACAAGATTTAAAATGGGGATTGAAAACCCAGTGAGGGCATCTGGGAATACCCCCAAACAAAGCACACGGCTGTAGTCATACACATTGTTATTTTTAAGAATGCTGTGGACCAGAAGTATTCTTGTCAATAAAAATTCCTATCTGTGTACCAGAGGGTATTCTTGTCAATAAAGTGGTAAAAAAGTGGTAGGCACTTTTTTATAAGCTGCCAGACTTCCTCTTCTTTTAATGTAGATCTAAATCTAACAAATACAATTGGTGTAACAAGAAGCATGATATTGCAGGAGATATAGACAAGCAGATTGGTGATCACAGATATCGGCAGTCTGCTTTTGGCTGATCAAAACGACCCCTATTTCCTCTGAATTTCCTGTACTCACTGTTAATATTAATCAATCTTACCTATTCTGTCTTTTGCGTTCTCTTATGAGAAACGTCTCATATTCTCTCACAGTGTTTCATTTTTATCATCCTTTTTTCAATGCCCGATCATTAAACATTCTATCATGGCTTAAGTTGTTGGTTGCTCTTCTCTTTGCTCTTTTGAATTTATCAGCACCTTTTTCTAAATATTGAAAATAGAATTTTAAAAAATCATAATTTGATAAACCTTTGTAGCACTGCATGATAATATTTAACACTGTCCTATTGAGCAGGACTTTTTCTTCTAATTCTATTTATTCAGAGGCTTATGATCCAGATACTGGTTTGCATTCTAATAGCATGGTATCCCTGGAATGGAATCCACCAGGAAATTGGAGACACATTTTTGGATTATGTCCATTATCAATTTGTAGATGCATGGCTTTTGATGGGAGTAGGTTGGGGAATTATTCTGTAGAAAATGATATGGTAAAGCAATATTTTTAGTATAGTAGAATTTAGGTTAGAAAATAAAAGAGAAATGGAAATTTAATTAAAATGTATCTTCAGCAACTATAAAAAAAAGTATTCAGATCCCTTTCTCATAGACTGAAAAGAATTCTAGAATTTTATTTAATTTGTTTTCAAGTTGATATCTAAGCTGGCCAACTTTTAAAGTCAAGTGAGGCTCAATGTAGGTTACTATTCTAAAAAATCTGCCATTTCAATTATTGTGCCTTCTAAAATAAAAAAAACTTCTGCTCTATAAAGATTTGCTTAATAATAGTTCCCCATGGGAGACTTCTTGCTGAAATTGGCTGACCAATTCTCCATCCAGTTCTCATGGTTTATATGTTGGTTTATGTGTGGTGCTTATCAGAATAAATGTCACTAGTGCCTTTCATTAATGTAGCAATTTGTAACTCGCTCTTTTCTGTATTACTAACAACATTTTACTGACCTAGAGTGAGTCTATCTTTCTATGAAGCATAAGATCACTAGCAATGTTTCTACCCTTGACTTCCTTAAAATAGGCCTGCCGATTTAAGAGTTAATGACACAAAGCTTAGGGGCATAGGAGGGGAAGGTTACTAACATGACCGAAGACAGACAGTAGTGGGCCTTCTCCAACTTTATGCAGTTCATTGGCAAAAAGAAATAAGTTCTGTGCCGAGCATGGAGGAAAAGACAGATGCACAGAAAGGCAAAATCTGGCTTGGCAGCAGTCCTTGTGAGAAACACTTATGGGCATCCTAAATGATTACAAATTAAGCATGAATCAGTAGCGTGCTGTAGCTAACAAAACAACCAAAACAATATTTTGCTACATCAAAGTTGTAATGTAAAGTTCATAGGAAATGATGGTTGTGCTGTATCTTGTGTTGATCAAACCCAGTCTAGAATGCTATTCCCTGTTCTGGTTGCCACAATTCAAGGATGAGGCTGAGGAACCCGGCACAGTGGCGGGCGGGGTGTGTGTGTGAGAAAGATGGTGAGGAACTTGGAATTAAATGTTATGAAGAGGAGTTATAGAAACTGGGTATGTTTAATCTGAAGAAGAGAAGGCTAAAAGGAAATGTAATAGCAGTTCTTTTTCAAAAATTAAAGGTGTGTCAATTACAGGGAAGAGGCTGTATTCTCCATAGCTCCTGGGTGTATGACAAGAACCAATGGGTGGAAGCTTCATAGATGGAGACCAAAACTCTTACGTGGGAATTTTCTGTCGATGAATCTATTAAATAGCAGAGCAACTTGTCTCCTGGAATCAAGCAAAGGTTGGACAATATTTGTCTGGGGAACAAAGATTTGAGGGTTTATTTCAGGTCAGAGTTTGAATGAAAAGTCCCACTTTTATGATTTTATTAGTCTTCAAAAATTATAAAAATAGGGAACAAAATGTGTTACTTAATTACTACCTAGTTTTTCTTCTGCTGTGTGGGATGTCTGTCTGTGAGATTCAAAAAATCCCCCTGATTCTTATTTACTATATATGCTACTAAAACTTTAACCCTTTAATTGGGTGAAATAATGCATCATTTTGAAAGAAGGAACCTCAAATGGGCTTACTTACATTCAAAATCCAGGATCATGACTTCCATGGAATTGACATTTGGCAAGTTTTATAAAACACTTTATGATATAAGCATTATCGTAAAGCAATTTAAGATCTAATACAAAATGTCATAAAAGGCTTCCTGCACTGATATTTGACTGCCTATACCATTCAGTGTAGGCATTTTCCCCCCCAAGGCATATACATCTGGGAATGTATCCCAACATTTTTCCAGTGAAGGCAATATATTAGAAGGCATTAAGATCTGGTAAGGAAATATCTGTCACTGTTGAAGGCATTAAGATCTGGTAAGGAAATATCTCTGAAACAATGACTCAACAGGGCATAATAATAGGAGTCTATAAAATGGGATTTATAGAAATGGGATGAATAAATTGCTTGCATCTTAACCATTATCCATGACCTTGCTTCATATTATGTTCATCTATCCAATTGTCTGAAAAAGGTCCCTAAGAAAGGGAGCTAAAAAGCCACCAACCCTTTTCCCCCTTTACCTAAGAAGTGAAAGATGGGGTGATGCAAATGATTGTACAAATGAGGAAAGGACAATGCACAAAGCAAACAGCGATATTTTCTGTGGTTTCAAATATGCCACAGCAGAGTTACAAATAAATCAGCACAGCTGCCAAACAAATTATAGCTTGTGATCACATAAGCATAGAGCTGATTCTGAAGTACTAGAAAGACATCATATGAATGTGCCTTAAATGTTGTGTACTATTATAATATGTACCACCATGTTGTACCTTTGCTACTGTGTTATTTTTTATTTAACACTATGAACCACTCCATCCAAAATTTCACTGTGATTTATTTTATGCAAATAGACATGTTTTTTTCTTCTCTATAAACATTCATAGAAGAGGAAAATATGCCAATAGCATATTAAAGTGAAATTTGAATCCAGCTCTCCAAAGTATAACCCTGGCTTCACAAACCAAATTGATAAGTCAATTCAAAATATATTCAAGATTTAGGATGGGTCAAAATAATATTAATAGTTATTATTAGTTATTTACAGAAAATAAATTTCCTGTACCATCGGGATTAAAATTTCATTGGGAATAAGAGATTACAATGAATGAATTTAATGATTATGCTGTTCGGGAAAGGAATCAACTCTGAAATCTGTACCATATGGTCTTAACTATCCTCAGCTCAATAACATTTTTATTTATTCTGAGATTATACTTGTATTTTGAATCTGAAATTTGTACTATAATGGCCCTTGACTAGAACTGGTCTTTATTTAGAAACTATTCAAGATAGAATTAAAACTGAGAGCTGAATAGCAGTGATTATACATCTGACAAGCTACTTGTTGAAATTTGCTTGGAGTTGCTGTAATAGAGAGCAAGAAATTACTCTCCTAGGAATATTCATATACTCAACATTAACTGTTGAAAGATCGAGGTCTCAGTAGATAAAACAAAGAATATTGATCCCACCTAATACATTTATTTGTGTGAATTTCTAATTGAACAAAAGAGAAGAGTGAGCTGATGGCAAGTGTATCCCAGAATTGCTAAGAGCTAGGCAGCATATAAATGTAATAAATTATTATTTTTATATAGTACTTTAGGAGGCAAAAAGTTCATAATAGAGATAGGATGAAGTGATTACCCAAGTTTGAAAATGCTGAACATTAATTTTATTGCAAGGAGCAATGTGCCAAAATTTGTTGAAGTAAGAAGTACATTTTTGTTACTTTTAAGAACAAGAAATGGTGTATTTATTTTTTCTAGTTTATTTTGATGTTGCTGTACGTAGCAGCAATAAACATAACATATTAATATGCAAAGGAACCACTTTTTCCCTACTAAAAGTAAACTATCTTAGTGCCATTGGGTTTATCCCTGGAAGAACAACAATTTTTGCTCCTCCTTCATTTGATCAATTTAAATGATCTTCTGCCAGTGCTAAATATGACTCATTTTCTCTGTCTCAGATTCAGATTGGCATATCAAACTTGATACCTGCATCTCAAATATCAACTTTGTAGGAGTCTTTCCTAGCCAAATATCTTTCTGCAGAAATAGAAAGTAGAAAGTTTCTGTCCAGTGCTAATCAGAGGAAAAGGAGATAGGAAGGCCATTTGTCCTGGACCTCAAGTCCTAGGGGGACTGAAATGTTGTTTTAATTTTTTTACTTAAAATTTTTAAAATTACATGTTGTCAATTTTTACTATGTCTAGGGACTTCCAGAGCTTAGAATAGAATAAAATTATTTATTGATCAAAAAAGCCAATAAAGAATTGGCTTTATTGGACACATAAAGAATTTGTCTTGATGCAAATACTCTCAGTGTACACAAAAGAAAAGATACACTCATCAAGAGTCAAGTGGCCCAGAATTCCCTTAAAATCTGAGAAAATGTGTTCTTGTTTGTGCTTTGTCTATTCTTGCAATCTGTCATCACTTTTAAGTGGTTAGAATGGATAACACTCCCCAAAGTAGGGCATATTCTACATCAGAAGGCAGATACCATGTCTCAGATTTTCACTTGCCAACAGAGAGTGGCTACATTATACAGTTCCTCCCCTATAGGTTCAGAACACTGTTTCAGATACAGGCTAGATGATCTTTTATTCCAGACATTTTTCTTTAACAACCAAAAACTTCCCTTCTTTCACAACCACCTTTTGTTTTTCTTTTTTGTCTCATACCCTCATGAGTACACAGAGGACCAGTTTGGTGTAGTGGTGAAGGTGCTGGTCTACAAACCAGGAGATTCTGAGTTCTAGGCCTCTCTTAGGCATGAAACCTGGCTGGGTGATTTGGGGCCAGTCTTTCTTTCTCAGTCCAACCTATCTCATGGAGCTGTTATTGTGGAAAATTAGGTATATTCAACACCTTCAGCTGACATACACACACACACACACACATATATACACACCTTTAATATTTTTTTAAAGACAACAACATTTGCCTAACCCAGTTCCTTAGGAAGGACTCTATGGGTGGATAAAAATGCCAAATTCAGTCTAAATATCTGGCTGACTGTGCAACTAACCATAGTAATTAATAATGTCATAATCAACTACAAAAGGCCACACTGGATCTGCACATGTACTATACTGAAACATAACATCCTAGGCTCTTGGGAAGAACTCTGAGAATGAAGGCCAATACCAGCTAAGAACTGATAGCTCTGATTTCATGTTGTAAATAATAATAATAATAATAATAATAATAATAATAATAATAATAATAATAATAATACCTTTATTATTACCTTAATAATTCATAGACTATTCAAGTTAGGACTTGAATTATTAAGTTTTCATCAGCCTTAGAGTGTGAATCTAACTGTAGAGTATCCATACATAACAGTACCATGATATTAGACTGTTTCTGTTTAGTGATAAGCATGTTTCTGTTTTGTTATTAATTCCTATGGTGTGAATATAATTGAGCAAATTTTCATTTATTATATTATTAGTTCATTAGATTTCTATACTGCTTTTCTTACATGAGCTCAAGGCACTATATGTCGTCTAGTTTCCACTGCAATATCTGCTCTATGGGAAAGGTTGGACTCAGATAACTAACCCAAAGTCATCAATTGAACTTCTGTGGTTGAGGATCTACTAGTATCATTCTAATGCCACTACACCATACTGTTATAAAAATATTTCATATATATCGGTATGCAACTATATGCATCTTGCATCAATATTTGAATGGCATTTGAATAAATCTCACTATAATGATAGTCCTATCAGTATTTTTCACTTCATGGCTTCCTTCCTTCCTTCCTTCCTTCCTTCCTTCCTTCCTTCCTTCCTTCCTTCCTTCCTTCCTTCCTTCCTTCCTTCCTTCCTTCCATAGTTTTATCACTTTCTCTTTAACAGGACAAAATTTAAAATAAACTTACAGCAGGAAGGCAAGTCCTGATGTGCCTGGAAACAGATTCCATCTTGGAATAAAGGGCATCTTCACCAAATGGTATAATTAGTGGGTGGATCAGAGGCATGTGATAACCTTTCCTGATATCCTAGCTCTTTTGAGATTCTTGTAATGTCAGTCTCTTTCATGGCAAGTAGTTTAACCAAGAGTTGTGAATTCAGAAATCAGAAAGGTTGGAGAAGTAATATAGAGAGTTGAGCGAACGAATCTAAAGACCAATACTCTTCCTACCCCATGACTTGAAATTTGTGTGTGTGTGTATGCGCGCACACACATGCACACACACATATAAAGAAGTTGTTCATTGGAATGTAAAATTATAAACATTATCAAAAAGATCAGAAGCCACTTCTTTATAACCTTTCCTTTCTTTTGTCTTTATTTCCTTTCTGTATTATTCACTATTCTTTTTTATTTTCTTTATTTTCTAATATTTGTATTGCTTTTATCTTATTAAAATTTCTTCAAAAATTATAGCAAAATGGGAATGTACTATTCTATTTTATATTCTCTTGTTTTTAATTTTGAGGGTTTTTTTTTCAGGGATTAGTAAACCTAGATTGTATTCTAATGCTGTACTGTAGTGCTTGTCAGGATTTGCATAATACAAATAATTGATGGAGAGAGATTGCTCTATGCCAGGCAACAGTAGTGCACTTCACAGCCTTTTGACAAGTAGTATTATCTGAGCATACTGAAATGAGTTTTCAGTGAAAAGGAATACCTAACTGCACAATGTGTGGGTGAAGATCAAGTAAAATATTTGGGATAATGATATATGATTGTTTGGCTGCTTATTGAGATTTTGTTTTGTTCTGAATGTATTAGGATTTCTAAAAAAAAAAAAATCAAGGTGTTAGTGATGAGTTAATTGTGTATCATGCATGACTCTGGAGGCATTTCCTTTGATGCTTCTGCAATGACTCTCGGCAGTTTCACATAAGTAGATTTGGTGACCTAAATTCATTGAAAATGTATTCCTGTTGCAGTTTAAAAGGTAGCTGCCTGAAACCACAAACCAATTGCAGCTGCAAATTTGCTGCCCATTTCTGAGCAGGATGATATAAAATTGATAAAATTCAGTGAGCTTTTAAATGTTTAACTCTACATTAAGTTGGGATATTAGTGTTTTTAAGACTGATTTGATGAAAAGTCCTCCCTTTCCAAAAATGTATGAGAAGTTTCTAATTAAAGTTTCCTATAGAAATAGCACTTTGTTAACATTTGCCTTTTATAAAAACAAACAAAATCTCTGGTTTGCAGTATATGCAGAATTTGAATTGAGAAGGGCTGCAATCCTATATGTATATATGTATATATTCAAATATCAGCCTATTAGATTCCCAGAGCTTACTCAAAGTTAAACAAGCAAGAATTTGGAGTACTATGATAGTTTTGTATATTAAATTGACCAAAAAGATTAAATTACAATGTGAAGTAAAATTCATGAAATGAATGATTTTTTAAAATGTTAGACTTATTTTCCATACATTTCATTTTCAAAGAAAAACTTCCCAAATAGCAAGAAATTGTAGTCGAAATGATATTGTAGGATTTAGAATGATGAGGTTTTTTTTTAAGGCCCAGAGTATTTAATTTCTTCTCTTTTTAATGGATTTTCATAGCTTCTTTTGCCATGGCTATGAAGACAGGTTAAATTCTTATTTTGTCTTATTCAAAAATCAACTTTCAACCAGAGTTGCTTTACTTGGTGTTTGTAGTTGTGTGTAGTCAGACAGGGATTGATAATATTGCCCAGTTCATCTGTGTAGTTGAGTATGATCCCATTATGGATAAAACAGAAGAAATGGGAAATACATGTGACTATATTTCCTTCCTTATTCCCCCATTTCTTTACTCACTTTTCTGCTTCTGTCATTACAGGTGAGGAGGAAATTGTCTGAAACGTATTATGATAAATACCAGTGTTGTTGTTGATGAAACTGGTCCTTTTGTATTCACTTAAAATCTGTAAAAATAGCAAAATTAATAGAATTTTCATTCTTCAACAAGATACTGCTGTAATTGGTGTTGCAAATAATTGTATGCATATCTTGATAAGTTATTCCTTGATGAATGACTTGATGAATGTACAAACTCAAGAGTGTGTAAAACTTACAAGTTGGAGATGATGAAAGAGATGAAAAAGATATCTCAGATGTTAATTTCCTAGGTACATACACAAATGTTAGATCTGATATTTGAAAAATCCTAACTGGAAACAAACATGTTAAAATTTCACTTCAAGCATGTGCTGGCAGACTCATTTATGGTTGGAAAGCTGTAATTTTGTAGTAAAAATGCTTTTTTAATTGATCAGAATTATCCAGCTTCAGAGTGTTTGCAACAATATTCTAAATATGATCATAAGATGGAATCTATAGCCAGAATTGCTTTTCTGTTTAGCCACGCAGATCGATTGATTTGTCAGTTACAGCATGGAGTGGCCATTTAAAAAAAAAAAAAAATTAAACCTGTGAAGATTCCATGTAATTCTGGTATACATGAGGGAAATTAAGGTACTATCAATAAGTATCTTATGGAATTTATTTTAAAGAATGCACATTTGACCAGATAGCTATGTTAAATTAGATATTTGAATTTATTATGCCAGGTAAATTTTCCTTCATCAAAAAACTCCTTTTACACAAGGGAACTCACATCTTCTCCAGGAAAACACTGATTTCCCCAGTCATTTGCTTTGTTAGTGTTAGACACAGGCAACCAGAGCCACTCATCAATATTTTTCTATCTAAATTACAACAATCTTCCTAGATTGCTTGCCTTCCTCTGGGAACAACCAGATAAGACTTCAAGGACCTTTGGGGAGATTAAACTTATGCCTCTTTTTATTGTGCAAACGCTAGGTTAAGAGGACCCCCCCCCCAACTGTCAGTTTCCCTAAAGTTAGTTCAAAAATGCATCTTGCTGATTGCTATCATCCTCGTATACCAATTTCCTAAAATTGGTGGTTGCTAATACCCTGAAAATAGAAAGACAGTAATGTGACTGTAACACGATTTAAATTTTGTTGCTGAAAACAAAGGGAAAAGTGAAGATTGTGGGGTGAATGTGTTGGGAGGGAGGGAGGGAGGGAAGATGGAAGAACAGAAAAAGATAAGATCAGGAGGAGGGGAAGAGTGGCACTTAGGTATAGTCATGTTTCTTTGGCACATGATATTCTTTCCATTTACTGCAGGTAGGGTAGCCAGAGAGGGTGGGATCTTTCATATAAAAGATCACAGTTCCATAATTTAAACAGCCCCAACCAGCATACCTGCAGGGCTGATGTTGCATTAAACATGCTAGAGTCAAGGATATAAATCTTTAGTCAGATCAGTAGTCCAGCACTACTAATTGTCTATGTTGACTGTTAATTGTTCTTTAAATGAGATGTCTGTGTATGTGCACATATGTGTGTGTATATATGCATGTACATTATATAATTTTTAAATAAGTAATTAAAAATGGAGATATAACTACCTCCCCAAATCATTATGTGGGCTTGATGGTTTTCCAGTTATTGCTGAACTACTTTAAGTAATTTTAACCATCCAGTCTAGTGACAAAGGATACTAGGAGTTATATAATACTACATGAACATCCAGAGGGCTAGCATGGATTGCCTACCTTTCTATAGATGCACCCACTTCAGCAAGCAATCTCTTTAATTGTGATTTTGTCCCTTGTAAAATATGAGTCAATACCTGTTAGCTGCTATTCATCAAATGCCTTGTTGAAAGCAAACATCTGCAGGAATATAAATGGTGTACAGTGAAATTATTTCCTATCTAACCTTTCAATTTGCACTTGGATGAGTCAAGGAGGCAGCTCACTGCTTGTGATACTTTTGGGCAACTGGTTGGCCTGGCCAGCAACTGTTTTGCAAATATCAATGCCATTTTTCTCCAGACTTGGAGAGTCTGGAGACTTTTCTTCCAGACTTCTTGGATCATTTTAAGAAGAGAGAAAGAGAGACAGGGAAATAATGCTAATTGGGCTCCTTTATTTATCAATCAAGGTAACAAAGTTAACATCTCCTTTTAAGGTTGAGAGAGAATGGTGGGGTGAAAACTGAATTAGGTTTCATGAGATGGGAAAAATTCATTGGAGAGGAGATCAATAAACAGTCAGAAATTTGATTTTGGGCAAGATCTGCAAGAGAAAACCATGATTAATTTGCCTTCCGTGTTCAGGAGCAAATGTATGGGCAAAGAAAAAGCAAGATGTTTAGTGCTAAGTTCTTGTCAAAGTCTTTGGAGTTGAGCAAGCTAACCCTATGTACTTTTTAAAATTGTCATCTAAGAAAATTGGGAGGACCTCCATGCCACAGGAGAGGGCAACAATGTGACCTGCAATTTGTCTTCAGCTGTTGGTATTCAAAGAGAACAAGTGAGATAGATGGACGCAGTAATTACAAAGTTCCGACCAATTAAATTAGTTCACAACTTAAAGCTAAGCCAGGAAATAAATATTAATTGTGGCAAACCCAACCCAACAACCATACATATTTAAAACAATACCATGTTATAAGACTGACTTGTATAATTCATAATAAAATGAAATAAGCATTATTTTAGAAACTGTCCAGATTTATGAGAATAGGGTAGGGGAACCAGTATCAACATTAACCCAATAGTTAAGTAAAAAAAAAAGTTCTATCATCTCTTAAGTGCCATCAATCTTTCACAGACATGAAGAAAAGTGGGGAGCTGATTTCAGAGTCATAGGACCTAATTCTGAAAGTCCAGAATCTGGAACCCCATATAAGACCCACAGCAAGGGGAAAAAAGAAGGCCCTACTCACATCAATGTAAAGAACACACAGAACTGAAGGGAGAAAAAGGACAGACCAAATGCTTTAAGTGCCAGTAACTTAAACTAGGATGTGGTACAAATAGGGATCCAGGGAAGAGAACTGTAGTGTAAGGAGATATGAGAATATTTTGGGAACTCCAGAACAATTGAATGGTATTGTTTGGAAGTGAGATATTGGAAATACTATCTTGGAGGGTATTGTAATAGTCAAAATGTGAAAGAGTCATGGTGTGCACTAGCAGTTTCCTCCATCAGAAACCCTTGGATTTGCCCTACTTCTTTTCATGGTTTGAAAATGTTATTAATTTATAAAAATATAAAATACAAAGAAAAGACTTTTAAAAATATGGAATTGCTCTGTAACAAGAGAAGGCATAAGAAATGTGGTTTCAGTAAATGTTTGGTGCCTCATCTCAACATTTTTGACAATTGTTTCAGCTTGCTGAGATTTCTAGGATTTCTGGTTCCAAACCTCTCTGTTGCCATCTCCTTTCCTTGCTTCTCCCTAAATTGTTTTGGCCATAAAGATTGGATTTCTTACAAATTTTCTGTGGGAGAAAGTAAACAACAACAAAAAATGTGCAACCGTGAAATATAACAAAGAATGGTTATAGAAAACCTTAACTCAGAATCTCTTCTTAGATAACTTTGAGATTTGGTGTATTTCTTTTTTCTTTCAGGCCATTTCTCACTGGCATTTCTAAACTAAAAGGCAACTGGAGATTTTCTTGCATATTTTCAAATGTATATTTTTTGCTTCAAAGTATGAATATTGGGGTTGAGAGTAGTTTAAAAAACATGGAAACCATGTCAAAATGTGTAAATGATAAAACATCTGTTTTATTGTAAAGGTACATGAAAACTTAAAAATGTACCTCCATTTTTGGGGATGCTTTATAAATTTATACAGCCTACTATACTTGAGCTTCTCTTTCAGTGTTGGCTTAAATCAGAGGTCTCCAAACTTGGCAACTTTAAGACTTGTGGACTTCAACTCCCAGAAATGAAGTCCACAACTCTTAAAGTTGCCAAGTCTGGGGACCCCTGACTTAAATGAAGCTTCCAGAATCTCTAAGATCACTGTGCCAATAAAGTAATCATAATATGGACCCAACAAAAATTGGACAATATTTGGTTGTGACAGTTTTATAAATCAAACTCTATTTTATTCTTTTTATACCATCAATTTCCAAAGAAACCTCTCATAAAACTGATTGTAGAGATTTCATTTATTTCAGCAAGCTTTGCGCAGGGAATTAATTGGACTATTTTATTTTGTCCTTCTTGTTTTGATATCTTAGTCCTGTTCAGGTATTCTACATTGTAAACCTAGGGTGGGATGCAGGGAAATGTACATCCTTTGTTTCCCCTCCATCACAAATCTCCTACAAAGGGAGATTGTTACTACAGTTGACTATATATGAGTATCTGCCTTGTATAAGAAAATCCTGATTGTACAGAGGTTCCAATGAGAAAGGAACTAGCATTTCAAATGTTCCTGTTTAGTGTTGAAAGGGCAGGGATCGTTGGGGCAGGGACTGTATTTCTCCTCCCCACACAATTTTGAAAAGTTGAACAAGAGTGTTCTTTGGGATGTATGCATATGTTTGCTTACCATTTTGCTGAAATTTCATTGGGAGAAGCGCTTTAAATAATGTGAATTTCAGTGTTTATCTACTTTCTATCAACAAGGCTACAAATGATCATAGATATTTGTTACCCTACTGATTCGAAAGATAGAAAATATTATTGTCTCTAATAATTCACTAAGAAATATCCTACTGGTTAAATGAAACTGTAAAAATTGTTTTATCAGCTAAATGAAGTGACCTGAGACTTCTAATAGCAAATAGATACAACTTATTTAAGATAAGATAATCTTGCTGTAGAAGGTCATAATCATGATATTCAGTAGTTACAATTAATGTTTAAAGACTAACAGAGGTCTTGGGAAGTTAACAATCTTAAGGTAAACCTAAGCAATTAATACTTCAGAGATTAACCCAGAAACAAGCAGTTAATACTTCTGAGGGGAAGCCAGAAATCTTGGTTTCTGGTCAATGCCTCAGATGACTAAGGAAAATGGGAAATCCAGTGGTTAAAAGCAATCTTAAAAAATGAAAGGAGAATAAGGCTTGGAAGAAACTAAATTCATGGAGGAAATTTAAGAAAAAAAGACATACAGAATTACTTAATTTCTGGATTAATAAGGGAATGGAAAGCAGAATTACTTATCATTGTCTTCTGGCTTGCAGGGGATGAATACTAATTAGGAAAGAGAGAGAAAATATAGTTGCTCATTTAAATGGGAGACTCATTATCCTTTCTATATAAACAGAGTGGACAGAAAAGAAGAGGAAAATTACAATAATTCTTATTTTTTTCTGACTGTATTAACTTCCTTTTGGATAAAGATGAAAAAGGCAGAAGAAAGAGAAGGGGAAGACAGACAGTTGAGCGGAAACCTGTTCTTTTTTGAATTGCTAGATAGTTTCTTTGAGAAATCTAGCAAAAAGACAAAATTGAGTTCTGACTTCAAAGTGATGTGAAATTATTAATAAGCTATAAGTAAGAAGTAAAGGAATAATCTCCTTTTTTCTTTTTGTTTTCCTAGGCTGAAAGACAGGATAAGAACTTTCTTTACACAACAAATAATGATTGATAGAAGCTGTCAATTATTCTTCTTCTGAAAAGGCTTAAGCAGGATCTGATAAAATGTTGAATATTAGAATTATTCTAGCATAAGATATCACATTCAACATATGAATAAGAAAACGTAAAAATAGTTTGTGTGCAGCGTACAATTTATCCCTGTATTCTACAGTATATACAGTATAATCTAGTGTTCATTTTTGACTTAAATAAGAAGGTTCAAATAAGCATATTTTATTTAATGACTAATTTGATGGCTCTTTGCCTTATATAAATGCCTGTACCTTTACAAGTGTTAGCAGGGGAATACAAGCATTCAGAGTATTCATTAACATTGCTTCCAAAGCTCACTGTATCACTTGGGGCATATCTTGCCTAGGTTTCAGCATTAGTGTTGAACAGCTTCTTCTGTGCCTTTCCCACACTTGCCAGAGTTTTTCTCTTCAGTTGCAGACTGGAAGGTCTAGAAGGTCTAGAAGCTTCCTATTAATTCTACTTCTTGTTGGATATGATCTTTGGCCAATTGCTGTCTCTCAACCCAACCCACTTCACTGGGTTATTGTTGTGGGGAAAATAGGAGGAGGAAGGTGTGCTGAATAGGTTTTCTGCCCTAAATTATTTGTAAAAACAATAAAGGCAGGATATACACAAATAGACAAATAGGTAACACATAATTATCATGGCTTATTACAGGTTAATGCAGATACCGCCCAGAATTATTTGATTAGGATGGACAGCAATAATCTGCAGAATAAAAAAAAATCATGCAAAGGATACCTTAACCACATCAATCACATCATTTGTATTATGGTCATGTAGTATCATCTGCCCCCTTCCTCCCCTCCACCCCTGCGCACATAGTCATTTAGCATATCCTCCTATGATCCTTTACAGGGTCGATATCATCACAGTAGAATAAAATACTATACTTAGCCAAAATTCTATTAATTGTTTTTTACTTTCCTAAAATACGATTGACTGCTAACTTGATTAGCTTTATCAGCCTAATACTGACTTATCTCCTAATACATCCATTTTATCCCTTGTTATAAGAAAAAGAAACATTTTTAGAACAGGGAAAAAAGAAAAGTTATAGAAAGGCTGTAGTATAACACTAAAATTATGAAAACAGTGTTCAAAATAGAGTTAATGATCTCAATAACTTTTCTACTTGAACAAAGAAGTTGAGGGTATTTAATAATTATTTCCAAGCTTCTTCCTTTTGTTTGCAAACAAAAAAATCCACAGTAAGGCCTGTGGATTATGCCAAACCAGGCGCTGTCATTATTTTTTTACTAACAATTGGTACTGTCTATATGAGAAAGTATATTTGCACAAGTTCTCACCAGGAAAGGTCATTCTTAGCTTTTTAATAGTATGTTGCTGAGCCAAAGGGACTCATTGAGAGGCTCTGAAGATACCCCATTGTACATGCCCTCAAACCACCTCTTCTTGCATAAAGTGCTAGCTTTCAATGTCAGTGAGGTGATATTGCAGACAATATTTTTAACCTCCTAGCACTGACCAGGATATTTAGGGTTGTGCAAGCATTGAGCCAATTAGAGCTATAATCTAAAGAAACGAATTCTTCTCCACTGACTTCCTCTGGTGACCTCATCCTTAGTGAGGAGGTGGAAAGCTTGTAGCTGAAGCTTAAGTATAAGCTGTTGTATCTGTCTTTAGGTAGTTCACTCTATTAGTTGTGGATGATCACTGTAGAATTTTAACTACTGGTACCTGCGTGAGTGGACCTCTCTGATAATATGTAATGCAGGAGATGGTGTATGGGTAGTTGCCTGCAGAAAAACATCAATACTATACTTTCAAGGTATTTCACAGGGAGACATTTCTCTTTCCTCACTGGAAACCCATCAAAAATATTATTGATACATTGCAAGTAATGAAATGATAGCATGAATACTCTAATAGCCTTTTCCTCCCGGCTCAATTTTTTTCATTGTTAGTAACACTTATTTGAGTGGCCCAAGCAAGTAAAAGAAAGAAAAGCAAATATTTCACCAATAACTGTACAAGAAATCCAGAAAGGGCTTCAAATGTGAGCTTAAGGAGCAAATGATTTCAGCATTCTCAGATTTCCCATTTTACCAACATGTCAGGAAAACTAACTTTTAACAGGCAAGCGAAGGGTGGTAAGGAAAAAGAAATAGCAACTCTCAATATATGACTATGGGGAGCATACTGAATCGCTTGCACCAGCTTGCAAAAGTAGCTCCACTCCTTTGTCTCTAAAATATTGCAGATCATAGTACATGGTATTTTAGTAAGCATCCAGAGGTTTTAAAAACTCAGCTTATCCTTTTTTTTAAAAAAAAAAAATCTCTTGAATTATTCTATCTTTCTGATGAAAAGGTTGTTTGTGCTTATATGACAAACCATTGAAAATTGGAGCCTCAAAATCATAAGGTAGAGTACAAACCTGGCACAAATTTGGGTGATTGTTACAAGTGTAACTGCACCTTATAACTGAAACTGATCCTACACTTAATGGCTTGAGAAAACAGTAGACTTCTCCCTTGAAACTATCACCATCTAATCACTAACTTTAAATGTGTTTATGTTAGAATTTACATTACCAGGTAAACTGACAGATTCTACCATCTATATACATTATGCAAATTGTTTTGCATAATCTTAAAGAATTATGCAGTATTTGCTGATAATTAAATTGGATATGTGCAAATAATATAAAAAGCAGTCACAGAATGGAGACTAATTTACTATTCAGTTAAAGTCAATCACTTTTATGGCCCATTGATTTAAGCATAAGAAATACCTGGTTAGATTTTAAACTATTATTAAGACTTCAAGGAGTTTTAAAGTTGACTTATTCATCTCTAAAGGCACAATTCACCAAAAAAAAAAAATATTGTGCAAACTTCATTGAAGTTAATGGGAGATAAGCAACACCATCACTATTTTATTTCAATGAGATTTGCTCACAAAACTGTGATTTATGCCATGTGTGGGTGTTATATATTTGATAGGAAGTTTAGCTTGTCTGGAAGATGCCTGGAAGGCTGTACTTCTAACATGGTAACTCTATAGCAATCTAGCCTGTAAGCTGCTGAAAGATATACCACAAAGCAGTTCACTCTGTCTTTGAAGATGCCAGCCACTGCTGTTGGTGAAATGTGAGACCAAAATAAAACTAGACCATGGCCATTCGGCCCGAAAGCTCATCACTGCTTGATTTTCTAGGAAGCTGTTGCAAGATCAGCAGTTTTGATTTCACAAAGTTTTCCTGCATATTTATAAATGAAATACTATTATAAAGTCACCATACGATCTCAATAATCTTTTATCTAAAGAAAATAAAATCCTGATTATTTAGGAAAGTGGGTGATATTTAACAATATAGCATAGGAGCAAATGCTTGCTTCTAGCAGATTATAAACTGATTTTGGGGCTATCAATATTTAAAACAAGTGTCTCTAAAAACCCTTCCAGATTGTTTGTGTGATACTACTGGTTAAGCAAACCAGTCTCTTGATATCAGAGATTAGCATTAGGGAATCAACATGAGGGAATTAAACAGCACAGAATGCAATTCTTATATAAACTCTCATGCTGTGAGTTCATTTTTAAGACTTCAGGACTAGTTTTGCATTTCAGCTGCTAGGAGCTGCTGGTTGAAGTAAGCTTTTATTTCCTGATAGCTACTAGACTCTCCTGCAGTACTGTTGGGGAAAACAACTCATTGTTCTTACTCACATTAAGAACTTCCTGTAAGTAGTGAGAAGTCCTCAAATTCCAACCATTTGTTTAGTGACTATTTGAAGTTACAAAGGTACAGAAAAAAGTGACTTATGACTGTTTTTCACACTTATGACTGTTGCAGCATCCTCATAGTCATGTGATCGAAATTCAGACTCATATTTAAGATGCTTGCAGTATCCTGAGTCACACAAGAGAATTTTCTTTTGCAACCTGATAGACAAAGTCAATTGGGGAAGCCACATTCATTTATCAACCATATTACTAATTTAATAACTGCAGTGATTCACTTAACAATTGTTAACTGTTAGGCTCAATTGTGGTCCTAAGTTGAAGATTACCTGTACAGGGCCAGCTCTACAACTCTCTCTCGATATATACACACAAAGTAGAAAGCACACATATTAAAATCTGGATTCAGTTCTCAGACACAGCATCCTTTATTCCCTTAGCTGCCTCAAATTCAGATAAACTGTTCTTAATGAACTCCATCTCCAGATCTCTGGATGATAATGCAAATTTAATTTGAAAAATTTAGTTGCATTTAAACTCTTTTAGCTTTATCTCTTGATTGTTAGCTGCCATTGAAAATATCTACATTCTATTATCAGACAGGCAACTAAACAAGCTTTTCTATAAAATGGTTTCTTCCTGTGTTAGATGTCAATTCATTTCTCAGCCTCGAATGAGACAACTCACCATGGCCAACTAATAGTTTTTAAAAATTATTTTTTGTCATTCACATTTCATTTTGTCCCTCCTTGGCATCTTTTCTTTAATGATCCTATTCCACTATTTCTTTGATATTATGTAATTCTTGTCCTGTGGTGAGTTGTCCCGTGGCAAGTTGGCCATAGCAAATTGTCCCATGGTGATTTGGTTGCAGCAGTTGACCAGGAAGCTGAGGTTCAGAATATTAGGAAGGTAACATATTAGGGAAGCTAAGCTGAACAATGCTCACCTATCAAACATAACAATGGTATAATTAGATAATGGCTATTTTCCAGTACAGTTCTGCATGCTTATGTCTATTTACTGAATCTCTAATTCTCAGTGTATGTTTCAGAACTGAGTCAGTCCTTACACCAAAGTGATCATGAAGGCAAGAATCTTCAATGTGTTACCATTTGTTAGAAAGGTATATGTTCAAATGTCCAAATAAAAAAGTCTGTCTTCAGATAATTTGAATATTTAATACCATTTTTAAAAAATGTACTTATTTGTACAAAGTGTACTCATTTTAAGATCTGAAGTTGAATGATTTGGATGAGCTCTATATCTCTACATAAGTTTGCAGAAGCTATTTCTGAAAGGGATATTGAAAAATCTAACATTTGATTTTCTAAAACAATTGGTTTTTATCTTTCCCAAGGGTAACATAATTTTGTGTTAAATAGATCAACTTAAGTTTTTCCCACTGATGGAAAAGAAAATGCATTATTTATAAGAGCTTCTTTCTGTGACTTCATTATATGCTTTCTTCTTTGGCATCCACATAGAATTTCCTTTCTGGAAATTATGGTCTTAAGCAACAGGGCAGGGAGAAAATATTCAGCTCGTGGGTATCTGTGTTGGATTTTACAAGTTACCAGAATTATATAGAAAAGAATAGTTAGTCTGGCCTCTTGAACCAAAATGAAACGGTACTTTGTTATAAAAAATATATATCAGAACAGGTCATTGGTGCCATTCCTAGTGAAGGAAAACTTTTCAGCTCAAATCTAATACTAGTAGATACCTATAAAACTTTGATATGAAGATTTGCTCTGTAAACATATTTTGGGGAGTCCTCAGTGCTCTCTGAACTTGGTTGTTTTGTGCAGATGTTTCATTACTACCTAAATAACATCTTCAGTGCTAGCAGTGCTTCTCTTATATTGGTATGTGATATTTAAGAAAAATCTTTTCTATCGTGTATTTAGAAAGATGCAGCCTTTTGGTTTCAAAGCAAAGATGTTGTTAGCATAATACATTATTTTTAATTTTTACTTCCCTCAAAATTCATTTATGTGATCTTCAGGATAGAATCCATACTTTTTACATCATATTCTTTTCCTGAGCTTTTATTAATCAGTCTCAGATAGAAATTTAAGTGTTAAATTTTATTGTCTAATTCTGGAAGGAACTCTGAACCCTTTTCTTTCTTTTTTCTTTTTAACAGAATTTGAAACAAGAATTGGGGAGAGGAAACATTTTAGTTTCAAATCATATGCAATTACTGATTTTACACATCATCATTGATTCCAAGTTGGTGCAGATTTCACACACTGCACTAAGTCACAATGGACTTGCTGGGACTATGATAATTCTGCTATTATAGTATGTGAACCATGGTTTATAGAGCAGTGTGTGGGCTCAGCCACTTCTGATGTGTTCAATAAATTATAATTAACAATTGGCTTATAACAAATTGTTTCATTGTCACTGAAAATCTTGGTAGTGTCAAATTTACCTAACTCTATAAAATTAACTAATTTAGTTGCTTAGATATTTTAAAATATTTGAAGGTTTTCCTAGTTTATCAACCAGAAATACTTTTCCATGTGATATGCTCAGCATATTTTTTCTGCACACCTTCAGTTGCTCTGTGAATTTGTAATAATACTGATATTATGTTTCAAAGCATTAATAGCAGTGACTTATTTATTGAATAAAGAGGAAATGAGCTTACACTATAAAATATTGTAGTACTGGTAAGAAATAATGTAACTGTCCAATAGAAAATGGACAGATAAAAAAACATCAGATCTCTTTGTATTATTTCAAGGAACTGTGAATTAAGCCAGCTTTTTATAAATTATATTTTTCCCATAATGGATAATGCAATAGTTTCAATTTTCATTTTAGCATTTCTGAGTGCATAGAAATTATAGCATATCTCAACAGTGAACACCCACAAGTCTTAGGAGTATATTTTGATTTTTACTAGAATTCCAGGATCATACAATGCCATAGAAATAATGATGATTGAACAATCAGATATGTAAAAGGACAGGCAAATATGCCCTTATATTAGGAAGTAAAGATGTTCAGTGCAATTCAGTGTTCCTGAGCTGAATTTAGTTATTTTGTGCAAAGTTCAGTATCTAATTTTCTACAAGAATTTTCTTTGTTTGAGCAACCCTTTCCAGCCCCCTTTTCATTACAATGAGTCAAATCTATTAGAATCTATTAGAAAACTTCTGGCAATCCTTAATATACATGTCATATATAGAATTTTTAAAGAATCTTATTCAGCTTGGTGGGGTGAAATGCATAATTCCTCATTATATCAGCACAATTGTATCCTCCATTTTATTGATATGAAATATTTAATATGGTGAATAGAATGTTTTTAATAAAGGAGACTAGTGAGAAAGGAAGGAGCTGACTTCTGGACAGAGATTCCTAAATGTAGCAAAGGACCTGCCGCTGTATTTTAAAAGCCATATGGCTGGCCTGGCAGATTGTTACCATTGAGTGCTGGGATAAATTCATCGCAATGAAATGTAAAAGAGTAATTCACATCAAGGGACTAATATGTTCAAACTAAATACTTTGGTGTCTCCCAACATGCTTGGGAATCTTTGGCATAAGGGACTGGTGCCTTTAATGGAAAATAGCACATAGCATTTTGATGTCTGCTGAACTTTGGAAAGTCAGTTATAGATCTTAGCTATTAACCATAAGGCCATACATTTTCCTTGAAAACTAGAAAATGAATGCAGTTGAAATACCTTGGGCCTGTTCCTCCATCCATTTCTCCATTCCACCTCTTTGCCTGGTTGCTTTCATAAGGCAAATGTCAAGTCACGCTTTGGCGATAGAAGATTAGAATGAGCAATGCAATTCATAGAAGACTTACAGATGCCTCACTGGCTGCATACTTGTATGTTTATGTGGTGCTGCTTTTGAGGTTTTAAAGCCTCTGGATCAGTCAGTGACAACTCTAAATTCATTGCCTGTGCCAAAACGAAGTGGAAGTGGATGGGGGCTGGGGTGATGTTAATGTCTTACTTCTTGGTTAGTTGCTCTTGAACTCTTAGTCTGAAGCAAAGTATGCAAGGATTCAGGGACTGGGTGGGGGGTGAGGTGGGGAGAAGTGCATGTAGGACAGAGGAAGGTTTTCCTAGGAAGATGTCCCATCACAGCTTTGTTGCAAAATGGCCACCTTGGCCTCAATTATTTTCAGCATGGCCACTGGTGCTATTGGAGTATATTATGGGGACACTGTTATGTATCCTAGTTGAGGGTAAAATTAAAGAACACAGCATTCTGACTGCAAGCTTGATGATTAACGATAACCAGTTTGAACTTGAGACAGAGGCTGAAAAATGCAATTTCCTCACAGTACAAAAAAAGGAGAAGGAGACCGTTGTGATATTTCCCCAGTGTAGCGTCTTTCTAAGGGAAAGCGCAGTCAAACTCAGGCTCGCCTCATCTCTCTGAGGCCCCAATCCTACCACTCCCACTGGTCACTCCTCTTCTTTCTCCCAATTCTCCTTTCCTCACCTCCCTCTCCAATTCCTTTTTCTGTAAATACTTATTTCGGACAAGCAGGGATCTATAGACTCTGGAGGGGGGAGGACAATTGTTTACTTTTCCCTTTCTTTTAATGATTTTGGTGTTTAAATTTGAAAACTATTATATATAAATGTGTGTATGTATATATGTATGCACACACACACACACACATGCATACACACACACACAAACATCGGCATACACACTGAAACATACATAAACACACACATTGATCCTGGAAAAAAGACAGTAGTTATTTTTTCCCATGAGTTTTCTTATTTCTCACTGGGATTTGTTTTGGGAGCAGATGGTTTTGGAGGGTGGGGGGTAAAATATGTAGATTTCTAGTACAGCATTGCTCCCACCATGCAGGACAAATGTAAAAAGGGGAAGGCTGAGGAAGGAACAACAACAAAAATAAAACAAAATGAGAAAACTTTGTGATGTACAGAATCTGTAAATAGTCAAAAGATTCTTTCTCTTTTCTAACAACAAATTATTTCTGTCACTTTATATTCAAAAATAAAGAAACCTACCACAAAATATCAGGGTAAAAAAATTATAAAAATTTAGAATCAGAGTCTTTTCTTGGTCTTTTCCATATGTTGAATGCAAATGTGTTTTGTTTGGGATGCCATCCTGAAAAGAAAACTGAAAGGGGTTTTACCTGATACAGCAGTATGGCAGGCTTGGTATGTGAATAACAATAATTCCCTTCCCAATGTTTAGCTATGATTTACTGAATATTTTTTAATTTATTGAAATTTCATTATACTTTATCATTTATTTTTTCTTTCCAACAATGTGTATTACTTTTGAGATGTTTTGAACATAAAACAGATTTTAAAATGTAAAATAATGCCAAGATACCCAGAAAACGAGCACAACATTATGGTAAGTCCTCTTTTTTCACACTACCAAGAAGCAATAAAATAAAAGGAGCCTTGTCACAAGGCTATGAGGAAAATAAAGTAAAATCCATAGTTGTGCAATACAGGAACTTTTGTTGCATCCTGATTGGGCTCCCTGTAAAGATTACTTCTCATCCAAGGATTTTTCATCTTTGTTTTCTTCTCTGTTCATTTCAAAATACAAAGTGTAATAGCTGAAAATATTAGAGGACTAAGAAAAGATGGAAAGGCAGAGAAAATATTGCAACATTTGTTCACATTATCTCTTCTTCTAATAGCTTCACAAATTGGTGGGATCAGAAGATATTAAACCCAATGAAGATTTCCTGGAAGATCTTCTGTAGTTCTCTCCCTGTATTTTGAGAACCAAAAACCCATAATCTAATTCAATATAGCCAGCTTACATGTATTTGAGCCTATCTGAGTTCTCAAAAAGTAACATGGAAGACAGAAGTGTGCTGCAAAAGTTTGTTTATTACAATTATTTACGTCCTGCCTTTCAGCTAAATAAAGCAGCTTACAATTCGCAATACACTATATATTATTTAAAAACACATTTCTAGGGCTCTTCCAGGAGGATAATTTGCAAAGGGAAGAGAAACTAGTTTAAAGGGTTTCAATAATGGCTATCATCTTCTTTTCTCATTCTGTCTTTAGGGACACTTCCCAGAGGACAGATAGTGATTATGGCCTTCTGGGAAGGAAGAATAGCAAGTAGTAGAAGATGCCTCAGCCATAGCTGGAGCATTGCACAAACTTTCTCAACCTGCACTTCAGTCCCATTATTTCTAAGCAGCATGACCAATGGCTGTGCTAAATGAGATAAATGTAAGGGGCATGCATAAGCACACCAACATGCCTACCGTCCCTGTCTTGATGTTCCCTTTTATTCGTATATATTTCATGTATTAATAATCATGTTTATACTTATATATATCACCAAATGCATGCTATTTACTTAATAAATAAAGGAATACAAATAAAATAAATAAACTATGAACTATCTGGAGGCACCAGGTTAAGAACAATGATATACACAAACCAAAGAATCATCATATTGAACATACACTACCCAGCTATTTAGCTTGAAAGCATCTTTTTCTCTGCCTCTCTCTCTTTTACACATATGCAGTGAGATAATGTTCCTTTGTTTTCTGATCTTAAAGACCCAGATAAAATTAATGTAGAAACCATCTCTGGCTCATAAGCTTCCATCTACTTGTCCCTGCACCAATCTATTGCACATTATTAAGAAAAATCAGAAAGAAATTAGCTGCCTTTGATTCAGGGACCATCAGGGAAACAGTTCCGTTTACTAAAGTAAATAAAACCAAGTTGTACCTGTGGATAGAAGTCCAAAGGATTATATCTCAGTCAACCAATGGTGATATTAAAAGATAAAATATCTACCTCTTTTATCCAGAAAAAAAAATGTGCTGGGTTTCTGATACAAATCTTAGAGGACAACATTTCAGTGGAATTGCAAGAATTCATTGTTAAATGTATATCATGCCTTCTATTCAGAACTAAAGGCAGCATATATATATCACTTTTTCTTCTCATTTTCCCAGCAACAACAGCATTATGGGGTAGTCTGACAGAGTACCTGGACTGACAGAGAAACAGTGGCCCTAAATCACCCAGTGAGTTTGTAGTTGTGGATGGATTAAAACCTGGGTCTTCCCACTGCCAGTCTAACATCTGAAGCATTACCAGCTCAAGGTTGACTCAGTCTTCCATCTTTTTGAGGTCATAATATGAGGACCCAGATTATTGGGGGCAATATGCTGACTCTGTAAACCACTTAGGACTGTAAAGCACTGTGAAGTGGTATATAAATCTAAGTGCTATTGCTATTACAGCATATTGTCTCTCTTAGATCACTTAAGTGAACTTCCTTCTTTCTCTTCTCTTTCCCTCAAATATTTGTTCACCATTTGGGGTACAACTTCATAGTGGGAAGGAGAAAGGGTGGGACCAAATATTAAAATGGTTTTCTTGGTCAAATGCCATCATTTCCCCGCCATGCTTAATAAAACTTCTTAGTCTGTTTGAGAAAGGGAGGGGGCAATAAGTGACTGTGTGACTTGAATGGTGATCGTGTGACTTGTTACATGTATGGGAATGAATGTGGAAGGTGAGGTGGAGATGGATGGAGTTGGTGAGTCTTCCTGAGAAAGTGCACTGGAAAGTTAAAAAATAAGGACAAACTAGGTGATTTAATAATAACAGCAGCAAAGACCTTATCTACTATTAGTGTAACTGGGATTAGATTTATACCTATTAGTTTTTACTCCAGACTTTTTAAATTAATCTAAGTTAACTTGGAATTCTGGGAATATAATTTTAAGACATGATTAAGAACAGTATTTTTAAATCAATGGATAAACAAGTAATGGGTAAGTAATTAAGTAACTTTATCTGCTATTTTTGAAGCTATTTCAAAGTAGCAAATACTTTCATGATTGTGATCAAAGCTCTCTTTTATCTCATCTGCATTTGCTCTTATAATATCGACAAAACAATGCAATTCTTTGTTAATATTCCTCTGCATCAGATTTTAATTGTTTCTTTGTTATATCAGCCAACACTTGCCCAACCAGCAAGTTCCCATATTAGAGGAAATATTTTTTTCACTTCCAGGATTTGCTTGGGTTCAGTATATGTTAAAATTATCCATATCACTTGCCAATTTTTTCCACTGAAGGAACTTGCCATATGGTTACAAGAAGGTTATGCTTATCTTTTTGTAGATGACAATCAATAACCAAGCCAGATCAATCCCAATTGGTGCTATTTTAGGCTAATTAAAGTTTTAGTGCTTTTCCACACTCATGCAAAATTTACTGTCCTCAATGACTATTTTATTCAAGGATTGAAGTGTCACAATTAAGTCTGGATCACATTATTGTTGGTTTCTCAGAGTAACAATTATAGCAAATCCAGTTAAGCCTGGACAGGCTTAGAATTCTTGTTGGAGAAAGATGAATGTGTGATTTGTCAAAGCACAAGGATCAAAAGAAAACTCCTGGTTTACCTCTTGGCTTCAGCAAAAGATTTGGACTTTCTCCTCAATTGTACAACATTTGTTCAGCAATTACCCCACTGACACAGCGTGCAATTTTGAGGAAGTCTTTTCTGGGACTTCTGCATGTCTTGAAGCAAGAACTTACTAGGAATTGCAGGTCAGCAAATATTGTGACCAACAACAATTTTTCAATAAGGCAAAAAATTAACAAGTGAGTGGGTTGTTGCTGCTGTTGCTGCTGCTATAACATGAGGCAGCCCCCCCAAACTGATATCTTTGCAGGTACTTTGTCCTGAGGATGAGAGTTACCAAGTCACTACAATGAAAGCCAATGTATATGAAAGACAACCAGATGCATAAAGATGTCAGTAAAAAAACATTGCAAAATAGGAATTGTTTCAATTTTCTAATTGTTGGACACATTAGTGCAACTGAAAGGGGGAAAGCTATGTACTGTATGAAAGGAAATGAAAACAGGTTTTACCTTGAACTCCTCTCTCTTGAGAAAACATTAAGTGTCATGCTCTATTAAAATATGAATTCAAGTCAGTAAATACTTTTCTACAGTACTATCAGAGATTCCATCATATTCTTAAATAGGAGGGATTTGTTGGCTAGTACTGTATATACATTTTATGAGTTTTGAAAACCACTTTCCCCAACTTTTTAATGTAGAAGCAGATAATCCTGCACATATTTCGAAAAAGCCTGAACTCATAGGAGCATTAAGAATTCTAGTTTGAGGTTTGGATTCTTTGTGTCCTGTCATGCCACCTACCAGGTTCCCCTGAAACTGCAGCTTCCATTTTAACTTCCCTCAGAGTACTGAAATAACAATATGTTGAAAGCTCCAAAATAGCAGTTACTCATATCCCTACCCAGAAGATGGACAGAAATGTAATGTCAAGTGGTGGCTAAATGAATAATTGTATCCCATCATCTACCTTTAAAATGAAAACAGATGGCACCTTCTTAGCTCTTAATATCAGACATCGGCACTTGTACACACAAAAAAGGATGGAAACCCTCAAGTAATGATGCTTTCCCTTTCATGAATAATAATATTTAGATTTATTTGTAATAACAGTCTGTTCCAATCACTGGGGACTTATATTGGCAATATTATATTGAAAAAATTAGTGAAGGACTTTTAATCTTCAAGCAGTTTTGTTTACAAAATTGGAGGAACACATTTCCTTCTTAAAACTGGAATCTAGTTGCCTCTGCAAGGTGCCTTTACTAAAGACAACACTAGATCTTTCAATTGCATGGAAACGCTTGATTTCAATTCCCCATTGTAAGAACTATATTGAAAGGTGATAGTCTTACAGTACAGCTTCCTCCAAATCAAGACCTCCAAGTTGAGAGCTTATGCACTGAAGACAAATTCCTTCTGTGTCCAATCACACTTGACCAATAAAGAATTCTAATATGTCAGTCAGAACTGCAATGGATTGTTGCAATCTGTTCCTCACAAGGCTGCCCTAGAAAATTATTTGAAAGCTACAGTTGTACACAATGGAGCAACATGAGCAGTGATGGATGAGCCATATGTCCAATCAGCACTGATTACCAGTTGGCTTCTAGATTAATTCAAAGTGCTGATTGTTCCCTTTAAAATTCCAAATGGCATACTGTAGGTCTGAATTATTTGAGGGACCACTGGCTTATGCCTGCCCAATAATATCTGTCTCTTTCCTGGTCCTGTCAATACAGCAGTGTCCTCTAACAATCTTCTCTGATAAGTACCTGTCTTCTGAAATGGCACCCGCGCAGAGATTCGCATGGTCCCAATCTTAGCAATCATTACAAGAACATATGTGATTGGGGGATCTTTGATTTATTTTTATCTTCATGGATGGAGAACAGAGGAGACTTTTGTTACCTCTGGATGACACCATCCTTTGGAGTTTAATCAGGTTTCTATGTACTGCTTTTAAATGTTAAATGTTCAGAATTGTTAGATTTAAGTGGACTAGAAGTATTTAAATATAAACAAATAATTGGAATTCCCATCCAGTTTGCTAGAAGTTTTGTTTCAGCCCCAACCTATCACTGCAGCCATCAAATAAAGTTATGATGGCATTCATGGAATTTGGAACTGGTTGTACCTGTGAGGATGTCACAAAGAATTGAGAACATTGGCTCTGAAATTAAACTATGTACTGTGTTCTGTGATACATAGCTTTGTTTGCCAAAGCCTATTCTGATCTGAATCAGAAGAGAGGAGGTTTAAAATAAATTGGGGATGAGTTGAAAATCTAATCCATGGCTCTTAGATACTGAGTGCCAATCTGTTCAATCCTCAGAGCTTTTCTCAAGCCCTTAGGCAATTACTGGATATAAGACAACCTGAATAAGGGAAAATGGTCATGATATGATCTCACTTGCTTTCCCCTGGCTCCACCAGGATCATAATGTCCAGAAGCTCTCCCTGGACCAGATTTCCTGGACCAGTTATGCTTATCAAGCATTGTGCCAGTCACTTAGTTGTGACTGTAGCTGTAAGGACTTCAGTTTTCCTAGCAACCAATCTATTGTGTGTGGGAGGATCTGGAATAGTGAAAGTTCAGCCCTTCATTTTTTTCAAAGTCTTTATTTGTTCTGAAGGTTAAGGGAACGAGTAGCTGCTACTAGGCTAAAGAATACATTGTATGTTAATTGGTATGTAATTGACTATAGCCTCTACTGACCACCCAGTGCAGCATTCCTCCTCACATAGCGGAGAAAGGAAATCAGCAAAGACAAAGCAGAGGCAGGTTAAAAAGGAAGGGTAGTAGCAAAAATAGCACTCGTAGAAGAAGTAGCTAAGGGTTACTAATATGGTTTTACGAGGGTCTTCTGAATGATCTTGGGTCCAAGAAAGCTTTGATGTGCCAAGCAACAACTTGCTGTAGACTCATCACTATTAACACAATTGTTAATTACACAATAATGCATTTGCTTTATATATGAAAGAGAGCCAAATTATTTTGATAATATAAAAATTGGATGGATGGATGGATGGATAATTCAATTCCAGATACTTCCAGGTAGAACAAGGGAAAAGTCTTGTATGAATCCACAAAAAACTGATATCAGTTAAAAAAGATAAATATATGAAGACAAATCAGTCTTTGACTTGACATGGTAAAAAGCAGCTTGGCAAACAAGGTATACTTTTTAATCCTCACAAGCTGGAAAGCAACCCACTGATTAAGGACCATCTAACGTAAGAGACGGAATGCAAACAGACAAGCTGCTGTTCCTCACCATATTTCTGCTGAGATATCACACTGCGGGCAATATTGTTCCCTTTGTCATCTGCTTTTCTTAGTTACAATCCAGCAGCTATTATTAAAATCAAGTTATCTCAAAATGTTATCAGGATGTCAAGGTGTTTAACCTTGTTGACATTACTAGTTCTAAACTGACAAATCTGATTTGTGGCTGTCCTAGCATTTGATAGTATAATTACTGCTAATGTGTTACTCCTAGTACATTGCATATCCTGGAAATATAAGCATTAGCATTCTGGGCATATAAATATATTAATTCAACATTTGGAAGACTTATTTGAATATTATTATTTTTCTTACACGCTCAGAAAAAGCATGTTTCCCCATGATTAGATTCACCAATATTTTAGTTAGCAGAAAATTACTGAAATATGAAATATGCTGTGTCCATTGCTGATCCCTACGCTGATTTTTTTCTATTTGTTTCAAGTCACTGTAGTCACTAATTACTTTCTGTCCAAGGTAATGGGTTACAAAGACTAACAGTTTTTAAAATCTTGGGGCTGCCTTGGAACAAAGGAGAAAATGCTACCCTTATTACCAGTCAGCAAAGATGAACTCAGACCTCTCTCACTCCTAAGACAGGGTCAAGGTGAAGAGAACATTATACCAATATGGTAGACAGAAAGGATATTGCTAGGCCATGTTTATATCATAGTTAGATGCAAGAAAGGACATGATCTAAATGACACTGTACATTTTTCCAGTGCACTGTGATAAATTCTTTACTTTGTGCAACATGGCATTAAAAGAATTGTGAAATATAGTCCACATTCAAAATAAAGCAGAAATTTAAGGGGACATTTCTTTTTCACAAAATAAAATATCATTAAAAAGTCCTTGCAGTTTCTTAACTACAATAAATCATTCCTCATGTTTTCCTCAAATTATCACAAAATATTGAAGTTTTCTATGCTACCATTCAAGTTCAATGATAGTTAATTTATTTGTAATAATAAGTGTCTTTATGAGGGAATTGCATTCTGATCTCATGCTTATAATATACTGAATTATCCAATATTTTTCCAGGACCTGGTTGGTTTTTATGAGCAGAGTAAGAACAAATTCTGTATGTGAATCCATAATTAACAGTAAAGCACTGTTACTGGATTAAAGAACCAACCTTTAGGATAGCCAAATTTTTCCAATTGTAGAGTTCCTTGAAATAGGGGCAGGAAAATTTTGAGAGTCTATATGTTCAAGTTCATCTGCCAATAAACAATGTTTTTTTCTTTATTATAAGTTTTTCTATTCTCCTGATTAGAATAATTAATCCTCACCCAGGAATACCTCATTTCCTGAAATAAGCAACCAGTCCCTGTTTTATAACTATTATATTTTAAATAAGAAAGAAAAAAAACCTAACAAGAATTAATAATTAAGATGACAGAAAAAGAAAGAGCAAACAAAGAGCAAACAAAGCCAAAAGTGATGAAAGAACAGGAAGAGGAAAGAAATATATGGAAATGATATCCAATTTTCTATTATTGTATAACTATAAGTATATATTTAAACTGATCTCTTACTCCAAGGCTGTGTTATAACTTTCAATTTTTCTATTATTTACTATTTTTTCCCTAATGATCAAACTGATATACAGTATCATGATTTCGTTTTTTTCGGTTTTATGCAAAAAATCCAAGAAGTGTTTCTAATCAGCATCAAAATTAATCAGTGTCTTTTTTCTAATCAAAGCTGTCAATTTCGCCATCTTAGCAAGCCCCATCATCTTCACTATCCACTCTTCCATTATGCATAATGTCCAATCTTTCTTCTTTTCTACATTGTGCATAGAAAAATCTCACTGCTCTTATCATATATGTATTTGAATCCAATATTTTAGCTTTTTTACTCATCTACCAAGCATGATAAAAATTATTCTCTTGTTTACATTCCCAGCATAAATTTAGATACTTTTACAGAATATATTTTAGACATTTTTTCTGGTGACAAATATCAATGATACATCATTTTCTAAAAATTGTTTTTCAGAATTCAGCAACCTATCCTGATCACTCACAATTCATGTGATGCCAATCTTCCATCCTTTCTACATATTGCGATATAACAGGTTTATAGCACATTGCTGGGTAAAATGCTAATACGTGATGCTAAAAGTCATCATATATGGGTTTCTTGGGGTTTATTTCTGAGTAAACCTGTTTAATGTTGACACATGTCATATTGTTTTGGTTTATCTTTTCTATCTTACAAAGAAAAGCCAACTTGTTCTCCTTCCTTTTTGCCAATTCCAGCATGCTAAAACTAGTCCCACAAAGGCTTTTAGATACTAAATATACATACCTTATTTTTTCTGAATTGAGCTTATGATTTTTTTCATCATTTCACTAGTCCCACAAAGGCTTTTAGATACTAAATATACATACCTTATTTTTTCTGAATTGAGCTTATGATTTTTTTCATCATTTTGTATCAGATCTATGTTGTAAAAATCCAGACATCCACTGGTGATAACAATGAAACCTTTTGTATCTGTCTCCTGCAATCATGTGGCTATCTGTATTTTTGCACCCTAGTTCTAGCAATATCATCATCATCATCATCATCATCATCATCATCATCCTTACTCTTCCCTATCTCAGAGCTGAAAATTTCAAAAGTGCAAGCCCTACATAGTTTTAAAACAGTCCCAGTCCTACATTCCTAACCACTTCACATCCAAAGTTTCTGGTTATCGATGGTGTCATCCACTCTCCATTTTCCCCAGCTCACTTAGCAGAACAATCAGCAATGTTACAATCAGAAGGTGTGCTCTTATAAGAGGCAGGATATCTGAGCCATTAATCAGCAGTACCTGGGTAACAAACAAGACATTTTATTTGTGAACTAGTCGTCTTCAGTAAAATTGCTTCTGTATCTTGTCGTCATGTGTTTTCAGATAATAGTAAAACAATAGAGAGGTACAAATAAAAACAGACGGCTTAACACAGAAAGAACTTTTTCCCCAACTACTATTGAGTCACTACAATTCAGTTTACTAGAATCAAAGAAAATGGCCTGAGCATTTACTGTAGTATTGGAAAAAACTGGGGGGTATTTGCAAGAGCGATTTAAAATTCAGAAATTCAGAAAAGCTGGGAGGGCTAGTTGTTAAGATCTGACCAAAGACCTAGAAATTTGGGTAAGAGTGAGATATGTTACAATCAATGAGTATATATATTTTGGATCAATTTCAAACACTTCCATGTGGCACTGTTTCCACTCCCCAATACTTCTGTTTGAAGCTAGCTACAGTATGTGATTTTCACTCCTGCCATTCTTGGAACCCCCGGAACAAGCAGGGAACATAACAAGCCAATCAGAGCCCCCTCCAATCAACCAATCAACTCTTGCAAATAACAGCCCTCAATGGAGCAATGAAAACCTATTCTCTCCTATTCACTGCAGAAAGAGGGAATTGCTAATACTTACTCTGTTTTTTTCATTACATGTTGTGCCCATTTGACATTCTACAGAAACATCAGAGTTGTTAATATGAGGAGAAAGTTTTCTGTCTAATAAGATTTCATGTTTCCTAATTATTATTAAAAGTGGTGGGAATGGGATATTACTTTACTTTTGCATTCAGTACAGAGCCTCTAGGAATATTAGAAGAACAAAAAGAAAGAAAGCTATGATTGTCGTATTTTTTTGCTTTGTGGAGCTTCAGAACTGCAATTCACAGTGGCTCTATTGCCCCCTGTTAAAGGAGCCCATAGACAACCACTGGCACAGGGGACTGTAACAGAGAAACCAAAACACCAACATTGTCTGAATCTTTGAAGAAAGGGATTCGTGACTACTACCTATTCACAAACATCTCATAGCCCTTGTTCTTCAGTCATGCTGACTTAACCACAGTGAGCAATTCACAAGTCTGCAAAAATCTACAACTCTCATCCGATGCATTACAATAACCAGATTTTAGAAAAACAAACAAACAAAAACAAATGAACAGATACAACCCAGAACAGCATTTTTAAGAAAGAAAAAGTGCAGGTACAGAATTGTTACAGTTAGTGGTTTACAAATAACAAATAAAGAATTAGAATTCTCCTTATGTGAGGTGTCCTAGGAGCTAGCTCAAATGGGAATAGCTCCAAATTGCTGAAAGAAAATTTGGGCGAGGGGGCGAGGGAAGGCTTTAAGCAAAGCTGTATAGAATAATCAATGCCTAACTAAATGCTCCCAGAGGAGAACTTTAATTACACACCTTTTGCATTAAACTGCAGGCCCACTGAAGGTTTCCATGGAAAAGGATGAGAAATCCCCTCACTAAGGCTCTCAGATGTGGCAGGATGTTCGGTATGACCTACAGGTCCCTGACCCTGATAGCATATCAGCCCTTATACAAGGGAAGACTACAATCAGATATACTGTCTGCATGCAGTCTTCTCTTTCTCCGCACAGAGGTATACACACACATATAAATACTGCATATGCATGCATACACATACAAATACACACACACACACACACACACACACACACACATATACATGTATGGCATTCAGCTTTGTCCGGGTATTTTCCCACGTCATTGTAGTTGTGCTTTTAAAGTTGTAGCAACGTTTCGGCAGAATCTCATCTGCCATCATCAGGCTTGAGATTCTGCCGAAACGTTGCTACAACTTTAAAAGCACAACTACAATGATGTGGGAAAATACCTGGACAAAGCTAAATGCCATACATGTAAGTACCCACGAAAACTTAAGAAAACATATACATACATGTATATATACACATACACATAATATTTGCATCTTGGAAGGCAGGGAATGAGTAGAATCTGAATCAATAAAGAGAGTCTTGAGGTGTTCCTTTCTGTTCTATTCTGTAATGATAATTCCTTTTTCTTTTTCTTTTAAGGGGCTAACGATGTATTCTACCATCTTCTTTGGGGCTGAAGATCTCTCATGATGGACACTTTCCTGAACTGATAGGAGCTGAAAGCCAGATAATCCAGACAGCACAGATTGCCTGTGTCTGGCCTGGGAAATATGTGAGAGGACATTTTGATTGCCAAGTGGAGATATGGCAGAAACAGGCCAGAAGCAGACAGCTGTAGCTGATAATCAAATCTGCCAAATCCTTGTGGGTGATCAAGCTTAGCTGATCACAAAGGCTGAAGGAAATACATATCTGAAAGGGAATCATACAATAATATTCAATCTTTTATGTCAAACTAGATAAAAGTGATTAGAAATAACACAAAACTTAAATAAATCCTAAATAAACATACCACTTCAGGCCAGGCTGCTGCTACCATTTCAGGGTCCTGTTGTTCTACTCATCCTGAAGTGACAGATGAAGCCTGTGCTAAAATGGCTGCTTGAGTAGATAGAAAGTGTCCTCACTCTCTGTCTTGCTGGCTTGGTGAACATATTTCTATTTGGGTCCAAGGGCCAGATGATTTCAGATGGTGGGCCGTATCCAGTGCTGACCCCCGCTATAATGGAAATAGCCCAGAACTGGACCAGGCAGCACCTCATGCAAAATTTGGCAGTTGTTTGAACTGATGAGAGACATAGCATGATTAGATTTAATTTATATATGAATAACAAACTTACAGAAGTTAACCTTTATATTTCACTTCAGAAGGAAGGAACTTCACAAAACTATTGGAAGCAGTATAAAAAGACAGTGAAAAAAAAAGATTAAAAGTCAGTGCTCCTCAAAATATATAAGGGCTACTCATTCCTACAGTAAAGGAAGCTCAGATGCAAAAGCTAGTTGGTAAAGATGCCACAAATTTCCAGAAGTCCAAGGAGGTGGGATGGAGTTGGGGAGCAAGAGAGTTCCATTGGGGAATCAAAATGCTGCTCAAATATAGAAGTCAGGCACAAAGTTGTATGAGAAACAACAGCAATAAGACAATAAGGGATGACTAAATCAAGAATGGATTCAGTTTAGTATCTCTAATATATAAGATAGTCCTTGACTTACAACCACAACTGAGATCAGAATTTTCATTGTTAAGCAATGTGGTTGTTAAGTGAGTCGCACCTGATTTTATGACCTTTTGCCATGGTTGTTAACTGAATCACAGTAGTTAACTAAGCAAATCTAAGTTTCCCCTTGACCTTGCTTTGTTGGAAGTCACCTGGGAAAAGTCACAAATAGTGATAGTAATAGCACTTAGACTTATATACCACTTTACAGTGCTTTACAGATCTCTCTAAGATGTTTACAGAGTCAGCATATTGCCCCCAACAATCTGGGTCTTCATTTTACTGACCTCAGAAGAAGGATGGAAGGCCAAGTCAACCTTGAGCCTGGTGAGATTTGAACTGCCAAATTGCAGGCAGCCGGCAGTCCGTAGAAGTAGCCTGCAGTATTGCATTCTAACCACTGTGCCACCATGGCTCATGTGACCCCAGGATACTGTAACTATTGAAAATACGCACAGGTTACCTAAAGGCCAGTTTTTGACTGTGGAATTGTTATGATGGCTATAAGTGTGAGGACAGGTCATAAATCACATTTTTCAGTGTTATTATAACTTCAGTCACTAAATGAATGTTGTAAGTTAAGAACTACCTGTAGTAAATTGCTATGACAATTGGGAGCATCAACTAAATAAACAAAAAATCTTAACAAAAAATGGCACTTTTAAAAAGTTTTGAAGTCCCTTAAAAGTACACTTTATTTTTGAAGGCCCAGATTTGAATTGCTGTTCATTCAAACATTTCTGCTGCTCAATGAGAGCTGCCACTGCTTTTTTCTATTGTTCCTCACCAAATGGCTGACAGATAAAATGTATGATATTTTTATTTTTCATATAGCTACACTTGCTGAACTGGTTTATACTATAGTAAAGAATTTCATTTAGAATTTTAAAAAGTAATTTACTGGAATATTTGTATTTTTTGTAAATTGCATAGAAAAAAAACTTGACAACTGTCAGAATTGCTCATTCTCAAGGTATGGGAATTTATGAAAGCAAAACTAATATGTTTAAATTTGAAAAGCTCAGTCCTTTGTTATATTAATTTGTTCATACTTTTTGCCAGTTAGAGGACAGAAATAGTGAAGAAAATGATTGGAAATATATTTCTATCTTGAAAAAAACCAAGGAAAGTAAATTTCTTTAAAACAATATATGAGAATATCCATTGGAATGTTAGTGTTGCATAGCTAAGATGGACAATAGCATACCAAGATCACATTCAAGGTTTTCATTCATAACAACTTTGTTGAAACTGATGTTTTATTAATTTATTACAAAGTGGCTGAAGTATCTAGGATTTTTGCCTTTCTCAATCCCCATGAAAGAAAGCCAATTTTCTAAATTTCCTTTTGTTCAGAAGCTATTATCACTATATACATTCTGCATTCAGTTATTAAGATTCAGTGTTGCAATAAAGCTTTGAGTAAGCTGAGTAATGAAGCAATGACTGTTGCTTGTTATTACTGTTTGATTACTGACTGGGGATCGGTGGCATTTTTTTTCTATTATGGAACTACACTATTGTGCAAATATTATATTAAAAACTGGACAGGAAAATTATGACATATTTCCTTGAAGTTCTTGGCCCTTGCTATTCTGGAGCAATTAGAGTTTTCTAGAAGGAAAAGTTGACACATAAGTGCCATTCAGCAGCAAAAAAATAATGTGGGCAGGAAGATACATTGTGTCAGAACTTGGCCCATTTTGAAAGAGGATGTGGATAAATTCAATATTGATAACGTAGGCTGAGCAATTCTAAAACTGAAGCTAAGTGCTCTGGTATAAGAGATTTTCAATAATCCCAAATCTTGAAAAGTGGAAATGCATCTCTCTATTTTTTTTGTTTGTTTGTTTCTGGCTCCTTTTTGCTTACTTTTTCTCTTCCGTGGAAGTAAACGTGGAGAATAATTTATAAATTATTACAATCCTGTACCGTATTCTTATTTAATTTGTTAGATTTGTATTTTGCTTTTTGTATTGTGAACAATCTAGAGTCACTCTGGAATCAGGCTGTACCATAACATAAATAAAAAAATAAAAATAAAGATAGATGAGCTCTTAAACCTGCCTACATTTCTATGATATAGGAGGTTGTGAAGGAAGATTATAAAACTGAGACTCTGAAACCTACCTTATTGTCCATTCTCCAACATGACCACTTAAGGACATTTGGGCATCTGAATACCTAGATCTCAATTTTGGGGACCATTAAGAAGGAAGTTAAAAGAAAAAGCTCCTACTGGGGTCAGAATGTGATCTGTCATCTTAGAAGTAATTCTCAGCATTTTGTTCTTGACTGAGGGACAAAGGAATGGTATCTTAAACATGTATTTTGTTAATTACTGGTGTGTGTTTGGGGGGAGAATTTCTTGTATCCACTTTGGAAAAAAGTTGTCTCCCTAAAAAACTATGATGTAAATAATATTTTTTTTTAACTTTCCTTATTGATCACTTCATCCCTGAAGCATATATATGCTTAGAATAAAATCATCTGATTGTTGTCATCCTATTAGTTATTGGACTGCAAAGGTATGGACAACCAACAGATTGCAGCAAGGAGATATACTTCTCTGCTGCTCTGATTGTCTGAAATTGTTCAGGCCAGATATGGTATTTCTAATTTGCAAACATTAAATCACAAAATACACATTGGTTTTCAAAGTGATGAATGTAGGGTAGAGATTTATCCTACACATGTTGAGAATTTATCAGAAGAAGAGTTCTTTTCATAACTAACTTCTTATCAATAAACACATCCTTAAAAGCCTTGTCATTCAGTCTTGCTTTGCAAAAGTCCAATAAGGTTTTCCAGACATAACACATCTATTTTAATCTTAGCCAAATAAACCAACTTTATATTCTTTCTTTGTACCTTTAATAATGTTAATCCTTAATCCCATCAAATGAAGTTCTGGAACTTGATTTCTTCTCATTTTTACTTTTTTGTCCCTCCTCACAAAATTCTTCACAACTTTAGCAGGTTTGTTTTGTAAATCCACTATGTTATTCGGTTTGGTAAAACATCAAAACATTTTTTGTCTGGTAAAACATCAACAGATTTTATCTGTATATTCAGTGTAGCACATCCTTCCACATCATTCCCATAGTATGGGCCTAAGGGTGGGACCTCTCTTCTCCAGTAACTACCAACTGAAATTGATCCTGAAGAAAGGAGGTGAACCAGGACTAAATTGTGTCACTCATGCCCAATCCACTAAACAAGCCAGATGGATCAATGGTATTGAAAGCCACTGAGAGTTGAAGTAGGACAAGGATGGATAGACAATCCCCATCTCACTCTTGCCAGAGGTTATCTAAATGTCCTTTCTGTCATATCCAGGTCTGAATTCTGACTGAGAGGGATCCTGATATTCCGCCCCTTTGAAGCTGTTTGGAATTACCTTCTAAATCATCTTCCCCCTAAAAGGGAAGTTAGTTAGTGCATTAAAAATATCCAGTATGATGGGATCCAGTGATGACTTGAGGAGGGCTGAACCAAAGCCCCTTTAAAAGGGAACAACCACCTCACTTAAAGAAGAATTAGGTAATCATGGTTAAAATCCACTCCCTGGGCCACTTTAACAAACCAAGAGGGATTTAAAGAGCTGGTGGCTAAGCTCAGTCTTAAGGATTCTGTTGACTTCCTTAGATCTAACAGGTTCAATCCATTCTCAGATAACTGGATCTCCCCCAATATCTTTCAATAGATCTAATGTTGATGTAGTTTGCTCCTAACTGTTTAAGTAAGTTTATTCTTTAATTCTTTCTCATTCCCTCTAGTATTTTACTTTCAAAATTTCATCTTATCACACATTTTTAAGTATTCAAAACACCAGCCTTTTCCCTTAGGAAGGATTCTTATAATTAACTTCAGAATCTTATTTCAAATCCATCTGGACTTTAGTCCATTTATAATTTTCCAGAATCAACACTCTAATCACCCTTTTACTATAAAGAGACTTTTTAAAAAGTCCTTATACTTATATAAAACTTATTTTGCCAGAGATTGCAAGAAACCCAGCCACTGTAATAAAACTTGCTGTTATGAAGGTTCTTAATATCTGAAAAGCAGTTAACAAGCAATTTCCAAAGAGAAGAAAGAAAATATGTGAACCCTATGTTCACAAAGGTGCTGATTGCAAGTTAGACAAAGATAGCAATCCCACATTTACCAGTACTCTCTGTACAATCAGTGTAACAACTCTTACCACATCATCCCATGGTATGGGCCCAAAACATTGTTATTAGGCAGTATCCTTAAAAGAAGCTGCCATCTGAAGAACTTGTGAGTGATCCCCAACTTTGTTGGGATAGAAATCATGAAGATTTGGCTTTTCATTCTGGCTCTTCATTGTGCTTCAGGCATCAGCTCCCCTCTCAGTGGAGCTCTTCTGTTCATCATTCTTCCTCAGAAATCCCTGTGCTCTATAACACTGTCATCAAAGTGGGTGGGAAGGTGTTTTATAAACTTTTCATTAGGATGTGCAAGGTGTGCACCAATGGTAGTTCTTTTCTATTCAATTATTTGCTTTTCTGTATACTTTTCTCTAAGGGATACATTGTATGCATTTTCCTCAGAATGCATATTTTTAATAGTTTTTCATTTTTAATTCTTTCTGTGTGTGCTCTTCAAACTGCAGCATAACATTCTGGAATATACATTTAAGCAAGTAAGATGCATTTTGACTCCCCTATTTATTTCAGCAGGTCTGAAATGGGCTGATTTGCTTAAATATTTGAAAGAAGCAAACCCTGATGCCTCTTTTCTCCTGCTGCCACCAAATCAGGGGAAATTTATAAGCTTCAAAATGGCCATTTCAATTCTGAATCTCTTCAGATCCTAAGAGACATAATTGACAATTGAATATTTATCTTTTCAGTCCTGTTGAGAAGTATCTATTTCCCAAAGTGATGGCTATCTGGAGCCTAAGCTAATTACAAAAATTAAAACCCTAATTGCAGTATGTCAACTGATATAGAAATGTACATTCTGAGGAGAATTTAAGTTCAGTGGCTTGAATATAGTGTGAAATGAAAAAATAATTTGAAGGGTTGTATTGCAATTGCTCTTCACTAAAATTGGTTTTATATCAAGATAGCTGACTTTTTTTTAGTCATGGACTTTTTTTAGATCAAAATGTTCTGTTCTACTTCTGTACACATTCTTAAACAATAGCTGCTATGAAACAAATAAATAGCCTGGTTTTGCAACATAAAACTGATATTGTTAAAAAAATACCTTCTCACCTCTATGGGTGGTATGTTTTCCTCAATCCCAGGCCCTCTATCAGAGGCCTGGGATTTGAATGTTCTTAGCTGCTTCTAGCATTATTCTCTTCTTAACAGTGAGCTCATGTTATTTCATAGGATCTGCTGGAGCCACTCTCTCAGCTTAGGAGTCAGAGCCTTGAGGCCCCAACTGCCATTGGGACCACTTTGGCCTTTGGCTACTACCTGCCTTTCTGTGTGCATTTGGAAGTCCACATTCTCCACAACTTTCCCATGTGGAGGTAGGAGGGTGCAGCCAGGGGTGGGGTTCAAATTTTGTAACAACTGGTTATGTGGGCGTGGCTAGGTGGGCATGGCCATGTGACTGGGTGGGCATGGCTTCTTCTTCTTCTTGCAGCATCCCCCCATTTTTCAGCTTTCTGGGCCTCAGGGAAGCTTCCGGGGGGGGGCATTTTTGCTCCCAGAAGCCTTTCCTGGGGTTCAGGAAGGAAAAGAATGGAGTTTGGGGGCGGGGGCGTGCAGCAGCCATCCAGGGGCACGATTTGCCAGTTCTCCGAACTGCGCAGAATCATAACAACGGGTTCAATAGAACTGGTCCGAATTAGTAGAATCCCTCCCCTGGGTAGAGCCCATATTCTGTGCAGAGGTTCCTGTACACAGTGCCAGCTACTTGGTTATGCTATTCAGTGTATGCTGCTACCTGTATCTTAATCCCTGCTGCTATGCGTTGGACTATCTCTGAAGTGCCTCTGCATGGTCAGCACCTTGGATCCTGTCTAGTGTGGTGAACCTGCTTCTAGGGACCTGGTGCTTAGTATCTGTTCTTGTATTGCTATGATCAGTGCCTCTACACTGACTTTTAGTCCAGCCCTTTCCAATCATTGGTAGGATTTCTCAATGTCAGCTGCCTGAGCTATGGTATGTTCCATACAGGGTCTTTCCCAATGTCAAGCATTCTCTCAGCACCCTATCTTTGGATGCAGTCTTACTGAGATATTTCTGCTTTTTGTGGCTTTGACACTCACCAGATATATTCTTAAAGGCAGCTGCTCTGAAACAAATAGGTATTCTCTTTCTCTCTATCTCTTTCTCTGTCTTTCTTTCCCTCTCTTTCTATGTGTGTGTATGAGAGAGGCGGGGAGGGGGAGAGAGAGAATGAATGAATCCAGGGTTAAGTTGGATTTTACTAAAAAAAAATAATATCAGTGCTGATTAGGCTAAGCTAGTTTATACAAACACACTTTCTAAATATCACCTTACTGTATCATTGTCCAAAGCATTATCTTTGCAAGCAAGCTGAATGCTCAGAAATGTGCTACTTTGCAATTTCATGGAAAGCAACACTCTCATAAAATGCTGGCTTTAATTGTATATCACAATCTTTGCACTGAATAGTTACATTACATTAAGATGGCCTCCACATTTATTGAAAACAAGTCTTATTCTCCACTGCTTCTTTACCATTATATTGTCTCTTTATGCCTTGATGTGCCATTTTAATTAGCTGCGCCTCAGTTCTTTCATTGCCTCTATGTGAGAAAGACATTTTTCACTATGTCTGCAAATATTTGCTGTACTTTGAAGGCTAAATCTTTTTTGTTTACAAGAAGATTGACCTGATTGCATTACAAATCTACATTTTCCCCATACTTTGTCTATAAATGTTTAAGTTTGCATCATATTTTTTCTTCTTCTCACATTCCCCACTGGGGGAGGGGTTTTGAAAATTTAGCAGGGTAACTCCATTTTCCTACTGAAATTAACATTAGTATGGTATCGTAACTCTGAATATAAAAATTTCAACAAATGAAAATGTATTTGAGATCAAAAAACAAATGACTACATTCTGATTTAGCTGCATTTTGACTGAACAAAATTTTAAAAAATGCAATTATTCCATTGTTCAATTACAATAGAATTTAATATGCTTAAGTGTTCTGGCTACAGGAAACAATAAATGCTCAGAACCTACTAGGTCATAAGAACAGTTAAAATGGCAGTCTCTCCTGACTGATAACAGCTAACAAACCTACCAAAAAATCAGACTTGGAGATGTTATTTTAAAAAGTTTTGGAAAATTCTCACTAGGTAAAGAAGCAATCTGTTCTTTCTTAGCTTGGCATTCAAGCATCCTTATTTTGAGTGATGTTATCTGAAAGGAATGTCAGGGAGATTTTTCATGAGATCACAAAGATAGAAGAGGGCCATTTGGCCCATCAAATCCAACCCTTCAAGATTCTGGACAAGCCTCTGGAATTTTATTATGTTACTATTTCTCAAATATTTTGAATTTTATTTCTAATTTACTAGGTACAATATTATCCTCGATTTTGTATCACCTGAAAATCTGGTAAACAATACTTTGATAAAAATATTGAAGAATACGAAGGAGTAATCGCTCTGGCACCTCCTTCAAACCTCTCTTCAATTTGATAAAGAACCATGTATGAAAACATTCTGAGTATTTTCAAGCCAAATATGTCCCCTCAAAGATTGCTCCCTGTTTTTAAAAAAGGAATTAGAATTAGCATTTATTAGCATAGAATTTGGTCTTGACCGATATCTACTGACTACCGCATTGTTTTCAAGATGCATATATAGTAGTTGCCTTAAAAGTATTTCCATCAATAGGCAAGCAGATCTTACTTGAGAGAAAGAGAAGGATTTGTGGGGTTGAGGACATATCCTTTTAATTTTTTTTAAAAAAATACTGATTTTAAAAACAAGAAGGGAGGAATAGGTTTTTTTTTCCCCATAGCCATTAAGCCATTGATTTAAAATTGAAACTAACAAGGAAAAAAAGCACATTAGAACCAAAATTTAATTAGGGGTGTGCAAATTGCTTCTGAGGCAAATATCTGATTTACCCATCAAGTTCAGCAGGAATAAAAACAATACAGTGAATTCACTCTAGTTGCCAGAACTTTATAACAATTGTTGATTCTTGTCTCATGATTTTTTAAAACATCTTTCATTAAGTTATGAAGTATTATAAAATTCAAAATACAAAAGTAAATAAAAGAGCAGTGAGGAGGGAAAGGAAAGGGGAAAGAGAAGTTAGGAAAGGTAAGGAAAATAAAAGAAAAAGAAGCATTGACTTCCAACTCTCTCTGTTGCAGTAAAATAAGGCATTAGCATCAAATCACAGCCTTTTGTTTTTCCAAACACATGAATAAGTCATTTCTATAAAGATCAATCAATCTAATCTATAAAACCCAAAGTCAAAGTTATATTCTTTTTCACATCAAGCATGAAGTTTAGAAACAGTTTCCATGTGGAAACTGTTCTTTTTATGTTCTTTTCTTTAATCAGAGTAGTCAGTTGCCATTTCTTATCTCATGATTTTTCATCAATATCAGAAAGTCACAGAACAGATCTCTCCATGCCTCATTGGTCGTTGAAAAACCTGCTGCTCGGCTCCAGACTTCCAGCATCCAGATGATCCCACCCACCTTTTAACTGAAGCCAAGGCATGGCTGGCCTCTGTTTGTACTGACCCCAGTGTGGAAGGGGGGACCCCAACCACATGAACTTTAAGAAGCAGGGGAACACTCAAATTGTATTGCTCAGCACAGTATGAAACACTCAAAACTATGCTGCTTTACTCCAGATACAAAAAAAGCCAGCATATTTTCTTCATAGGTAGAAAAAAGAATCAAATTATATTTTTTCCCAAACACAAAATACTCAGAATGGCTATTTGAGTATTTGAGGAGCTACCACAAAGAAGAGGGGATCTACCTATTTTCCACAACACCAGAGATCAGGACAAGAAACCATGGATGGAAACTAATCAAGGAGAGAAGCAACTTGGAATTAAGGAGAAACTTCCTAAAAGTGAGGACAATTAACCAGTGGAACAGCTTCCCTTCAGAAGTTGTGGGTGCTTCACCACTGGAGGTTTTTAAGAAGAGACTGGACAGCCACCAGTCTGAAATGGTACAGGGTGCCCTGTTTGAGCAGGGGGTTGAACTAGATGATCTCCAAGGTGGCTTCCAGCTCTATTCTGATTGGTGTATTTCAACCTTGAAGTGGTTCATCTACAAAAAAACAACAACAACAGATCTTACGAAAAGATCATTTGGTCTGTATTCTAGTAATATTGGTGATGAAAGCTAAATGTTGGTGAGGTTAAGCACATAATGAAAAGAAGGGCATTTGCCTCCAAGGAGTTGTCTTATGGAAGCACTTGGAACATACGAATGCCCATTTCTCATCAGATTGAAATTAATGCCAAAAATCTATTCAGAATATACAACATTTCCATATATATATATATATATGGAAATGTTCTAATTATACATATACACGGATGTGTGCATAAAACACACATACGCACACACAGACAGAGACAGAAGACTGCACAAAAGTGTTACAGTTGCAGTCGTAATGCTTGCTGTACATTAAGAATGCTTTCAGAAATAGAAGCGTTAATAGTTTATTAACAAAATAAAAAGTAAATGAACAAGAGAAAACCAAATCAAATCAATATTTGATGTGACCTCCCTTTCTCTTCAAAACAGCACCAACCCTAGGTACACTTGCACATATTTTTTTAAAGAACTCCATGAAGTTCCTTCAAGGTTGTTTGAAACACCCTGGAGAACTAACCACAGAACTTCTGTGGATGGAGGCTGCCTCAAATCCTTCTGCCTCTTATGTAATCCCAAACACAAACAGTGCTTGTGTTGAGATTGTGATGTTGAGATTACGGTTCTGTGGGGGCCAAACCATCAGTTCCAGGATATCTTGTTCTTCTTTATGCTGAAAATAGTTCTTAATGACATGGGCTGCATGTTCGGAGCCATTGTCCTGCTGCAGAATAAATTTGGGGGCCAATCACACATCTCCCTTATGGTATGGCAGGATGGATAAGTATCTGCCTGTATTTCTCAACATTGAGGACACAATTGATTCTTACCAAATCTCCAATTCCATTTGCAGAAATGCAGCCCAAATTTGCAAGGACTATCAACCATGCTTCATTGTTGTCTGCAAACACTCGTTATTGTACTCTTTCCAGCTCTTTGATGAACAAACTCCCTCCTGCTAGAGCCAAATATTTCAAATGTTGACTCTCAGTCCAGAGTATCTGCTGCCATTTTTCTGCACCCCAGTTCCTATATTTTTGTACATAGTTAAATCACTTAGTCTTGTTTTCATGTCAGAGTTGTGGCTTTTTGGTCGCAATTCTTCCATGAAGACCCCTTCTGGCCAGAATTCTCCAGATGGTACCTGGGATACCACTGTTTTCTGCCAATTCTGTGCTGATGGCACTGCTGGACATCTTTTGATGTCAAAGCTGCTCAAAAAAATAAAGGGAACCCAAAAATAAGACATCCTAGATCTGAATGAATGAAATATTCTTATTAAATACTTTGTTCATTACATAGCTGAATGTGCTTACAACAAAATCACACAAAAATTATCAATGGAAATCAAATTTAGCAACCCATGGAGGTCTGAATTTGGAATTACACTCAAAATTAAAGTGGAAAAAAACACTAGAAGCTGATCCAACTTTGATGTAATGTCCTTAAAACAAGTCAAAATGAGGCTCAGTAGTGTGTGTGTGTGGCCTCAACATGCCTGTATGACCTCCCTACAATGCCTGGGCATGCTCCTGATGAGATGGCAGATGGTCTCCTGAGGGATCTCCTCCTACACATGGACTAAAGCATCCCCCAACTCCTGGACAGTCTGTGGTGCAACGTGGCATTGGTGGATGGAGCGAGATATAACGTCCCAGATGTGCTCAATTGGATTCAGGTCTGGGGAATGGGTGGGCCAGTCCATAGCATCAATGCCTTCATCTTGCAGGAACTGCTGACACCCTCCAGCCACATGAGGTCTAGCATTGTCTTGCATTAGGAGGAACCCGGGGCTAACCACACCAGCATATGGTCTCACAGGGGGTCTGAGGATCTCATCTCAGTACCTAATGGCAGTCAGGATACCTCTGGCGAGCACATGGAGGGGTGTGTGGCCCCCTAAAGAAATGCCACCCCACACCATTACTGACCCACTGCCAAACTGGTCATGCTGGAGGATGTTGCAGGCAGCAGAACGTTCTCCATGGCATCTCCAGACCCTGTCACATTTGTCACATGTGCTCAGTGTGAACCTGCTTTCATCTGTGAAGAGCACAGGGTGCCAGTGGCAAATTTGCCAATCTTGGTGTTCTCTGGCAAATGCCAAATGTCCTGCACGGTGTTGGGCTGTAAGCACAATCCCCACCTGTGGACATTGGGCCCTCTTACCACCCTCATGGAGTCTGTTTCTGACTGTTTGAGCAGGCACGTGCATATTTGTGGCCCGCTGGAGGTCATTTTGCAGGGCTCTGGCAGTGCTCCTCCTGTCCCTCCTTGCACAAAGGCAGAGGTAGCAGTCCTGATGCTGGGTTGTTGCCCTCCTATGGCCTCCTCCACGTCTCCTGATGTACTGGCCTGTCTCCTGGTAGCGCCTCCATGCTCTGTACACTACACTGACAGACACAGCAAACCTTCTTGCCACAGCTTGCATTGATGTGCCATCCTGGATGAGCTGCACTACCTGAGCCACTTGTGTGGGTTGTAACTCCGTCTCATGCTACCACTAGAGTGAAAGCACCGCCAGCATTCAAAAGTGACCAAACCATCAGCCAGAAAGCATAGAAACTGAGAAGTGGTCTGTGGTCACCACCTGCAGAACCACTCCTTTATTTGGGATGTCTTGCTACCTGCCTATGTTTTCTACCTGTTGTCTATTCCATTTGCACAACAGCATGTGAAATTGATTGTCAATCAGTGTTGCTACCTAAGTGGACAGTTTGATTTCACAGAAGTGTGATTGACTTGGAGTTACATTGTGTTGTTTAAGTGTTCCCTTTATTTTTTTTGAGCAGTGTATGATACCTCTTTCATATGCTGCATTAAGCTTTTTTGGCTGACCATTGCATCTATGGTCCTTAGCATTGACCATTTCTTTGTGCCTCTTCAAAAGAGCTTGAAACCCCAGTTTGCCTTGGAATCTTTGCCTGGGAGAGACCTTGCTCAAAAATATCTTTTGTCTTGTTCCTGTGCTTAGTTTTGCCATGGTGTATGACCTGTAACATGAAACTGTCTTTCTTAACCTCACCTTATCAGTAGAGTTTGGCTATTCTTGACCCAGTTTTAAGCCTCTTATAGAGTTAATGGCTGTGTTTCAAGCTATATATGAAATTGATGGTCTTTAGCACCTGCTTGAATAATGATTATTGGTTATTCATACACCTGACTCTAATCCTACAAAATTCCCAATTTTGCACAAGTGTAAGAATTGATGCTATTTTGAAGGCAAAGGATGGTCACATGAAATATTGATTTGATTTAGATTTCTCTTCTGTTCATTTACTTTCCATTTTGTTAATTGATAAAAAAATAAACTATTAACACTTCTATTTCCGAAAGCATTCTTAACTTACAGCATTTTTGTACAACTGCCTAACACTTTTGCACAGTACTGTATATTAGAAATACTGATCCCCCTTCCTCCCCCAGAATATCCCATTATCTCTGAGGACTAACATCCACATCAGAAAAGAATCTGCTAAACTAAAAATTTTCAACAAATGTAGCATCTTTGCACTCAAGGTCTAAGATCTTTGAAAGATCATTCAGACTTTGACATCTTCTGCTGATGGAGCTTACTAAACTACACTGTCTAGCTTCTGGCACTATAAATGGCTAAATTCTTGATATTGTCCATACATAAAAAGAATGGAAATGACATTAGCCTGCTTTTTAAACTGGAAAAAACAATTACTTGGCATAGGCTTTTTTTTTTGGCAAACTTTTAGGCCATTCTTTTTTTACCCAAATGCTTGTTCATCCCTCCGGCTTACTTATAAGACAAATGCAGCCAGCCAAGCCCAAGGAAAGGCAATAAATCAGCAGCTATTTGCCTGGACAATCTGTCAGTCCTGCCTGAAACCTTCCCTTGCCCTACACCAACAGGAACCTAGATTATACAGACCCATTTTTGCAATTTTCCACATTTTCCTCTGAAGCTTCAATATAGAAGTTTTAAACCTGGAGAAACTTTAAATATTTCACAATGATAATTTACATACACACAAACACACATTACTTCTACCATTGTAACGAGGTTTGTGTAATTGATTAAAATCTGCCTGTCAAATGCTTATGAGGGATGAGTCCTATTATCTTGTAAAATTCTGCTCATAAGTTGGAAGTCAAAGGCAGTATGATATACTCATTTCTAAATGTATTTCAAAAACTAAGCAAAAATCTTGCATTGAAAATTGTAAGGAAAAGTCTGCTTACTCTTGGGCAAGGCATGCTTTCAGTACATATGGAAGTGAATCATTCATTTGGCTTTCTCACAAATATACTTTCAATACTTTGGCAAACGCAGCAACTTTATTATCACGACATATTATTTCCCATTGTGCCAAAGCCTAATTTTGATATGGCACAACAGTGCCCCCTATAGCATCTGATAAAATGACCCCATACTAAGATTCATGAATGAAAGGAATACCGGTCCCCTCCCATCCAAACTTCTGCCATACAATCCCATTCAGAGAATGTCCCAACTGGTGAAAACCAGATTGCATCTTTATAATACCATTATAAAGGGATTAGGAAGAAATATTTGGTGACTAGATAATTTCTGATTTGCTGACTATGGCCAGGACGTCCTAGAGAAACATTTTCCTTGATCAAATAAAAGCAATAAATCTGAGTTTGGCTTTCAATTATTTCCTGCATTCTATATAACTGAAGATAATACTCAAGAACAGGGGAGGAAATAAAGAACAGAAAGATACCTGTCCACCACTAAGTGGGAGATGTTTTTAATCGAAGTGGTCATGTTTTAATCATTTTTTACAATGTGTTTTGAACATGCATTGAAAGCCAGGTCTACTATCTCAGGCAAGTAGTTAATAAGGAAATAGTTCAGCTAGGCTGATTATACTGATTTTATTTCGAATTCTGGATGAATGATGTTGCTTTCCTGTGCCTTCCCTATATTTTCCTTTTCTCAATAACCTCATTTTTATGTCTAGAAATTCAGTTTGCTTGGTTTAATAAATACATTTTTCATTACATTTCCGTAAGTGCAAAACACCAATCTACTACCAGTACTTATTCCTCAGAATCAAAACAAGTTTGTCAACTTCTTTATTAAGGCAGGCAAAATCCAAAATGCTTTATGTTTTCTAAAGCTGGCCTAGAGGTAAAATTTCTTAGCAGAACAGTTAAGAACTTTACCAGACAGGCAGATGTGTCTGGTATTTCAATCTGACTTTGGCATCCTATTGAAATTATCTTTTATTGTGACTCCGTGGAAGAAAGGATGAAATTATTTCTCTCTCCAGGTTTGTAATACCTACCTTTTAAGTCCCAAATTGTTCTGAAGGTTGGAATTGAATTCATTACTTAAGATGAATTATGTTTACCGTGAACAATGGACCTTGTTTGCACAGAATGATAGTCTAGAATTTATGGGAATTTATGTGAACCAAAAATTTATGATATGTATTGTTCAACTATTTTCTCTTGTCTCATTCTACAAATGAAAATGGGTAAACAAAGGCACATATTCTAGTTTGTTATCAAGTTATCTGTACCAAATTGTATTTCATAACAATCCAGAACTGAAAGCAAAATATTGTTACTAGCTTCTGGTATTCAGCTTATTTGTGGGGGACAAGATACTAATCTGGATAACATAGATAACAAAAAAGGAATATCTACTCTTGGAATAACCAAGATTCATGCACCAGCATGCTGCTTTTTCCATGGTAAGCTGTGACAGGTGAATCTGCCTCAGTCATATAGCATTAGGATTCATGGGTTTGCTGGAGGAATTCCTTTTTCTATGTCCCACTAACAGCTTCCATCTTGTGGGAACAGATTATTTTATGTTTTTCCCAAGAATAAGCTGACATTATTACATGTTGTTGCAAATGTCCCTCAATGTGTCCTTGTCCTTCAAAACTAAGTAGGTAAGAACCTAAATAATGCCTGGACCACTGTACACCTGATAACTTTACATATTTAATTCAACTATTGCACAATTAAGTAACTATGGGTAAACAGCATTTTGAATTTGGAGACAAATAATTTATGGGGGTTTAAAAAATACCAATGCAATTTCTAAAAGCAGCTGCATTGTTTTTTTTCACAAATGCAGCATGGACCAAGAAAATATTCATTGGTTTAAGGAATTGAATATCTTAATGCAAGCATATATATTTGTGTACCCATGAGTGCTTCAGGATACTTTTTTGCTGTGTCCAATGCACTGCCACTTTATATTCCTTCATCCACAATTTGGTAATCTCACAGGTATGGAAATAAGTGGGTTGGAGTAAACCATGCCTAGCTGCATGGCTGTGTATTGGATCTGGCTAATTAAAGCAAAATTGTTGTGTGAACTATAACATCAATCAGTTTGATTTCATGCTTTGCAATTGTTAAATACACGCTATTGAAGAACTTACAGGTTTTTCTCATTTAAATTGCTTCAGTAAAGCAGGTCTCTTTTTAGTGGCTACACAGCCCCTGCAGGTTTTGCATACAAGACATCTCCAAAATCTGAAATGGGCTTCCTGAAATATTTGTTCAGTTTACTGCTTCCATAGCTTCTATATGACTTTGGTAATGGTGATTTGTTTTTCTTCTTTGGGTTTTTTGTTTAGGTTGCCATTTTCTGTTCTTTTTCCGTACATTTTGGTAACCAATTTATTATTTATATACTTTTTTTTACATTTTATTAACTGTGCTAAGTTATTCATTCTGAGCACGGAAAAGGGAATAAAATGTCACTTGTGAAGCTCTCTTGTGAAAAATAGGTTAGGCAATTCTTTTGGTGCAGGTGAAAGGCAGGAGGTAATATTGTCCATATGCCTATGCTTTCCTTAAGAGAAATAAATAAGGACATTTTTTTAAATAGTTAGAACAATCAATCAGTGGAACAGCCTTGCCTTCAGAAGTTGTAGGTTCTCCATCACTGTGGGTGATGGAACACTGTGCCCTTTTCTGACTTATCAGTTTAGTTTAGGTGACTTTCTCCTTAAGTAAGGCATTTTCTCCCTCTGGCCATCAACTGTGTTCTATCTTGTGTGCAGCAGCAGTACAGTCTTACTTTGACTGCCCACCTACCCTGATGGCCCATTGTACAGTGCAGTTGTCTCAAAAGAAGGAATGACTACTGACAAAAGCTTTACTAGAACTGTGCATGAACACCACTGAGTGATCCTCCTGGGTAGAATTCTACATGAGTCTGAATTACCTGAGCAGGACACATGTGGACCACTTCCCTGAAAAGAGGCAGGCTTTAGTCAGCTTAAAAGTTCAATGTAACCCATACATTTCCCCCAGAGAGAGAAAATTAAGACGTAACTTGTTTGGTTTTGGTGTTCTTTTACTTGGAGGGATACTTATCCAATCTAGGATGGTAGGAAGAAATTGAAGTTTTTCCCAAATACTCTATATACCATTCAATTCTAAACTTTGCTGGATTTTTCTTTTTTTAATAAATAAGGAATAAAATGACTGACAGGTTGGTTTTCTTTTGTGGTTGCAGTAGCAGCGCTGCAGTCAAGCGTGGACAAAAGCAACCTCCCTCCATCAGTTTATTCCTGAATTGGCCTCTTTCTTGCTCTGCCCTGATCCTTCCAAAACCTATGGGACATTGTGTGGTCAATGGAGCAGAAAGCAGATGGAACTTTCCTGAGCTATACAGAATAAAAGACAGTGGAAATCTGACATTCGCAAGCTTCTAGACCCTTTCAGCATCTCATAGTTTCTAACTCAATTTTCAAATCAACTGGTGGCATTTAAATTTTCTTGTCACAATCAGCATCAATATTTGCCACCCAGAGATTCCTTGGCAGCAACTAGCATTTAATGGCTTGTCAACATTTTGTAGCGATTTAGTTATTGTGATCTAAAGCATTGGGTTAGCTAAATCAGTACCATGCCTAGCTGCAAGACTGTAAATAAGTAAACTTGGATCTGGTGTTCAAGAATAGCACTGGGGAAGAAATTTCAGCTGTGATGGGCTCAGTATTGTCTCTATCTTACTGTATGATTATATTCTCAATTTCCAGGAAGAAACAAACCCTGCCTCTAATTGCCTATTCTAGGGCTGTACATTCCTCAGGCACAAATCTTGCTGAAGTGTCTGGTACCTGTTCCAGAAAGTTCCTCAAAATATACATATACAAGAGAACCAGTAGGGTCTAGTGGTTCAGGGACCAGGCTAGAAACCAAGAGATTGTGAGTTCTGGTTCCACTTGAGGCATGAACACCAGCTGGATGATTTTGCCTAGTCACTCACTCTCCACCTAAATCACCTCACAGGGTTGTTATTGTTGTTATGGGGAAAATAGGCGAAAGGGGTATTAGATTCTATCTATATCTATCTAATTATCAACCATGTTTTCCCCAAAACAAGATCCAGTCTTATATTTTGTGGGCTCCAAAATAAGCACTAGAGTTTATTTTCAGGGAAACACGATTTCAGGGTGATCAGCCTGGCTGGGGCCCCTGCCTCCTGGCATGCACAAAAGAGGCAGAAAGTGCATGGGGACCAACAGTATCCGGCATCAGCTTCAGCCTGCCAGTCCCTTGGTCAGTGCACTCTGGGGCTGCACAGCCCATGCAGCACAGGTAAGTTGATTCCCTGTCCAAGGAACATACAGAGGCAGAGGTGTGTGTGTGTGTGTATGTGTGTAATGCAAGTGATGCAGACATTCCACTCAGGCTATAGGAAAGCTAGGAGATAGTGAGCTGGTGCAGGTGGGTGGCCATGGGAGGATTGTCTTCACATTGTGGCGCTGGCAGCAGACAGAGGCAGAGGCACTTGAACTCGATGCTCCCTGCAGACCACAGTCAAGTCAAAAGACGTGAAGAGGAACCCTCTCATAGCTGCTCACTCACTCCAGCCCATCTTTCCCATGGCCCTCCTGGCATGTCCAGATTGTGTGCCTCCTTCCAGCCTCTGCCTCCACCTGCTGCTTGGACAGATAATCAACTCACTTGTGCTGTGCGGGCTGCGGCTGCTGCTGGACACCATCAGCCTGCACACTTGTTGCCTCCTGTGCCTGCCATGCCCACCCTTTTCTCTAGGGCTTCTTTTTGGAGTAGGGCTTATAGTAGGCACCTGCTTAAAAATCAGGCTAGGTCTTATTTTCAGGGAAACATGGTATCATCTATCATCTATCTGTCATCATCACCATTATCTTTCTGTCTATCTACACATACACACACATAGACACACACATGCATTCCCCTTTTTGAGGAGCTATTCATATCCCACATGACGGTTCCCCATATTGAATATTTAGTACTTATAATCATTTTTGAAGACCACTTGTGATATTTAAAAAGTGATACTGTGTTTATCAAAAAGGAATATGACCCTGATTTAAGATTATTCTGTAGGGGAAAACAAAGATTAGAAGGAGACAAAGGTTATATTTATGAACATCAATCTTATATGTTGCCAACTCCCTATTTGTCATCTAGAATTGCCATATTGCATTGAAAAAAAGAGACCTAGAGATTCCCCCACTTTCAAAGAGAGATATGCATGCAATATACTTATGTGTGGCTTTCTAGAAGTCACACTACCTTTGCTCCCCAGAAGATAGAACTAGGAAAAATAATAATAAATTATTCATAAATGAGGGTGTCCCATTTTCACATACAGAGAAATCTCAGTCTCCCTCTCCTGTCAATCTCCTCTCATGCACATATTCACCCAAGGAAAAGAGGCTGCTGCCCCCGCTGGGCTCAACAGTCATGGGGAGGCTGCCTGGTGCCTGTGCAATGCTGAGGACTCAGCTCTTCCACCTCAATTATTCCATGGGAGCTGCAGGGGAAACTGCAGGAGAAGGAACCCCAAGGGAGGGAGGGGGGAAACACGGCACTCTCCCTCCTTTTGCACAGACAGAATGTATTGATATTGATCTTAGTGTAGGCTGTGGCTGCAAGAAAAGTTAAGCTGCAGTAAAATCCAAGGAAGTTTTTTTTTTAGGTGAAATCCCTTAAATTGAACTCACCTCCTAGAGATTACATGTAAAAAACAAAACAGAATAAAACACCTGCACTGCAACAATATGGAAGAGCTTTTACATTTCCATCTGCTAAAATTTTTGCTCTGACTTCCCATGGCATATCCTGATGGTCTGACCCTGCCTAGCATTTTTAACATCAACAAAGATCAGCTAGGTATTTTCCCCTGTTGAGTCCATGAATTTTATTCCCAAGTATTTTCAGGATTTGTCCCTTTTAGACAAAATATTAACCTTATTCTCTGCCCAGTATATAATAAGGATAAAGATTAGCAATAGCAACAATGATGACTGTCTACTGATTGAAAATCATGACTCTTCATTTGTATGTAGTATCCCCCTTCCTGAATCCTCATTTTACTCCTTCGATGGAATAAGGAAATTCTCATACGCAAATGTTCACCCCTATATTTGGAGACTAGAAGAAGTAGATAGGTTGAGTAGAGTTGTCTTCATTTCTTTTGAAACAGCATCTTTTGCATTCTCTTTACAGGTACTTGCATCATCAAGTCCTCTTCTGTTACTCTGTTCTTAAGCAAATGTAAGATGGCGCTCCCACTCCCCATTTGCAGATAATTTTGGAGGGGAGAAAGAAGAATTTATTTTGGAGGAACTGTGCTATATATCTGAGGACATAATTATTTTTTCTCTCTTCATAATGAACAAGCCAAAATAAGCATTTTGGTGTGAAGGTCTCTCTTCAAATCCTGTGAAGCCATGATAATGATGGCTGATAATGATAGTGAAGCCATGACATTCATATACTGTTTCATCCTAAAAGCTTAAGAAAATTATTTTATCATGTCATTGAATGAAATAGTTTGGGCTAAGATGCAATAATAGCCTCAAAGTATACTTAATGAGTTGATGCGTTAAGAAGGGAGTAGGGTACTACATCATATAGAGCTGTGATGGTGAACCTATGCCACACCTGCTGGAAGTGGCATGCAGAGCCATTTCTCTGGGAATGCCAGCTGTTGCCTGTTGTTCTTCCGGGTTCCGGCGCGCACATGCGTGCTGGCCAGCTGGTCTTCGTATGCGCAGGAATGCCGGAAACCAGAAGAGCAGCTCCTTGGTGTGCATGTGCATTAGAAACCGGAAGACCAGTGGCTGGCATGCATGCATGCACCAGGAAGCTAAGCTTCTGGTTTCCAGCACTCCCATGCACACATGCCGAGAGCTGCTCTTCTGGTATCTGGCGCGCATGCGCTCCTGTTTTGGCACTCGGTGCCAAAAAGTTCGCCATCACTGATATAGAACTTCCTTTTACAGACTTCAATACAGGATTATTCAGAACTTTATTTGCAGTAGATTCAAGAGAAATAGAAGAAATTGCCTTCTCTCATAATGCCTCCATTTAATTTTTCAGCACAACAGTTCTCATGTGCTTTTCTTTAGTAAACTTTTAAAAAATCCTAGATGCTTTGAGTTTGTTCCTAAGAAAAAATAAAGTTCTAACCCAACCCTGGCTTTTGTTTTTGACCCTTTTCCAATGCTGCAATACAGGTAGTCCTCAACTTACAACAGTTCATTTAGTGACCATTTAAAGTTATATCATCACTGAAAAAAGTGACTTATGACCATTTTTTCGCACTTGTGGTTGCAAGCATTCTCCATGGTCATGTGATCAAAATCTGGATGCTTGGCCACTGACTTTTATTTATGATGGTTACAGTTCCCTGGGATACAATCACTTTTTGCAACCACTGACAAGCAAAGCCAATGAGGAAGCCAGATTCACTTAATAACCGCGTTACCAACTTAATAGTTGCAGTGATTCACTTAACAACTGTGGCAAGAAAAGTAGTAAAATGGGGCAAAATTCACTGAACTGCTGTCTCAGAAACATGAATTTTAGGCTCAGTTGTGGTCGAAAGTGAAGGACTACTTGTATACATTTAGAGTATGGGGATGCTAATGAACCAGAGACAAATTATATTTCTTGATAATACCAAGGACATTGGAAGAGAATTCACCTTCATAGGTATATTCTGTTTCCACCTTCCTGCAACTTACACTGTAAATATCTGAAAAAATTTGTCCTGTGATAAGGAACAGGGGTGGGATTCTACAGGTTCGCACCTATTCGCTAGAACCGGTTGTTAAGATTCTAAGCAGTTCGGAGAACCGGTTGTTAGAAGAAATTACTGGCCTAATCCTGTAAGGAAGGCAGGAAGGAAACATTCTGGTATTGCTTACAGAAACTGCCTCTCCGTTAACCCTTATTACATTCTTGGCAGAGACTTCCTGTCTCTGGAACTTCTCTGGAGTTTTTTTCCTCTCCTTTGCTGATACTTTGCTTGTGTGGAGTGACCATTTAAAGTTACAGTGGCACTGAAAAAAGTGACTTATGACCATTTTTCACACTTACAACTTGTTGTGATTGGAAGGATTGGTACTGTTAAGAAACTTTGAATCTGATGACTGTTAGATCGTGGATTGACGTCAGAACCAGGAAACGTTAATCTGTAGGGCAAGCCAGTTAATTAGCACGTTGCCTTAATGGGTATAAAAGGACACAGCTGAGCTGGTGCCTTTTGCCAGAAACAAAATGTCTATTTTGAATGAGGACGTTACTACAAAGAGATCTCTGTTTGTTTGAATTTTGAAGGGAAGTCCTAACAGTTTTTTGCCAGCCGTTATCTTGTTATTTTCTACAGTTTGATTTGATTGTGAAACGGCTGCTTTGTGTTTGTTCGTTTGAATCTCCAAGAGGAGACATAACATTATTGTTTCTGGCCTAAACAAACCATCTTTCAAGCAAGATGGATTTAAATCAATTGCAGCGTTTGGTCGAGCAGCAGCAACAGCAAATAAATCAGCTCCTGCAAAGCAATGTGACGCTTCAGAATCAGGTAACACAATTGCTGAATTATGTTTCCAGCTTACCAAACCCTGCTGCTGTTCCCCCTGCCCCTCCTGTGAGGAAAAGCCCAGTATCCATGCCGGAGAAATTTTCTGGGCAAACGGACATGTTTCCGGCATTTCTGGGGCAGTGTCAATTATTTATGTCCTTGAGGCCTGAAAACTTTCCAAATGATCGGGCCAAGACAGGATTCATTCTTAGCCTCTTATCTGGGCAGGCTGCTAATTGGGCTACTCCTTTGTTAGTTCAAGATAGCCCTTTGTTGAATGATTTCCAGGGTTTTCTTCAACAAATGAAAGTGATGTTTGAGAACCCAATTAAGATACAAACTGTGGACAGACGTTTGTGGGATATAAATCAGGGGAAACGTTCCCTCCAAGATTACGTTGCAGAATTTCGTTTGCTGTGTTTGGACTCCAATTGGAATGAACCGGCTCATATGGCTGCATTCCAGGAAGGTTTGTCTGATGCCATCAAAGATGAGCTGGTCCATGCAGAGAGGGCTTTAACTTTGGATGCATTGATAGTTCAGTGCTTACGAATTGAAGCTCGTTTACAGCAACGTGGATGCAAATGGCTCAGTATGGAACCATCTTCGTTTTCTCGTGCACAACCCACGCCACCGAGAGTTTTCCAACCCATGGTTAAGACAGAGGAGCCGATGGAGTTGGGAGCACTCCGCCCTCGCTTAACAGCGCGGGAACGTTCGAGACGGTTCCAGGAAGGCTTGTGCCTTTATTGCGGGGGTCTGGGACATTTTGCTAATTCCTGCAATCGGAGAGGGAACCGCAGACCCGTACCCGAAACCACTCTTGGCTCGTCAGGAAAAAAGGGTAGACCTGACCTCAAGGAAACCCTAGGTCGGACACATTTCACATCCCCACCTCAAATTGCTGAAGTAAAACCTGGCCCTCCTCGGCATTTACTTTTGGACACTCGAATTTTTCTACAGTCACAGAAGGAGGGAATTTCTGCTGTTGCGTTGGTGGACTCAGGGGCTACAACCAGCTTTGTGGACCGAGCTTTTGCTATGCACTATGGGATCCCATTGGTTGCTGTACATCCACCCATTAAGGTGGAAACCGTGGATGGGCGTGTGCTCAAGTCTGGGCCCATTCTGTTTCGCCACCCAGCCAGTGCGAATGATCATTGGGGATCATGAGGAGGCGATAAGTTTTTATATCACCTCGAACCTTCATCTCCCTTTGGTGCTCGGAATGTCCTGGTTGCATTTGCACAATCCATTGGTGGCTTGGTCGCAGAACGGTATTTCTTTTCCAAGTCTCCAATGTGTAGACCACCTGAGACAATTGAACGAGCGACGCCTCCATTGGCTGTGGGAGACAGAGTGGGGTTGTCAACGAAACATCGTCAAGTTAAACATCAGACTCGGGGAAGGCCCTGCGGTGGGGGATAGTGTTGTGATTGGAAGGATTGGTACTGTTAAGAAACTTTGAATCTGATGACTGTTAGATCGTGGATTGACGTCAGAACCAGGAAACGTTAATCTGTAGGGCAAGCCAGTTAATTAGCACGTTGCCTTAATGGGTATAAAAGGACACAGCTGAGCTGGTGCCTTTTGCCAGAAACAAAATCTCTATTTTGAATGAGGACGTTACTGCAAAGAGATCTCTGTTTGTTTGAATTTTGAAGGGAAGTCCTAACAGTTTTTTGCCAGCCGTTATCTTGTTATTTTCTACAGTTTGATTTGATTGTGAAATGGCTGCTTTGTGTTTGTTCGTTTGAATCTCCAAGAGGAGACATAACAACAACTGTTGCAGCATCCCCACTGTCATGAAAGGCCAGGTGAGGAGATGCGTGCCTCAATGTGAATGATGTTGAGTTGGCCACACCCAGCCAGTCACATGACCACAAAGCCACACCCACCAACTAAGCCATGCCCACAGAACCAGTTGTTAAAAAATTTGCATCCCACCCCTGATAAGGAATCTGATGAATTTAAAATCCCTGTAAAGAGCAATGATGGCTAACATTAAATAAGAACAAATGTTATTTTTCTTTATACAAATTAGTACAAGATTTGGCATCAGGAAGCCTTGAAGTCCTGCTGAAATTCTCTCTTAAATATATTGAATGGATTTGGACAAATAGATGAAGTCTTTCTCATTTCCTTTCACCATCTTTAAAGTATGTTTAACAATATCTACCTTCCAATCTGAACTCTCAAGGGCATTGGGGAAATTAATTAATACTTGGCAATTGCTGTGCATGTCTTTGAAAAAGAGTATTAAGTACCAGCTGTTATCAGAATGTCAGTGCCTTCCTGTGCCAGTGGTTCTTGTAATATGGCATGCTGATCTATGACAACATCATGTGAGTTTTTTGACACCCCCACTGGGGGTTGCATTAGGTATAATTCAATGAGTCAACCAAGTAACTAATGGCAGCTTTGTTTTAAATTTTATGTTTTCAGTCAATCTAACTTTCTTTCAGAATTCTACACCAGTGCCCAGATCACAGACTAACCACTGCATAGTGTCCTTGTGTGACCCATCTTATTTTGTCACCCATCATACAGTACTTTTCCCCTTGCAGATTTAAGACAGGAATTGCTAGTTAGCTTTCTCCAACTTAAAGCTTTCCAGATATGTTAGGCTGAAATTCTCATTGTACTCATCCAAAGATGATGAAAGTTGCAATTCTACATATATGGGAATTACCAGCTTGGAAAAAACTGCCCTAGTTATTTCTCCTAGTTACTTCTGCTTTTAGGGCTCTGTCGCAATCCCAGTTTCTTCATTTATTATGTATCCTGTGTTTCGAATTTAAAACAAAAATGTTTTCAAAATAAAAGCACCTTTAATATCTAGCATTAACAAAATCATCAGAGATGTGGAAGTAGAGAAGAAAAACAAGACAATTTTTAAGATAATAATAATATTTCAAAAAGCTGCTGCTAATTGCTGATGTTGGTGACAAAATAAAAGTAGAGTTGAAGACTGAGTTTTACCCACTTTCGCAGATGTTCTGAGAAAATGGGTAAAACTATTATTCTCCTTCCCCTTCTATTTATGTCATCTGCATAATGTAGGTGCATAAGATTTCTGCTTGGCATTAATAAAGATCACTTCCAATTATGCTTGGCAGACCAAGAGTCTCTTATCAGAACTTCAGGCTAAGGTCAGGCTAGATGGAAGCAATCCTGGTTTTAATATCTCCTTTTCCCTTCATGAGTCTGCTTTTACTATTATTCCTTTGCATGAATGAAATTGCATTGCTCTGAAAGACCAGAACCAGCTGCTCTGAAGAACTTGGCATTCTGGTTTGATCTCTTATCATTCAGATTATGCATCTCAATAAAATGAGCAGCAGCAAACCCCTTTTCACTTTCTCTTTATTGTAACCTTCTGTGTTCAGCAGAAACATTGCCAAGATGTCAGTATCTATTGCCTCAGTTGGAATGGGCTGACTTCAAATCAGTCTGTGGACAGCCTCCCTTTTTTATATACAGTATATTGCTGGACAGAAGGACATATTCTGCTCTTCCTTCAAATCTCAAAGTTATTATTTGTTATACAATAGGTGAGCCTGTGCTGTATAGTAATTAAGTTGTTGGAATTAGACAAGGAAGAGCCAAGTTCATCTACTACAGAGGTCTCCAAACTTGGCAATTTTAAGATTTGTGGACTTCAACTCCCAGAATTCTCCAGCCAGCCAGAATTCTGGGATTTGAAGTCCACAAATCTTAAAAGTTGTCAAGTTTGGAGACCTCTGATCTACTGGGTTACTTTGTTATCTCTCAGTCCAACCCACTTAATAGGGTTGCTGTTGTGGAGTAAGGAACTCTCAAGTGGCCCATGCATAAAAGCTCTTTCAGTTCCTGAAGATGTGACAAGTAAAAATAGCCATGTAAATGTTCACCATTATAGATTTAAACACATGTTACAGAAACAGGAGAAGCCAAAAATAATTAAAACTCAAGCGGGTGAGATTTCTGAAAAAGGAAATATTAAGGCACAATTGCAAACGATTCTAATGAAGAAATTGAATGAAGCAGAAGAAACAGCAGAACAGTACAGATAGCCCTCAACCTATGATGATTTGGAGTAAAATTTCTGTTGATAAATGATGCAATCATAAAGTGAGATGTAATGTGATTATATTACTTAATGACTGCAATCCCAGCATTCTCAGCTGCCATTGTTAACTGAGAATCATGGGTCGTTAAGCAGAAGTCCCTAGTAAGAAGTGTGGGGTACTGCAGGGGTGTAGGGGAGGCCCTGGGAGGCCCAGTGCAAGTTGTATGTTAGTAGGGGTGTGCTGCAGCATAAAGTTTCAGCCACTCTGGAAATATCAGCTAACCCATCTGACCCAGCAGTGCTTATCGATGTGTCCATAAACATTTTGTACAGGTGTACAGTTTTGTACAGTTATCAATGTGTCCATAAACATTTTGAACAGTTGTATATGTTCATATATGTGCAGTCACACTTATTTTTGTGTGCTCGTGTACATATATTTTGTTGTGTTTTCCACCGACATATTCATAGATGCCTTGCATATTTGCATACATATATTTATATTTTACTGTTGTTTTGCACTTCTGGTTGGATGCTAACTGCATTTCGTTGCCTGTATCCATGGCAATGACAATCAAGTTGAATCTAATCTAATCTTATCACTACAGAGATACTGTAGATGACCCCACCTATCTTACCCCCCCTCCTGATTTATACCCTACATTGGCATTCATTGGTAGCAACATTGGGGCTGGGCTGAAGTAGAGGCCTAGGGCCTTCAGCTTCTCAGTTAGCTCTGCTACCACTAGGCCCTTTTCCAGCCCCACTGTTGCCACCACCACTGAGAAATCACCTCAAGCTTCACACCATGTTCAGCCATACCAACACCACTGGACAAAATGTGATTTGTCCCATTACTCTGCACTCTACAGGCTTTGCTGCACCCTGTTGAGCTTTGTCACATTGCACCATTCCAAGTCATGCACCCCATTTTTTCTCCAAGCCCTATACCCTATTCTTGTGATCCTTTGGAAACCTTCTGGTCTTTTCAATGCTCCTACAGTAGCTGCCAAGTGCTCATATTGTAATCAAGCGGGCAGCCTGTCAAGCCCAAAATTGACATAAGTGCAGCCAATTTAGTTTGCCTTAGCATATATTCTTTTTGTTATTTTCTCTGTGGCAGTAGTGGGGGGAAGGGTTTCGGGCTTGACACATTCCTAAGAAGGGAGGAGTGGAGATAAAGAGAGTGTTATGGCTAGGTGATCTTCTTTTCCTGTGGGAAACGAGCTGTCCAGGCTTGAGCCCTTGGAGGTGGAGATTTATGACATCAAGCAACATTGAAATACTTCAAGCAACATTGAAATACTTCTATTGGAGAATGTGACTTCTAATATTGTGTGGTAATTCCGGGTTGGGTCAGATCTGGAATTACCAGGGACTTTGCCAATATGATGCTTTCCTAAATAAAAGAAATCTTTTTGAAAATGGACTTTGTTATTTTTCTTTTAAAATGGATTTCATTGCTTGAAAATCTGACAGTGACTGCAGGAGTGTTGCAAGAGCCATAAATTAAGCCATTTTTTTCCCCAGCACTGTCATAATTTCAAATGGTCACTGAACAAATGGATGTAAGTCGAGAACTACCTATAACACTCATGAACTGGTCAGCTCATGACTGGATTGTTGCAATGTGCTCTACGTGGGACTATCCTGCAGTAATCGGTATTTCTTGATATGCTTATGTGTCAGTACTGCTACATAAGCTGAATTGGTTGCCAGTTGGCTTCTATTACCTGTAAAGCTCTTTGTGGCATATTGCCTGAATATCTGACGTACAGCCTATCTTTGTTTGTTTGTGCCTGCCTTTCCTGATGCATTCTGGCAGAGTGAGTACATTCCAGGTCCCTTTTATTAAATGTCATTTTATGGAATGAAGGAAATGTGACTTCTCTGTCATAGCCCTAGCATTCTGGATTAGCACCTCCCCAGAGAAACAGACAATGCCCATTCTCCTGAGGTTTCAGAAAGCTCTTAAAACCTGACTGTGGTCTCAATCCTGGATTAGTGTATTTGTGTAGCCCTGTTGTGGTTTGTTAAGATTGCTTTAGTCCAGACTGCTGTTTTTGTTGTTCTTGTATTGTTAAGCTGTACTACCCTGACGGAGTCTATTGGAGTCAATTGGATTGGGCAGCTATGATAGATTTAAAATAATATTGATAATAATAATGCCAATGAGACTATATTAGAAGCTTAATGAAGATCTGGCGAAGAAAGGAAATATAGGAAATGGAAAGAGGGAGAAATCTCTTAAGAAAAAATATATAGACAGTAACTATGGAAAAAGAATCAGGAAAGCTAAAGCTCAGAATGAACTGAGATTGGTGAAAAAAGCTAAGAGCAAGAAAAAGAGCATGGGTATGATCTCAACAAAGCATTGAACAAAATCCCTTATTCTATTCTATTTAAAAAAACTGGATAAATGTAGCACAGATGGTATGGCAATTACCTTGAATCCAAAGCTTCCTCAATTAGTTGAATCCAAAGCTTGCTCAAAAATCACTCTATGGGTGATAATCAGACTTTTAAACACCTTAATCATGTTAATAACAGCAGTGAAAAAGGAAATTGTCATTATTTATGCTTAGGATCCTATCAGATAAAGTCCAACAAATAAAGACTATTCTGTGAACTATTAACTTCATCATTCTGACAAAGGAATGTTTATCAAATTTGTCAATGACATAACATTTGGTAGAATTGCTAATACTCTGGAAGACAGAAATAAAATTTAAAATTTAATTGTGCTGAAAAAGCAGAATAAAATTTAATAGACACAAAGTTCACTACTTCTAAAATAGAAGACAATTGTACATGCATAATGATGGGAGATAGCTGGAGTAGCAATAACATTTATAAAAATAAATTTAGAGAGTTTGCAAACTAAATATGGGTTAGCAAGGTGATGAGGTTGAAAGTCGAAGGATAACATTAGCTGAAACAACAGATCCAAAATCATAAATTATAGTTTCACTTTACACTCTGTTGGTCTGACAGAACTTGGGCTATTGTATCCAGTTCTGGGTACTAACTACACTTTATTGGTCAGCTTTAATAAAAGTTAATTACACCTTAATTACATTCTATGTTGATTATCCCAACCAGTCTACATGAAGGTTTTTTTTTAAAAAAATAGTTTTATAATACTAAAAATGCAAAAGAGAAAAGGAAAAGGAAATATGAAAGATGATAGAAAAAATATTTTAAAAAGTGATGATTAATCTTCCTTGCAACAAATATTGTACTATGTAATTTCATACATTTATTTATTTGTTTGTTTATTAAGTTTATTTGAAGCCCATCTTGTATCAAAATGACTCTAGGTGGCTTACAGCATTAAAACATTAAAATCCTAACAGAATTTTCTGAAATATTTCTAATCTTCTAAATTATAATCAAAATAAAATTCTAGTTAAAAGATGGGAAGAGAATAGGATGAGCAGAGGTGGGATTGCCCCTTAATTCATCAACAACCTCCAACAACCTCCAATTATCCTTGGTGCCCCAACCATCCGGCAGAGCCAGGTCTTCAGGCTCTTACAGAAGATCAGAAGGTTGGGAGCCAATTTCACCGCAGTAAGATGGTAAGATTGGAAAGATGTTCCAAAGAGCAAGAGCCACAGCAGACAAGGCCCTTCTTCTGGACAGGATACCTTGACTGATGCCAGCATGGGTGAGATGTTTCCTCAAGTAACCTGGTCCCATGCCATAGAGGGTTTTAAAGCTAATAACCAACACCTTGAATTGTACCTGGAAGAAGATCAGCAGGCAGTGCAGCTTGTGGAGCAATGGTGTAACATGGATCACTCTATGGACTCCAAGAACTGCCCCTTCTTGGATGCTACTGTTGTCAAGGATGATGAAATGGTGTATTTTCAAAGACGCCCTGGCTATGAGAGGACTGTTTTTCTAGGATTTAGGAAGGTGCTTTCTCCTGCATTGTTTCCTGGCTATGGAATGAACTTCTTCAGAAGTTGTATTGGGCTCCCTGAGATTCATTTTTGTGAAATGAAATATTGATGCAGCTCTGAAAGCATGATGAACCCACTGGACAATGCATCCAGGTAAGAAGTTAAACTGACAATTTAATTAAGCACCTGGGCGAGGAAAAGCTAAGCACCTGCCCATTTATTTAGAGTTCTAATCACCAGATGAAGATGAAGGAAGAACAGAACAAGGGCATTTTATGCCTAGAGGTAAATTCTAGAGGGGAAAAATGAACTGCTGAGGAGCTGCTTCTAGGTGAGCAAACTGACACAATTTATTACCTTATTATTAAGATTTAAATTCTGGGTGGAATAACTTTTTATTTTTTTAGAAATAATTCTTGCAGCTCTATAATAGTGAATTGATGACTCTGTTCCTTTTCATACTACTGTTTTCATAATACTACAAATCTAGCTAGAATAACTTTTTAAAAATAATTCTTGCAGCTCTACAATAGTGAATTGATGGCTCTGTTCCTTTTCATATCAGACCAAAGTTTACTCAACCAAACAGGATAGGGAGGAAGTATATATCACTATAATCTTCACTTCTGCAGATCCTATATTGCATAGACCAGACATGAGTGCAGTCCCACCAACTGATTAATAGATGAATGCGAGTATGTCATTCATTGATGTTCTTCCCCAACTGTCAGCAATCTTGAAGCAAAATGCCTTGTTTCCCAACCCACTTCAAAAAGAAATTTATTTATTTATAGAATTTATATAACTGCACATATGTGACTTTGAGTGGCATAATTTAAACAAAACCATTATAACAATGCAATTAAAATGTATAAATATAAACAAAACCACAAGAGAAGGCATTCAGAATCTTACATACAAAATAACCATTTCACAGGCTTCCTATTTCCATATGATTCCCAAGCCAGCTGACAAAATCAAATTTTAAGGATTTTTGGAAGGTCAGTAGGATTAGAGTCAATCTAATCTCTGAGGATAATGAGATTCTAAGAAGTGGCTGCTGCAGAAAAGCAAGTTCTCCTGGATTCCATCAGATGGAATTCCTTAGCACAGGGGTATCAAACTCACGTTGTCACAGCGGTGTCACATGACATAACGAACTTTTCCCTCCTTCGTTAAACCAGGTGGGGGTGGAACTAGCACGTGACACATCTGGCCCGCGGGCCGCAAGTTTGACAACCCTGCATTATCAGATTGGATCTATAAAACATATTTCTTGCTGGATTGATAGACATTACAAGGAAGTAGTCCCTCAAATAACCTGGTCCAATGCCATTGCTAGCATTTTAATTTCTTTCAGTACATGTTTGGGATGGGAGGGAGGGAGAGAGGGAGGGAGGAAAGAGTGAAGGAAGGAAGAAAGGAAGGAATTACACAAGGGTCAAATAATAGTGTAGTGTAATTCTATAATGCTTTGCAGTCAGTAAGAAAGAATTTAGAAGAGGAGTGAGGGACAGAGATGAAAATGGAGAACTCTGTGATAAAGAGTTTACCACAAACTTTGAGAGTTTATAGTGTATAATATAATAAATAGTTTTCAATTATGGCTTTCTTTAGAATTTATATGTAAGAAACTAGAGACCAAGCAACAGTGTGGAAGCATGGCTCACTCTGGTCTTGTTTTCTAGCTTCTACCAATGAATTCAGATCTGTATGCAGACGTGCAAACTGTGAACTAGCACCTTTACAATCTGTGAAATAGCTATCAAAATAGGCAAGGAGGAAAATGCTGTTCAAAGAGCCACACTGCTGCACCCCTTAGAAGTTTCAGTTTACTGAGAACAAACAGTACCTTTTCATATACTAAAGCTGCTTTTAATAAATATTTCACTCCATGCAAAAATGTTGCACTATAATGGTTTAAACCAGTGTTGTTCAATCTCAGTAGCTTAATGATGTGTGGATTTTAATTCCCAGAATTTTCCAGCTATTGTTTTAAAGTTACTGAGGTTTAAACTTTGACATAGAATAATGGATTTAGGGACTTAAGCTAAATTGTGTGACTATGGAGACTTAGAAGCAGGTATGATTGGGATCAAATGCTGGGAAAATATATCAACAAAACATTGTATGATAAATACTTGCAACAGAGAGATCTGACATTGGATAAAGCAATTTCCATGGCCAGATTATATAAAAATGCTAAGAGTGTCTTATCGAATCAGCTAGAATGTAATCAACTAGAAATAATTATTGATAGTGAGTGTGCCAAGAACTTTATTTACAACAATGTTTTCAAACAAGGAATTAAAATAGTTGCCTGCTCTCATTCCTACCTCTAAGTTATAATAAGTCTGCCAACATGTTTTTAATATGCAGTAAGGCTCCCAACCCAAAAATGCTTGGGTTAACAGAGCAAAACAAAAACAAAAAAATTGTGGCTGATGATTTTGCATATATTATCAAAGGGGATCTGGAGCTACTTCTTGGCCAAAAAGTTATGGACTCTATCTTGCAGGAAATTCTTCTTTATTTTCCAATATGTCAACACTGAAGAGGTCTGTGAAAGCATGACAGCAGTTTTAGAGAAGTTCCATAAAAGAGGACTGAAACTCAAATCCTGAGAAACTGGATTTGTTGCTTTCTCCTAACCCCCTGTGAGCATCTTGTAAAATGTATTCCTAATTGTACAGATTTATAACAACTGCACTACCTGCTGATTAAAAATGAAATTGCTTGACACTGGCCTGCAGCAGCAGACACCATATTTCATCAACTTCAGGGTAAATTAATTAAGGAATTTAAGTTTCCATCATGCTACAGACAAGTCTATTTCATACCCCAAATGTTCATTTTCTGAAACTGTTCATTTTCAGAAGAAAAAGATTCACAAACTGAACATGAAACTCTGGAATATGTGTGGACTATAGAATATTGTTGTGGGGAAACTAGGAGTATGTGCTTGATAGGTTCACTGCCTCGAGCTTTATTAAAAATAACCAAGGAGGATGCTTGATAGGTTCACTGCCTCAAGCTTTATTAAAAATAATTAAGGAGGATACAAATAAATAAATTTAATTTTTTATTTCTGCAGTCAGTTGTGCTGATGAGGGATCATGAACCATTTATACTGTATATATGCTTCAACCATTTGAAAATAGCATTTTCTACTTTATGCTATGTGTCTCAGATTAAAACCTTTTTGTGCAACACATTTGTGGAAGAAAGAACATGCCTAATATCTTATGTTCCATGCCAAATTTAGACTCTAACATTTAGACTCTAACATGGTTTATTAGATTGTTGATTCAGGTATGCAAAATTTCGAGGCATTATCATTAAAAGAAGCCCAACTTACTTCTCAACAACAAGCTTAATCAGATTTAATTTAAAATTTAAATTAAAAAAGTAATAAAGACTTTTCCTTAAGATTTTAACTTTAAAATTGAGTTAAAATTTTAAGGAAAAAAACTTATTCGTAAGAATCAGTCAATGATATTTGATCCTGGATGGATCAGAGACAACTATTGTGGTGGCTTATGGCAGATTACTAAGCCATTGTGGACTTTCTGCATATAGACTGTTAAGAGAGGGCTTTGAAATTAAACCTTGCTGTTGATTTTATCTGTTAACTATGCCTTTTTATATAGTAGATAGATGACAGGGCAAATGGATTGGGTAAACAAGATAGATAAAATAAGCGATGTTGTATTTCTGACCTCTGTACAATAGAGAAAAAGTATGTTTGCCCTGCTGTGGTATATGTATTTATTTTTCTTCTGTCTATTGAAACTGTCTGAATGGAAGAGAAAACATTATTCTTTGTGGGGATTTTTGAGGAAGAAAAGAAAAAGAACATCTCTAGGAAAAAGAAAATGAAAAAAAAGCATAGGAGACACCACAGTGATATTTAATTTTCTATATCTCAGGGTGAACCTAAGTCTTGTATATTTTTCCAACCTGTATTTCCCCTTACATCAAGTAAAAAGTCATCCATTATGAACTGGGAACAAATGCTGATTATTTTCAGTATAAATACAAGTAAACATTGAAAATTAGAAGCATTTCCCCTCTATTTTCAGATTGGATAAAATGCTACTTGTGAGATTGTACTTGCTGTGCATATAAGCATATTATTTCAAAACAATATGGGAGGGCTCTTACAGCTTTCTTACTTACAGTAGGTAACATTTAAAAAGCCAGTTTATGACAGTTGCTGTGTCCTGGATCATTTGATCCTCTTTGGCGACCTTCTGAAAAGCAAGTCAATGGGGAAGCCAGATTCATTTAACAACCGTGTTACTAACTTAATACTACAGTGATTTACTTAACAACTGTGGCACGAAAAGTCAAAAAATAGGGCAACATTCAATTAACATCTGCCTTGCTTAGCAACATAAATTTTGGGATCAGTTGTGATCGTAAGTTAAGGACTACCTGTAGCTACTTTAGGACTACCTAGAGTGTATCTATTGTCAAAATGTATTTCCTACATTTCTAGAGGAAGTAAGATGGGACTAGCAGGTAATTGATTTTTAGTATAGGAGTTCCTGTTTTTGGACAGCAAGTTTTTGTATTGGTGAAGACAATAAATTCCCTGGAAGAATTAAAGATTTAGTTATGAATCACTTGCAAGGGCAAAAAAAGAAAGAAAGGGAGTGGCTCATTTTAAAAAAAGCAACCCCTACCCCTCACACATACTCAGAAAGTTAATGCAATTTGCAAATCATCCATTTCTAAATGCTTCAGAGTTCTTCTGCCAGAAAAATTGGAGAAATAAGCTTAACCTAGAGAAGTATAAGACATGAGGCTAGGAAGACAGATCCCATTTCTGCCCTTTTATGAGATTTGCCTTGAATAGCATTTGCCTTAAAGCTTATGTTGTTCTGCATTTTAGGGACACAAAAGCATTTAAGTATTATGCAAAACATACAGCTGGTTTTGTGTGTGTGTGTGTGTGTGTGTGTGTGTGTGTGTGTGTGTGCATTTTGGGGGCATGTAAATAAGATGCAGGTAGTAAGAATTATTTCACCATGTAGTAGTCTGGACCAAATGTTGCTCTCTTTGTATAGCTGTCATATTGACTAGGCATAATGTTGACATTATCCATAGTTTCCATTAATGTTCTAATAATGATGCTTTCTCTGGTCCCTACATGGCAAGATTATGCTACCTTATGGTTTAAAAACTAACCCTTTAATCCTGAGCCACTAATACATTGAGGAATCAAACAGAGAGAGAATAGATCTCTCTGCCTTATTTAGCAAGTATAGTGCTCTGGCACATACAGTACTCTGAATGACAAAATCTCAATTTTATACGGATTTTATAAGGCCAACTTATAAAAGGTCACTAGCTTCTGCTTTTATAATGTCTAGGTTCTAGGTATTGCCTCTGACAATACCTGTTTCTGCTAAATTATTTTCCAGACAAATTCTGCCTGCTCCATGCTTTTGTTATTTAGTTATCCCACAAATTTTAATAATATTTTGGTCAAGGGAGCTGTTGTTTGATATATCTTATCAATAATTTATGCTAAAAAAAGAACTCTGTTTGCTATTCAGCTTATAGCATCTTTGTGCAGAAGAAATGTTCTTTCCTTGGGCTTGCTAATGCTCCACCAGCTGATGAGGATAGATAGTCTATTTTCACTGTGAGCATCACTGTATCACAGTTTTTTAAGGCAAAAGGAAAGAGATTTTGGTAGTCTTTTCTAAGGGAATGATAATTTGAGAGAAAGTCTATTATGTTAGCCTCCTCAAACCTAACATCTTCCAGACAGCATTTTTAGAAGTTATATTATGCAAACAACTCTGCAGCTCTCCCCTTTGCTGTTTCTTCATTGCTTTTAACCATGGAGTTCCAGGCTGTCATCTGCACTCTTGTTGAATCTCAGAAGGATAGTTAGAGATGGCCTTTGCCTTAATGACTTCAAGCAGAGATCCAGGTCAATGCAAAAAGCATTCACAGAAGGGTTCCTGTTTGAGACTCATGTGCAGGGTTAAAAGTGGTTACTGTGTAATGTACTCCCTAGAAAATTGCATTTGATCTTCACTGTCTGCTTTACAGGGGGATCACATCTCTGAAACTTGGCCTTCTGCACAATCCATTTCATTTTAGGAATTCATAGATAAATTATATCTGTATTAATTTAGTGTGTGTGTGTGTTTGCTATTGCCTACCTTAAGTACCCTTACTAAATGAAAAGATTAAGGTAGTCTTCTTGCAAAATCTTCAGAAGATAGTCAGGGGTTTATCTATTAAGCTTTTGGAAAGAAAGAGTGCTGACATTTTAATCTCACTTTGGTTGTTTATTTTATATCCTGGTTATTTTATTTTATTTAGGAAGATACTATCTTGAGTGTTACTTTTAATGTAGCTGAAGTCTCTCAAATTTCTTGATTGGACAGCATATAAAATATTAAAATACATAAATATATGAATAAAGGTAGGATCATTATCATCATCATCAGTATAAAATATGTTTCTCAAAATTTTCCTCTGCAACTCTTAATGTGCTTGTTTCATTATCTGCCAAATTCCAAGTATTTTATCTTCAATATCAGTATCTTAGACTACCAATCAACCACAAACATTATTTGACATAAAGTTATCAGTTTGACAAGGCTTGATAGGTGACATGCTATCCATGTCAACATCTGACAAAAACAGAAAATAGTCATGCTTATAAGATAGTCTCTGATAGCTGACATGCAATAACAGCCAATATCTGACAGTAGCTAAAAGAACAAGTGAAACGCAGTTCAGTAAATGGTGTATTATCTGTGCCCATCCTATAAGTTAAAGCAATTGTGACATTAACATGTGACCTGAGGGGAAATAGACACATTTTGAAATGTTGTAAATGTTATTTTCCAGTTGTAATGATGTACCAAACATATTTTCCTTATAACTGTAATCAGGAATATTTATTTTTGTTGTAGAGCGGCGGAGGAACGAGGCTGAGCCAGAGTGAACGTTAAAGGCTTTATTCCAAGAATAAAGGGTTGCCGCGTCTGCCTTCTAACTAGGCAGGTTAGCTGGCGGCAACGGGGCTGATACCGCTTGACAGCCGCCTTTTATAGCCGGCTGTCAAACGGTGTCAGCCAATGGGAGCGGCTGGTGCTCCCGCTCAAACAGCGGACCTGGTTGGAGACTCCAACCAGTCCCAAAGACATAACACTCCTTTCCCCCAGCCAGGAGCATGCATAGTCCTTCAAGTAGGTCGGTCGTCTGCGCTGGCGGCAGGATCGTCGAAGTCTGGGCAAGCCGCTGGCTGGAGCCAAGTCCTCGCCCCCAGGAAGCGTCTCGGAGGTTGTTGATGAGCAGGCTCGGTCGGTGGGGGCACTCTGTGAATTAGGAATGTCTCCCTGTTCGGGTTGACCATGGTGAGTCGCTCGGTCTGGACGGCAGACTGGTTCGCTTGGTTGTTGGTTCGGGGTCCCTTGTTGGTAGACCGGGTCCTCCAGTAAACTCTCTTGGTCGATGGGGTAGATTGGGTCCCGCAGGGATCTCTCGGCTGGGTAGACTGGTTCCGGCAGGGAGCCCTCGGTGCTGGGAGATTGGGCTGGGTAGACTGGTTCCTTGGTGGTTGCTGGGTAGGCATCAGCTGTGCTTCTCCATCACCTTCTGAGTTGGTCCACGTGTCTGCGCCACAGGCGTCCGTCTTCCAGGAGTACTCTGTAGGATCTTGGACCTGTGACTGACACAACTTGACCAGATACCCACAGAGAGTCCCCTGCATAATTTCTGGCGTATACCAGGTCATGCAGGGCAAAGTCCCTGACCAAACTGTCAGATCCTATAGGGGTGTCTGGGCAGTAGTGGGGGTGCAACCTGTCCAGGGTGGTCCTAAGGTGTCTCCCCATCAAGAGCTCTGCTGGGGATTTATTTGTAGTGGTGCATGGAGTCGTATGTTGGCTCAGGAGGTAACGGGACAGTTTGGAGTGCCAGTTTTCCTGGCCAAACCTGGCAAGTGCCTCTTTTGCTGACCTGACTGCCCTCTCAGCCATCCCGTTGCTAGCTGGGTGAAAAGGGGCTGTAAGGATGTGTCTGATGCCCAAGTTGGCAACGTACATACTAAACTCACAAGACGTGAACTGGGGGCCATTGTCAGACACCAGCGTATCAGGGAGCCCATGGGTAACGAAGAAACGGGTCAGAGCCTTAACAATTGCTTGAGTGGTTGTTGAAGGTAGTAGGGCCAGGTCTATCCATTTGGAATAAGAGTCTACTACAACCAAGAAGGTCCTTCCATGTACTGGTCCAGCTAGGTCGATGTGCAGGCGAGACCAAGGACCACCAGCACTTTCCCACTTGGTAGGCGTGGCTGCTGGTGGGGCAGCCCTGGTTTCCTGGCAAGGCTGGCATGAGCTTACCCAGCTGGAGATTTGGGCATCCATGCCAGGCCACCAAACGTAGCTGCGGGCCAGAGCCTTCATCCTTACGATGCCCGGGTGGCCCTCGTGAAGTACCTTTAGGATGGGTACACGAAGAGTGGCTGGGATGACTACCCTTGTCCCCCACAACAGACATCCCTGTAGTTTTGACAATTCCTGCTTGCGGATTTTGAAAGGAGCAAAGTCAGAAGTGTATTGTGTTTCAGGCCACCCCCTTCCCACCCAGTCCATAACTTGGGCAATTATCCTGTCTTTTTTTGAGTGCGCAGCAATGTCTTCGGCTGTAACCGGCAATTTAAGTTCATTTAGTTCAAAGATGGCATGAACAGGTGCTGGGTCTTCGACTGGGACTGGCAGGGGGCAGCGACTGAGGGCATCAGCGTGACTCAAGTTTTTTCCAGGGCAATGCACCAATTTAAATGAGTAAGCGGCCAGGAACAAGGTCCACCTGGTCATTCTAGGTGATAGTACCTGTGGGGTTTGCTTATCCCCTGATAAAAGCCCCAGGAGTGGTTTATGGTCAGTTATGAGTTCAAAATGGTGCCCAAACAAAAATTCATGAAACTTTTTTACTGCAGCTACTGCAGCCAAGGCCTCCTTATCTATTTGGCTGTAGTTTCTTTCTGCAGTAGAGAAGGTCCTAGAGAAGAAGGCAATTGGTGCCTCAGAACCGTTTGGAAGTCTGTGGCTCAGGACAGCCCCAATCCCAAAGGGGGATGCATCAGCAGCTAAGACCAGGGGGAGTCGTTGATTAAATTGGATTAAAACTGCATCAGATGTGAGTAAGGATTTGACTGACTTGAAAGCATGGGCTTCTTTGGGTCTCCAATGCCAGGGGGATTCTCTGTCTAACAGTCTGTGTAAGGGTTCAGCAGTAGATGCTTTGTGAGGAAGGAATGAAGTGTAAAAGTTCAGCAGCCCCAGAAAGGCTTGAAGCTCCGTTTTGTTAGTTGGTGTGGGTGCCTCGTGGATAGCCCTTACTTTGGATTCGACTGGGTGAATGCCAGAGGCATCTATCCTATACCCCAGAAAGTCCACTTGCCTAGTGGCGATGGCGCACTTCTCCCTTTTAAGTTTGAGGCCATGCTGCCTAAACTTCTCTAGGACTGCTCTGACCCTTTGTATGAGCTGAGGTCTGTCGATTGCTGAGACTAAAATGTCATCGAAGTAAGGGACAACCCCTGGGAGACCTTGGAGAATCCTTTCCATGAGGGATTGGAAAATACCCGGGGCTACACTTACACCGAATTGGAGGCGTTTGCACTTGAATGCCCCTCTATGTGTGACTATGGTTTGTAGTTCAGCTGTCTGATCATCAACAGGGAACTGTTGGTATGCCTGGGACATATCTAATTTGGCAAAGATGGTGCCGGGTTCGAAGGTGTGTAACAGATGTTGGATAATGGGGACAGGGTAGGCGCTGACCTGCAGATAACGATTGAGGGTGGTTTTATAGTCTGCGCAGATTCTTATGCTGCCATCTTTCTTGAGTGGGGTGACTATGGGGGTCTCCCTTTTGCCAATGTCAGTTGGCTCTAACACCCCTTGCTTCAGTAACTTATCTAATTCTAAATCTAACTTTGGACGGATGGCAAAGGGCACTCTGCGTGGCTTGAGGCGAAGGGGAATTGCCTGGGGGTCCACAGTGAAGGAGATGGGGGTGCCAGAATAGCAGCCCAGCTCGCTGCTAAAAACATCAGAATAGTCTGAGAATAGGGTGTCTACGTCAGAGGTTGAGACAGCATGGATCCCAGTTACGCTAAGGCCGAGAGAAGGGAACCAATCTAGTCCCAACAGACTGGGGAGGGCACCATTAACAACCACCAAAGGCAAATGGCCTTTAAAACCTTGGAACTGAACTAAAAACTTGCCTTTCCCGAGGACAGGGATGTTCTTGCCTTGGTAGTCCCGCAGTGTCAGGTGGCATTTCTGCAGCTTCTTCTTTGAGAATCTGGGATGAATCTTCTTTAGGGTTTCCCAGGAGATGATCGAAAGTGCAGATCCCGTGTCTACCTCCATTCTGCAAGGCTTACCTTCTAAAGAAACAAAAATACTGATTTTATTAGGAGTCTTGGAAGTATGGTTCGCGTGGTAGCAAGTATAGCAGTCCTCCACTTGCCTTTGGAAATTAGAAGGTGGTGGAGGTCTCTGAGGAAAGGTCCGCCCTGCTTGGCAGATTCTGGCTAGGTGGCCTTTCTTCTGACAATTTAGACAGATGGCATTCCTAAACCTGCAGGATGCCCTAGAGTGGGAACCCCGCAGGCTAGGCAAATGGGAGGTTGCTTGGGGGTGAAGTTGTTTCTCTGCCCAGCTCCTTCCTGTGAGGGCTTTTGTTGCCTAAGGCGGTTAATGTCTGTTGAGTCTATGGGGTCTTCTTCAAGGGAAACTTCCTCTGAATGAATAGTGGAGCTGCTAGGTCTTAAAGGAGTTCCTTGAATCTCAGCTGCTGATTTGGCAGAGAGCTCAGCAGCTTGGGCTTCTTCTACGGCTAAAGCTAGGGTTAAATCCTTTTTGGCTAGCAAGCGTCTTTGAAGCCTAAGGTCTCTAACCCCACAGACAATCTGGTCTAATAACATGTCCTCTAGGTAGTCTCTGAACCCACACTGTAAGGCAGCTGACCTCAGAGCTGCCATATACTCATTAATTGACTCCCCCTCAGCCTGCCTTCTAGTTCTGAAGGCATATCTCCTGGCTATCTGGGATGGTTTAGGTGAGTAGTGGTTGGAAAGGATCTCTTGGAGTTCATCCCAAGGTATGCTCCTGATAGCGTGAGGGGCAACTAGTGCTGTAGCGGTGTCAAAAACCGCAGCCCCACAGTAGCTGAGGAAGAAGGATTTTTTTCTGTGTTCAGCAGCATCTGTTAGACCAATAGCGTCGAGGAAGTAGATGAACCGGTTTTTATATGAATCCCACGTTTCCTCGGCTGGCTTGAAGGGTGGGAATGTCGGATTGGTATTCATTTTGAGGCGGCAGTGCCTGTCACTTCAGTAGTTGTGATTCAAAATTCGCGCTCTTAGAAGAGCGTTTTGCGGCTGCGCCTGTCAGGCGGTGTCTGTCTCCTCGGCTGAGGAGGCTTTTTGAATTTCACGGTCTTTGTGAGCGCCGGCGGCTGCGGCTTCAGCACCCGTGGCTTCGCTCTTAGTGGCTACAGCTCTACTGAATCGAACGTCTGGCAGCCTCCTATCGCATCCCGCCCTCGTCGCCAGTGTTGTAGAGCGGCGGAGGAACGAGGCTGAGCCAGAGTGAACATTAAAGGCTTTATTCCAAGAATAAAGGGTTGCCGCGTCTGCCTTCTAACTAGGCAGGTTAGCTGGCGGCAACGGGGCTGATACCGCTTGACAGCCGCCTTTTATAGCCAGCTGTCAAACGGTGTCAGCCAATGGGAGCGGCTGGTGCTCCCGCTCAAACAGCAGACCTGGTTGGGGACTCCAACCAGTCCCAAAGACATAACAATTTTTATTTTTATTTAGTCTTTATATAATTTGTAGTGTATCACATCCTTACACAATGTTTAGTCTTTATATAATTTGTAGTGTATCATATCCTTACACAATGTTCAGTTACGTTGTTACCTCAAGTCTCTAAACTAGATTTGCAATTGAAATTTTATTTTTATTCAGATCCTTATATTATAATGGCATTATTCATTTCAAGAACACAGCTAAACTTCAACAGCAGATCTTGACTGGATTACACACAGAGATCAAGGGGTTTCTACAAGATGTTGCCACAAAAGGTAAGATGGTAGCCACAAAAATGCCTATTTTAAAAAAAGAAAAAAAAAGAAAAAAGGTGGAGCTTCAATCCCGCTTTTGTGATAGTCACTTCTAATTTTTTTTTAACCATATACTAGGTCATCCCTGGACAGGGAAGAAAATCTTACTTGGATTTAATTCTGGGCAATGTCTAATCTTCACATGGAATCTTAAGCCTGAAAAAGAAAATCAGAAAATTTTTCTGCCTAAGATTTCTCTCTGCTTCTGCACATTTACTCTCAAACGAAACTCCAAATGAATGCACATCAATTTCAAGCTACTTCACAGGAGGCTTGAATTAAGATACTACTTAGCAGCATCCAGCATGAATCATTTCCCAGTCTCAAACGGAATGACAGCCCAGGTTGGCAAGGTTAAGAAGTCTGTACAGTAGGAGGCCTAAATGAGGGAATCATGTGGGCTGTGCCATGTGCAATCTCCAACTTTGCTGGATCAAACATGCACTTAAAGTGGGATGAAGTACTCAACTTAATAATAGCACTGCCCAAATTAAATGGTGCCTTAGTTATGTGGGAGCCACTTCTGCATAGACCAGTCCCACACTGTTCCAAGAATGCGGGTGACACAAGCATTGTTTAGAAGAAATAGGATGGCTTCATAGCAGCTTCTTTTGATAGTGTTGCTTTTGTCTGATACTCATGGCATGCAGTGTCAGCACCCCTTGTTGTCTTCTCCCCTTTACTGTTTTCTAGCTTGTAGGGAATTAAAGTTTAAAGCAATGCAGTACCTAAAGCTATTGCTATGATTGAACAATTAAAGTTCAAGTCCACTGTTGTTTCTGATATAACACTGTGTAAGAATTCATTCTCCCAGTTTCTCATCTATCTATCATATTTCTCTCTCCCACATTTCATCCTTGTCTCAAATTTTATGAGGCCATTCCAGAACCCCTTCTGCAATCTTTGGGTTATACCTATCAAAATTCCTAACCAATATGACAATGGAATTTAATTAAAATGCAAGGAGTATATCTCATCACCTCAAGATACATTCTGATTTAACATTAAGAATGTTTATAATTTCCCAGCACCATCTATGTTTCCCTATTGAGAGATTATCTCAATATTATAAATAGAAGAGATGCTGTACATGTGAATCTAGATTGATCACCTGATTCCCTCAATATTATGATTTATGTCCCCTGGAGGAAAATTATATTTAAATACTGACCAGGATTCTATTTGTTATCTCACAATATGTGATACGATTACAGCTTCGCTATTGCAGGCAAAATAATTCTTTCTTATACAGAATTTTTGGCTTCTCCCATGACAACAGCCCTCAGATTCTTGCTTAGTAACAAGCAATTTTTCTTCTTTCTCTTGAGTCCTCACAACAGCAGTGTCACCCACGTAGAAACCAGCTCATCCCCCACAAATAAATTTCCTATAACTCTCACAAATCAAGAATTATTGTACAGCTTGTGTATGCATATGTAAGGAAAAAAAGCTATGGCATTATTTCTATAGTTTTGAAGTCCATGAATCCATTTGTAGACTACATGTATATGCATATGCATATGTGTGTTATCTAGTACTCTCATCTTGGCTGAAAAAATCCAGTTGTTCATATGATTAAAGCAAAGGTTAACATTTCTTATTTTATATATAATATTTATATTTGTTAATCCTTTTATTGGTGTACATTTTCTATAAGTTTCAGGCATATAATTTAATATCACAATCTTTCAAATTGGATTAAAAAGCACCCAGATACAAAACTGATTAACACAGCAATTTGATACACTTCTATTCAGAATGAAGTTCACTTGAGTTTAATGAGCTTGTTTTCAGGAAAGTGAATATAGCATTGCTGACAACTGATGAGAAAATCTACTCAGGATGATGATATTGAGAAATGGCTCTGCTTCTATAGAATACCTCTCTCCATTTACCTTCCAGGGTTCTGTTATTATTATGCAAAATCACTCCATTGGAAACTTTTCATTGAAAGTAATGAAATGTAATCTACAGTGAATAGATACTTTTTTAAAAAAAATTCCCAGTCTAGGGTTAACGTAAACTGCCTGATCTGAAGACTATAACCCATCTCTCCCTGCTCCTAGTACAACACCTTAATTATACTATGGCTTTCACTTTTCATGTATGTTGAGGACAGTGACAATTTTTTTTTTTTACCATTGCTTTTAGTTTGTTTTCTACCTTTTATATTTTTAGTGATTCCTTTTTTGGAGGGAGAAAAAATATTATTTTTGAAAAGACACCTGATTTCCATCCAACAAACCAAATTATGATCATGTATTGAATTTAATGAGAATCAGTAATAAACCTGAAATCAGTAATGACAGAAATTGCATTTAACTCTGCATTTAATTAGAGGGCAGTTCTCTTTGTCAATGAAATCTGAAGCAAGTGGAGTCATCCTTTCATATGGAAAGTCCAATTCAAAAGTCAACACTTTGATTTAACTAATTCAACTAAAATTCATCTTAACTAGTTAACTAACTGATTAAAATTGAATCTTTGAGAAATGCATTTATGTCAGGCCCCTAAGAACCAAGAGAGACAAATAGTTACTTCTGAGCATTTTCCATTATTGTTTCTCACTGATAGACAGAAATAAACTAAATTAAAGTAACTATTTATGTCACTATAGATGTACACTGAGAATTGCTAAGCAGGAACCTACTTAGTTGTTTTTCTCTTGACCAACTTTCTGAGCTTGTTGCCTCACCTTGGAACATAGCCCCTCTCTCCTGGGAATCCAGACTACATTCCACTACATCTGGGATTTTTAAAAAAAGGCCTGATAGAAAAATAAAGTTTCAAATAAAGAATTTTCTTTGAGGTGAATGGTACTTTTTAATTATAAAAAAACAAGAAAATTAGCTTTAGTAACAGATCTCAAGACATAAGAAGAGATAGCTTGATATCTCTTTTGAATATGGATGAGGAAAGTACCTTATTTAATTCTCCACCTCACCATCCTATTAATATAGCTAATAGGGTGCATAGATAATTGAAACAATTTTAAAGACTTCACTAGCTGAGAGTTATTGGCTGCAGTCCTAACTAACAACATTTCTTCTTAGAACTGTTAGATGTAATATAGATTTATGCCCCCAAATTCTACTAAATAGACATATGCACAGATGAAAACTTTAGTTAAATTGTCATTGATAAAATATATTTATGCCCATCAAGTTCTTTTAAAAGGAATCAATAGAAGTCAAAATACTTAGGTCTTTATAGTTTCCATAAAGCCCAAACTTTATATTTTCTCTTGCCTAGAGAAGCCAACTGACCCAAAGTCTGTATTGTACACCTGCCCATGCACCCAGTATCTGTTGGACTTAGTTCTGGGCTTTTCTTCCCACTCTGCTGGGACAACTAGCTTATTCAATCAGAGGAGGAACATAGTAAAGTTTTTGCATAGCTCAAAAGTGTATAAAATTAACATCTGTCCTCCTATATTGCCCCAAACTGGCAAGACAGTACATTTAACATCTCCTTCTAAAGGAATAGGGAGATAAAACCTGCCAAAGATCATTCTAGGTTGTTGAGTAGGGTTGCATGAGTAAGGCAATTAACAAATTTAATGTTACAACTGTTATATGTTATGTCATTTTATACATAAGCTCTCCATTTAATTATTTATTAAATTTATATACCTCTCATCTCACAGTCCAAAGCAACTCCAGGTGGCTTATAATACAATAAAAACATAAATAAAAGAATATTAACAAGGATCAGATAATAGCTACAAACCAAGAATATAAACAAGAGGTGGAATCTTCTCTATTACTACACCAGCCACTTCCAGCATAGAATGCCGCCATTAGGGCTACAAACCAGCAGGCAAAGGCAGGTTTTAAGGCCCTTCCAGAAGGCTCAAAAGGGTGGCAGATCTCACTTCTGCTCTATTTTCCAAGGGCAGGGAGAATGGCAGAAAAGGTTCTTCTCCTAGACACCACCAGGTAAAATTACTTGAACAGTGGGGTCTGAAGCACACCCTTTCTGCTGGAGTAAGTAGTGCAGGTCAATTCCATTGGGGTGAGATGGTTCCTCAGATAATCATGAAAGTCTTTAAAGATGAAAACCAACATGTTGCATTGGTCCTGGATGCAAATCGGCAATAGGTACAGCTTATATAACCATATGTATAATAGTGTTACATGTACACCCTAGGCATCTCTAGACATGTCTGCAGTTAATTATTACAGATAGTTCTTGATTTATGACTGTAATTGAGCTTCGAATTATGATCGTAAGTCATGGTGGTTTTTAAGTAGATCACCATGTGACTGTGCCAGATTTTACATCTTTTTTTTTTTTTTTGCTGTGATTGTTAAAGCAAACACAGCTGTTGTTAAACAAATCTATTTTAGCCAATGGCCATTTTTCTTACCAGAAGTAAGGGCTGGTTTTGGCCCCCAAACTGCCAAACATTGCATCATGTGACTGTAGGACTCTGCAAATGTCTATAAATGTGGATTGTTTGCCAAATACCCAAAGTGTAATCACTTGACCTCCCAGGGAAGCAGCCAATGGAACTTCAAAACTGGAGTGTAAATAGCTCTGAAGAGATCCACCATACCTTCAAAGGGTTGCTAAGCCTCTCCTCAGTGCAAAACACATGAAAGCCTACTTGGAGTTTGCAAAAAAGCACCTGAAGGAGATTCAGACTGTAAGGAACAAACTGTAAGTGTGCTTTGCACTGAGGAGAGGCTGCCATCTAGCCATTCTTTTATAAAGCCCCGATCGGTGGATGGCTGCAGTGATGGTTGTTCTTCTGGAACTCTGTCCCATCTCCAGGATCTCTGGAGCTCAGTCAGAGTGACCATTGCGTTCTTGGTCACTTGTCTTACTAAGGTCCTTTTCTCCGATTGCTCAGGTTGCTCCAAACTTCTTATGGAATTATGGTGGCCACTGAGCTCTTAGGAATCTTCAGTTCAGCAGAAATTGTATTGTAGCATTTTCCAGATACGTGCCTTGCAATAATCTGAGCTCTGCAGGCAGTTTCTTTGACCTCATGGCTTTTGCTCTGCTACAGTAGGCATTGTCAGCTGTGAGACCTTCTATTGAGAGGTGTGTGCCTTTCCAAATCATGTCCAATCATTTTAATTTACCTCAGGTCAACTCCATTCAAGGTGTACAAACATGTCAGCAATGATCAAGAAAAATGGGAGACACTAGAGCTAAATTTCATGTGATGTTGCAAAGGGTCTGAATACTTATGCCAATGTGGTATTTCAGGTTTTTCTTTTTAATAAATTTACAGACATTTCTAAAATTCTGTTTTCACTTTGTCATTATGGAGTACTGAATGTAGATTAATGAGAAAAAAATGAATTTCAACAACTGTAGAATCAGGCTGCAGCATAACAAAATTGACCAAAGGGCTCTGAATATTTTCTGAACGCACTATATATAAATATGTGTGGTAGATGGAGGAAGATTGGACAAGCCTTTGATTCTTTTACAGTAGCGAGGTTCATCTCTAGTATTTACTGACTCTGCCATCTACAGTACACAAAAATGCTGAAAAATATTTACTCAAAGCCAGCCTTTATAACCTTGGCTCATAAGGAGGGAAGTTATATGAAGGTGTGTTGCCTTTCTTTGACCCTGAAAGCATTCCACTCTGAGCAGTTACACAAAGTGTGGACATTTCTGTATCCGAGGGACAGGCAAGGCGATGCTCAAGCCCCCACTCTCTGCCTTTTCCCTTGATGGCATTCAAATAACACATCTTGTCTCTGAGCAATGTTGGTAGCATATAATTTAGAAGCTATAAATAGCTAGATGTTATTAAGAGAAAAAAAGTCTTTGCACACATATTCACATAGTTCTGCCTCTCCTCTAGTCCTTTCCAAATGTATGTAGAACTACTGGGGGTGAGGATTGCAATATAATTCTTCCTACTATGTGTGTGTGTGTGTGTGTGTGTGTGTGTGTGTGTATTGTTTTCTTCAGCATGTGCTTTCTGTCTTCTCCCAAACATCTGTAACTCATACATGCTTTTACTCCTCCCGTTTACTCCTCCTCCTGCCTGTCTATCTTCTACCTTCTGTCCTTTGAGATTTTAACTGGATGTTTGCAAAGCTCGTATGTATATGCATGGAAAGGAGAGGGAAAAACTAACTTTTGAATACTAAATGGTACCCAGCAGAAATTTGCTTTAGGAGAAAAGGGACAAAGTGCAATTAAATAAAAAGGCTTGAAACTAAGGAAATAAGGACAGTTCAAATTCTTTTTGGGTTATTCAGTTCAGATGAAAACAGAATATTTCTCTCTTTCATAACTATAATGAGAGATAATTTCAGGAGGTGTGACCTTTTTTTTTTTTTTTTTTGCCAAACCTCTGTCTCTGGACAGCTACTCAAAGTCCAAATGTTCAGTCCAACATTATGTTGGTTAATTTATTTTTAATCCAAATCATAGCTTGGGTGTGGAAGCTTAATAAATATTTCTGGGGTTTGTTGCATTGAATAGGATAGAATAGAATAGAAAATAGGATAGAATAGAATAACAGAGTTGGAAGGGACCTTGGAGATCTTCTAGTCCAACCCCCTGCTTAGGCAGGAAAGCCTATACCATTTCAGACAAATGGTTATCCAATCTCTTTTTAAAAACATCCAGTATTAGAGCATTTACAACTTCTGGAGCAAGTTGTTCCACTGATGAATTGTTCTAACTGTCGGGAAATTTCTCCTTAGTTCTAAGTTGCTTCTCTCCTTGATTAGTTTCCACCCATTGCTTCTTGTCCTGCTCTCAGGTGCTTTGGAGAATAGCTTGACTCCCTCTACTTTGTGGCAGCCCCTGAGATATTGGAACACTGCTATCATGTTACCCCTAGCTCTTCTTTTCATCAAACTAGACCAGGGGTGGGATTCGACAGGGTTAAATACCAGTTTGGGATTTACGAAGTTCAGTGATTTATGATGTGCTTCCCTGCATGCTGTGAGCCATGCACCTGTAAATCGTCATCAGCACACTGTGTGCAGAGAAGCAGCCTTTGAAACAGCCCTCTTTTCCTGCTTTTTTAACTGTAGCTGTGCTTCGTTCGGCAGCTGAAGTTGAAAACTCAGGAAATAAAGATCAGGTAAGAGCCTGGGTGGGCAGGTGGGCAAAAACATCAGCAGACATAGAACTGGTTCTATGTCTGCTGTTCTTCAGAGCTACCGGTTCTACAGAGGTGGACAGAACCAGTAGAAACCCACCCTGAACTAGACATACCCAGTTCCAGCAATTGTTCTTCATATGTTTATAAATAAACATATTGATATTTTTGTTGTTAGAAAAAAATAGCACCCAATCCTTTTCAGGAAGGCTAGGCAACTATCTTTCAGTCTGTTCATAGAGACCATGATAGTGTGATGTTATAGGAGTGGACAAGCTTAAGTGTTTTGGAGATCTGGGGGAGATTTTTATAGTAATAATTAATGCCACAAGATTTTGTCCCTCATGTAATTCTAAAGTGGAAAGGATTGGTCCAGGTTTGAGGGCATAGCATTCTTAAGGATTAATGCACTTCTTATTGCCACTTAAACCATTCCCAAGATCACTGAGAGGCCTGAATGTGCTGGCCTTGTCATTTGTAGGGATTTGAGGATACAACTAGTGATAGCAGTATTCATGGTCTTGAGAGAGACCAGCAATAAGTCTTTCTTATTTTGTGAACTTTAACACTATTGCTTCATTATAATACTAAAATACTCATCCCTCAGTATTATGAGGTAAACATGTTACAAGTTAAGAATATTATGGGATAGACAAAGCTTGTGCACAAGTGTTAGATTTGTTAGCATTAACCAATGAATGATTTTTGTATAATTTTTCCTATTTTATGAAGGTATATAAGTTATGCAGAAACTGTTATGTCCTGAGAACTCTAGGAGTTCTCACTCAGGTCCACTCACTTTGTGTGGGCGTTATTCCCCCATTCCCATTGGTTGGTTCTCTCCAGCAGCCAGCTATAAAAGCAGGCTGCGGGGTCCAACCAGTTGCTGATTGCTGCGAGCCAGTTCCAGGCGTGGCAAGCACGGTCAGCCCTTTATTGTAAAATAAAGTATTGTTGCACTCATGCTCTGGTTCAGCCTCTCATTGCTCAAACTTAACACTGGCGACGAGGATGGGATGGCTACCAGAAGCACCATGCAACCGCTGAGTCACTAGCCACCGATCCGCAGCCCAGAGAGAGCGATCGGCTGGTGATAAGGGAAACGCTGATCCGCAGCCAGAGAGAGCGGTCAGCCAACAAAACGAGCGATCAAAAAGAGCAAACGCTGATCCTCAGCCAGAGAAAGCGGTCTGGTTCAAAAAGTTAGAAGCGTCTGTAGCCGCTTGTTAGCCCCGCTACGGGGAAAGTGAAGCGCTGCGAGCCGCAGCCGCTCTGTATTTGGCGCGAAATTCAAACAGGTGTCATTTGAATTTCGAGCCAGTAGGAGACACAGCACAGCGCTGTAGGAAGTCACTAACGCCCACTTTTGGCGCGAATCAAGACACCTCCAACGGCTAGCAGCCAACGTGGTAACCCAGAGAGAAAAGAGAGGGTAGCAAAAAACCTCTCCAGAGCTGATATCACTAGTAACTCACGAGCGCCCGTTGTCCCAGAGAGATTTTTCCGCAGGTAGCCCAGCCGTTCCAGCACCATGAGTTCCAACCCAGTATTCCCGGCGTTTAAACCAGACGAAGAGAAGTGGAATCGTATAAGAACCGCTTCAATCATTACATCGATGCGGTCGGCCTGGCGGATGCGGGAGAGCATCGGAAAAATCCTATTTCCTAATCTACTGCGGAGCCACCGTTTACGATACCGCCGCAGCACTCGTGGCGCCGAGAGAATTGAAAACGTTCCGTGGTCCGAGTTGCTTGAGATCCTCACTAACCACTACGCTCCCAGGCCTTCACAAATCGCCAGGAGGTTCACGTTCCGTATGAGGAAGCAATCAAGTAAGGAGACCATCAATCAATATATGGCCGCCCTCAGAACAGCAGCCCTGCACTGCGGGTTTGGAACATACCTGGAGGACATGCTCCTCGATCAATTAGTTTGTGGGGTCAAGGATCTCAACCTACAGAGGCGCCTGCTAGCAAAAAGACCTCAACCTCGCGCAAGCGGTCGAGGAGGCCCTAGCAGCCGAGCTAGCAACGAACTCAGCCACCGAAATTCAGGGCCCAAGTGCCAAGTTGGCATCGCTCCCAGTCCATTCCGAAGAGGTGGAAGCGGAGGAAACCCACAACGATGAAAACGACGTCCACCGCCTCGCCAACGACAGACGATCGCAGGTAGGGGCCAAACAAGAATACACCGGTCCACCCAGGCACATCACACTGTGCCTAGCCTGTGGGGGATCGCATCAAAGAGCCACCTGCAAGTTTAAAGGAGCCACTTGCAACAACTGCCATAAGAGGGGGCACATCGCGAGAGTCTGCCAAGCCCCTCAAAGCACTGCACACAGACCCCCGTCCTTGCACTCGGGACCACAGAGGCAAGTATTAAACTGTCGCACGCACCGCCTTGCCAGGCGTACTTGCCACACTGTTAGTAAAATTTCTCTCTCCGTTTCCCTAGAAGGTAAACCGTGCCACATGGAGGTTGACACAGGGTCAGCGCTCTCAATAATCTCGTGGAGCACCCTCAAGAGACTCCATCCCAGCCTATCTACTACCCAGCTTCAGAGATGCCAGTTCGGTCTGAAGGACTACCAGGGGAAGGCCATTCCCGTGATCGGCAGAGGCAAGTTCTTTGTCAGTTTTAGAGCTTTTAAAGGCCACCTACCTCTAGTGGTAGTTAACGGCAATCTACCCACCTTATTGGGGCTCGATTGGTTTCCCCACCTCGGCCTAGGGCTAACAGGAGTCCATGCTGTCTCAACCTCAGACACTGACTCCTTATTCGCTGACTACGCAGATGTGTTCAGCGAAGAGCTGGGGTGTTATAATGGAACCCCCATCTCGTTCACCGTTGACCCCCAGGCAGTCCCAATCAGATTAAAACCACGTAGAGTTCCATTTGCTATTCGACCAAAACTAGACGCTGAATTGGATAAACTACTAAAACAAGGGGTCATTGAGCCAACAGATTTCGCCAAGTGGGAGACGCCCATTGTCACACCCCTTAAAAAGATGGTAGCCTGAGAATTTGCTCGGACTACAAGACAACAATCAATAAATATTTACAAGTTAGCGCCTACCCTGTGCCCGTCATTCAGCACTTATTACACACATTCGAGCCGGGCAGTATTTTTGCTAAATTGGACATGTCTCAAGCATATCAGCAGTTCCCTGTTGATAACCAAACAGCGGAACTTCAGACCATCGTCACTCACAGGGGTGCCTTCCGATGCAAGCGTCTCCAATTTGGCGTAAGTGTTGCCCCGGGTATTTTTCAATCCCTCATGGAGCGGATTTTACAGGGCCTCCCTGGTGTAGTACCTACTTCGACGACATCTTGGTCTCGGCCAGGGACAGACCCCAACTCTTCCAGAGAGTGCGAGCAGTGTTAGAGAGGTTCAGACAGCATGGCCTCAAGTTAAAAAAAAGAAAAATGCGCCATTGCCACTAGACAGGTGGACTTTCTGGGTTATAAAATTGACGCCTCTGGCATTCACCCCCTGGAGTCCAAGGTTAGAGCAATCCACGAAGCTCCCACACCAACCTCCAAAACGGAGCTACAAGCTTTCTTGGGGCTGCTGAACTTTTATGCATCCTTCTTGCCCCATAAAGCCTCAGTAGCCGAACCCCTACACAGATTACTAGACAAAAAGTCACCGTGGCACTGGGGGCACAAAGAAGACCAGGCGTTTAACGCCGTCAAATCACTACTTACGTCAGAGGCAGTGCTCATCCAATTCGACCCCAACCTTCCTTTAGTACTGGCAGCAGATGCATCCCCTTTTGGAATTGGGGCGGTCCTTAGTCACAGACTCCCCAATGGCGCCGAGGCCCCCATCGCCTTTTTCTCCAGGACGCTCTCGGCCACGGAGCGAAACTACAGCCAAATAGACAAGGAAGCCCTAGCAGCTGTTGCGGCCGTGAAAAAGTTTCACGAATTCCTTTTTGGCCACTTCTTCGAACTGGTCACCGACCATAAACCCCTCCTGGGCCTACTGGCCAGCGACAAACAGACACCTCAAGTCCTTTCCCCTAGGATGACAAGGTGGACACTTTTCCTAGCGGCCTACTCATACAAACTTATTCACCGCCCGGGCAAAACTCTATCCCATGCTGACGCCCTCAGTCGCTGCCCCTTACCCGCTCCGGCTGAAGACCCAGCTCCTGTCAACGCCATTTTCGAAATCACCCAGTTGGACCTGCCCATCACCGCCCTTGACATCGCCGCTAAAACCAAGGCAGACCAAGCGCTCGCCCAGGTGCTCGACTGGGTGAGGAGGGGGTGGCCGGGAGGCAACGTTGATAACAAATTCGCACCCTTTAAGACTCGCATGCAGGAGCTGTCCAGTTTGCAGGGTTGTCTACTGTGGGGCACTCGAGTGGTCATTCCGACCTCGCTGCGTACCCGAGTCCTGGAGGCGTTGCACGAGGGACACCCCGGCATCGTGAGAATGAAGTCATTAGCACGCAGCTACGTGTGGTGGCCGGGTCTAGACGAGGACATTGTCAATTGGGTAAGTTCCTGCAGCATTTGCCAGGAATCCCGTCCTGCTCCCCCCATCGCCACCCCTACCAGATGGGAGAGCGCCAGCGCCCCTTGGTCTAGAATCCATATCGATCTGGCCGGCCCCGTGCATGGAAAGATGTTCCTAGTGGTCGTGGACGCTTATTCCAAATGGATAGACGTGGCACAGCTATCCACGACCACCACACTAGCAATCACCAATGTGTTAACGCGCCTGTTCGTTACACATGGACTACCCGACTCCATTGTCTCCGATAATGGCCCTCAGTTCGCATCAGTAGAATTCAGCCGTTTTGCTGCCAACCTGGGCATTCGCCACATTTTCACAGCCCCATTTCACCCTGCCAGTAATGGGTTGGCTGAAAGGGCCGTCAGGACCACCAAAGAGGCCCTCGCTAGGTTTGGCAGGGATGACTGGCACCACAAACTCATACGGTTCCTGATGAGCCAGCACTCAACCCCTGTACAGTCACCAATAAGTCCCCAGCGGAACTTCTAATGGGCCGGCGCCTGAGGACTGTATTGGACAGACTGCACCCTCAATACTGCCATGACTCTCCCCTCGCTTCTACTTCGGGGGTTAGACATTTTATGTTACAGGAGCCAGTATTCGCAAGGAATTTCGCTGGGGACCCACTTTGGATTCCAGGCGAGGTCATCGCCGTCACCGGGCCGAGATCGTATAGGGTAAGGCTGGAGGATGGTCGCGTCTGGAGGAGACACATAGACCAGCTTAGAAGGCGCCCCAGCACCCTTGCCAACAAGAATCCAGAGTCTCCAGTCGAAGAGGAACCACCACATCCGCCGCCCAGCCACATCGCACCCAACGACCAGTCTGCACCAGCGGTCGCTCCGGTCAACCCAAACTCGGACAACAGCGCCCAGAGATTTGACCAGCCTGATCCAACCCACGAGAGCTCGACCCCAGTAACCAACCCGGTGGTTTCCGAGGATGCCCAGTCCGGAGGGAGCGTTGGCGACACTATGCCGGCTCAACTGTCACAGACTGATACCGAACAGACAGACAATGTTCCCGAGCTGCGCCGTTCCGGGCGCCAACACAAACCCCGTCTACCTCAAGGACTATGCATGTTCGCATCTGGGGGAAGGGGTGTTATGTCCTGAGAACTCTAGGAGTTCTCACTCAGGTCCACTCACTTTGTGTGGGCGTTATTCCCCCATTCCCATTGGTTGGTTCTCTCCAGCAGCCAGCTATAAAAGCAGGCTGCGGGGTCCAACCAGTTGCTGATTGCTGCGAGCCAGTTCCAGGCGTGGCAAGCACGGTCAGCCCTTTATTGTAAAATAAAGTATTGTTGCACTCATGCTCTGGTTCAGCCTCTCATTGCTCAAACTTAACAGAAACAATACTCAACTATCCCTCTTGATCAAGAGATCAGTGAGATACCCTCTTTACTCCTCCATAGAAATAAAGAGCTTTTAAATGCCTTCCCTGACTCGGTGTGTTTTTTGGCTATCGCACAACAGATCAACTAGATTTTCTGGCCAACACTAATGTTTCGAAGAACCCTGTGGCCTTTGTTTACAGATTTCATAATCTTATTTTAGGCATATTTATTTAAGCAACTCTTAAGCCCATTATAAGATGGACATTGGCCCAGGGGTGGGATTCAAATTTTTTAATAACCGGTTCTGTGGGTGTGGCCTAATTTGTGGGTTTGGCTTGGTGGTCATGTGACTGGGTGGGCATGGCTTGTATGTAAATATTATAAATATTTATGTAAATATAGGCAAAGCAGGCAGGCAGATTGAGTTGCTCACAGAATCACAGTTTAACTTAGAGATCTAACTATCTGCAATCAGCTACCTGAGTCTGCACTGAAAAGCTTCAGTTTTAAGGAAGAATCGGTTTTGCTTTTAGATTAGCTAGAAAGCAAGAAATCCAAGGATTTCCTGCTTTCTAGCTAATCTAAATCTCCTGGCAGAGCAGAACAGCTGATGGTCAGGGAAAAAAATGGAAAAATAGCAACTTACCAAACCAGGCAAGTTGGATGGCTCATATACCAGGTAAGGAGTGAGTGGGTGGGAAGGGTGGGGCCAGCCAGTGGAGAGATTTGCCAGTTCTCTGAACTGGGGACAATCGTGTGTGTAGCAGTTGCAAGAAATCATCAGCTGTGCTGCCTGGACAGCTGATAAGCACTGCGCTCGGGTATGCAACATTTGAAAATCCTTTTGTTTCTTGCTTTTTCAACCTCAGCTGTGCTGTGCAAAGGAGCTGAGGAGGAAAAAGCAGGGAATAAAGGACAACCTAGAGCCCAGGCAGGCAGGTGGACCAAACACCAAACCGGTTCAGGGTCAGCTGCTCTTCACAGCTACAGATTCTATAGAACTGGGCCGAACCGATAGCATTCCACCCCTGCATTGGCTTCTTAAAAATCACACATGAATATGATTTTTTTCCATAAAGTCCATGTGAACAAACTATTCTACCCAAACATACAAATGTGATGGGAACCTAGCATTCCTCAGGAGGGTTGTTAGGATGAAAAGGGAAGCCACAACATTTCTTTTTTCCTTGCAATCTGAAATAGTCTCACTATGAAAGAGGAGAAAGCTTTCTGACTTTCTTTCTCTCGCCCCCTCTCCCTATCTCCAACAACCTGGTTTCATGTTACATTTGGTCTCAAGAATCTAATCATCTGTTCTACACCAGCTGGTCAACGCATTTGGATGGAGGCCAATTGATCAAGATTAGCATCTAGACAGAGAGGAATAGATGTACCATTGACACTAACCAATAAGCTGTATTGATCAAATACTAGAGACAAGCAGGCTGTTTTGCCTACTGTTCTTAAACTTCAGAAGAGAAACCTTCTATAACTTTTCTAATTCTTTTCAAAATTCCTTATACTCATCCTTTTTTTTTATAAAAGGTGCAATCAATTAAACAATAAACATCAATTTTATAGTGCAGCACTTCCTTTGTTTGCTTGTATTTTACTGTCAACATTCTGTATAGGACGCCATTGAGTTTTATTGTTCTAAAAGGGAATAAATTCTCACTGTTCATTCTCTCCAACCATATATCAGGCAACCTTTGGACTAATATGAACAACATGAGGGAAAAAAGGAACAAGAAGGAGTTCTAATAGTAGCAGTAGCAGCCACTAGCACCAATTTATCCCCGCCTCCTGACTTTATATAAAATATACATATATAAAAATAAGGGTCTTCTCAAATAGACATTAGTATCCTTCTAACATTTATTGCCTTTTCCACTTTTATCTAGTTGGTGTTTCTCAGCAGTTTTCCTTTTAATTATAAAGGGAAATTGGTCATATCATAAACTTAGTAGGCAGCAGAGATGCACTCTCAAAGACAAAGGTAAATGATGTATTGTCTTTATTTGGCAAGTATAGGTACACTAGAGACACCAAGAGAATAATGGAGCTATCATATTGGGGAAGACGAGGAGAAGCCAACACAAAGGGCATCAATTTTGATTGCTCTGCATTAGAGAAAACTTCCCCCCCCTTCTCCATATGGATCACCACAGCTGTCACAATTCCTAACATCACATAACATCACATTCTGAGGAACATCCTCATTTATTAAAAAAAAAAAAACAATCTCCACATTCATTTTTAACCACTGAATCTGCTTTTCTACACAGCTTTTGTTTTCTATACTCAGTTCAAACAACTGAGACAGGCTTCTTGCCAATACACCTATACATTTTCAGTTTGGAGGAGATCTATCCGATAGAAAAATAATACAATATGACAAACATCATACAGAGCAATTTTTCTACATTAAAAAGAAATTTCTGACTCTCCTTCTCCTTCTTTTTGAATGTTGTTGCAAGTAACCTAAGCACTTTTAAAACATTGAACAAAATTAATTGCCCCGTAGTTGTTCTCAAATATAGTCACTTAATCTGTCTCTTAATCTGCCACCCACTTTTTCCTCTCTTTTCCCAAGAAGGATGTTGAATTTTCTGACCAAGAAGAAACAACAATCTATGGAAAATAAATTAGAAATCATGTACGTACAAGTAACTGAACAAGAAGAAAGGCATTAATGAATGAAAAAGGGAATAGAAGAGCTTATTGAAAATAATTTTGGACAATGGTGACGTCTTCAAAAGCGATGAGGCAAGCCCAAAGATCCTTCAGTGATAGAATGGCAGTTGGAACAGAAAGAAGAAAACAGATAGGCTGTTAGAAGAAGAAGCTCAGTTTAATCTAAACTCATACAGATCTTGCAAGGCTGCATCCCACTGGCTCATACTGAGGCAGAAAACTTCCTAATGTTGGTAAACAAAGCTTGCATGATGGGAAAATGCACATAAATTGTGCAGAAGGTGGTCAATGGAGCACCAGGTTAATCATTTTTATCACAATTATTTCAAGAATGTTGGAGCTTAAGCAGAGTACCTCTAAACACTTCAGAAAGGAATGTGTTCCAGGGTAGTTTATTAGTGCTGTTTATTATAAAGAATGCTGTCTGAAAAGGCAGTACAAAAAGTAGGAAGAATATTTCACAACTAAATCACTGATGGTTCTGAACAGCTCACACTTACAGTAGAGGATTCCTATTTCAAACAGTCTACCCTATGATAGAATTTTCTTCCAGGTGGTTTCAATAAATTGCTTTATCAGAAAATCACCACTCCACTCCCTCTTCTGCCTTTGTGGTTGATAAGTTCTGCATCTTAAGCATTTAGCAAAAGAAGGATGGGATAAAGATAATCCTGACATTCCACCTAAATGATTATGGACAGATAACAAGTGTGTGTGAGAGAGAGGGGGAGAGGGAGAGAATATACAGTACATGCACCCACACACATAATGAATTCCATGTGTGCAGAAGCAAGAGGAAGTGGTGACTCACACAAGCAACATTTTCAAAGTCAGACACATACATTTGAAGGAAACTGTTTGTCAATCAGAAAGAGAGAGAATCATAAACCTGAATATAAAGCAGAAACCAATCACGTAAACTTCTCTTGTGTTTTTGTTAAGGTCATGAAATTTATAGCAATTGGCTGTGATATCTGTTTTTGACAGCCATACACAACCTCTTTAGTAAAGTAAGAGTAATATCATATTTACCATTCCAAAGAAGAACGAACAAAAAATATGAATTCCTTTTAATTTCATGACAGTGGGGAAGCAATATTCTTCTTCCAGAAGCTTTCTTTCTGTCATGAAACACAAGCACATTCTTGTTAAACATCTGGATCTTGAACTTTGAACTAAATGTCTTTTATGGAAAAATGTTTTTGGTGAGAATGCCATACTAGGTGAGTGGAACCACAAACAGAAACATGGAATTACATTTATTCTAAAAATACAGTTTGAATAAAGAGATCTTGTGATAGAGTTCTAAAAAAAAAAATGTACCTCCCCAAATGTACCTCTCCTTCAAAATTGATTATACATGCTGTTCTAACATTTAGCCCCAAGGAAGTTTTTATGGCTTAATACTTAATACTCTCAGTACTATCGGAACTATTTTCAAAGGTTACATACATATTTTCTTCATAAGGAAAAAAGGAGTTGGAGGATGGACAGAATGAGGGAAAGGCTATATTGGTAGTAATATAATTAACTTTGTAGGGTCAGGCTATTAAGGTTGAATGTCGAAGAAGCCTGCAGATATTTCAGTAGACTCCATTGGTGCTATAATGGATGTTGGTTGTCCAAGGACTGCTAGAATGAAGAATTAAATAACTGCTAATGCAGCATTTTACAGATACAAAATTCAGGTATTGCTCAAACTTGCTTCCATCCCTTAGTGAAATACATAAACTGGAGGTAGAAAACAAAACTGGAAAAATTATACATATTTTAATGTGAAAGAAGACTGTTTTTTATATTTCTTACATTTTTAAAAATGTTCATAGAAATGACATGTAATAGCTTGATCTAGCAGATCCTGAGAGAAATAAGTTCAATAATGAAATTGTTGCAGCTTAGCCTCTTGCTGTCAGCTGTTCCATCCATTTTGAGCAAGTAGATAGTTCTCTGATTGTGGGAAGCCAGTGACTTTAGTCACCAAACCTGTAAGAGTGGAAATAGGACAGCATTGGAAGATGATACTGTTAGTGATTGGGGATAAACCCCCGAGCTGAGTGCACAGCAGCAGTCAAGCCAGGCAGCCAAAATGAGAGTGAGGCTGGGCCCTAGAGTATACACACACTTGAGACAAATACACTGTTTGTGGTTTAAATAGGTATTTAATTCATACAGAGATTAAGAATAGTCATTCAGTCCATATGTCAGTATCCAGTTTATCAATCCAGTTATCAAGTCCTTTAAACAGTAAATACAATGTCTTTATCTGCTTGTAATCTTCTTGTTCTGATACCTTCCTCTCAAGACAACACTGAATCCTCAGCTCACCAGTAAACAGTCCTTGTGTTCAGTTGAATTTGGTATCTGGCACAGTAGCCTCCAAAGTAAGCAGATAGACTTTCCAACAACAGTAGGCAGCAGACCAGGAACAGTAACCAGGTGCATCCAGAAACTGGACTCATACAGTTGCATCCAGAAGCCGGACTCAGACAGTTGCATCCAGAAGCCGGGGCTATTACGTTTCCCCTCCTACCTATATGGCTGCCTGCAACCGCACCCACAATGACATTGCAGTTTCTTGTGCTTAAAGCTACATAGCACTTAATCCTAGATTTATATATTTATTCAACCCAAACCAGTTGGAGTATCCATATACCCAACATTCTCCCCTTTTGGGTGATATAAATATATAACCTTTACATTCTAAACCCATATTTTTGACAACTCTCTATATGCTTAATAGCACCTTGGGCTTTAGTAAAATGATCAGCTACATTGTCCTCCGACATGCAGTACTCCAGCTGTATCAATTTACTCTGTACAGATTCTCTTACATTAAGATACCTCAAATCTGTATGTTTACTTCTCGTTTTAACTGCAATATTTGTGGCCATTTTAATTGCTGCCTGATTATCTTCATGTACAACTATAGGGTAATTTACAGTTATACCCATATCCTTCAACATTTGTTTGTACATAATCAACTCAGTACACAAAAATGATAAACAGGAGAATTCTGCCTCCATAGTAGACAAACTTATATGCTGTTGTCTAATTGACTTCCAGCCAATTAATGTCTTACCCAGCATTATGGCTGTTCCTGAAGTCGATTTTCTAGTATCTCTTTCTGCTGCAAAACTAGCATCTGCATAAGCACTCAATATGAGATCACCTTCTGGTTCTAAATACAGTGCATGGTGTAATGTACCTTTAAGATATCTTAGGATTCTTTTCAATGCTATCCAGTGACATTGAAGTGGGTCATTATTGTGCCGTGCCAGCTGATTAATACTAAAAGCAATATCTGGCCTTGACCAATTGCTAATATATGATAAGCTACCAATCAAAGATTGATACAGTTCCTTATCACATTTGGGACTTTGTGTATCCATTTTGCAAATATCCTGACTCATTGGAGTCTTTGCAGGCTTACAAAGTTCCATTTTATAATCCATTAGCAATTTAGATATCTTATCTTCCTGAGATATCTTAAAACCTTTCTGTGTTCTCAGTATATTCAATCCTAGATATCTCTTTATCTCTCCTAATTGCTTGATTTTTATTTTCTTGGCTAATGATGTTATAATTTCATTTGCTTCATCATTAGTTTTAGTTATCAGAGCAATATCATCAGTAAACAACAATAATAATGATATCTTCCCATTCTTTTCTCTCTTAAATAGACATGGGTCAGCTAAACCAGCTTTAAATCCTATATTGGTCAGTTCCTTCACAATATACTGGTTCCATTCATAGCCCGATTGTTTAAGACCATAAAGGCTCTTCTTTAATAACCAACAATCATTATCATTATTATTGTCTCCTTTAAATCCATTAGGCCTTTTCATATACACAGTATGTCTTAGTGGAGCATGCAAGTAAGGAGTTTCCACATCTAAATGGTTAACTATATATTGCTTGCTTGCTGCCCACACTAATGCTGCCTTTAACGTTGCTGCTTTAAGACTAGGTGCAAATACTTCATCATAGTCTTTTGCACTTTGTCTAAAACCTTGGGCTACTAACCTTGCCTTATGGATTGTGTTTCCATCCTTATCTGTTTTTATTTTAAAAATCCATTTGCAGCCAATGGGTTTTTCATTACTAGGTAATCTCACATTTTCATACACCTTCATATCCTTCAGAGACTTCAATTCCTTATTAATTGCTGCATACCATTTGTCTTTCTCTTTAGAAGGATATCATTTTAATCTCATCCACAGTACTTGGGATTCTATTTACCTGGCACACTGTGTTAGCCTGGTATCTATCGGGCGATCTAGATATACGTGTAGTCCTTCTGGGTATTACTGGGCTTGGTTGAGTTACAACCTGTTCCTCATCCTCAGCTATTTCTTCCTTTTCTTCTTCTATGGGCACAATCTCTTCCTGTACTTCACTCTTTACTTCTTTCTTAAAGTTACAGGGATACTTAATGGGATTTCTGTATGATTCAATAACCACCTCTTTATTGGTATCCTGCTCTAACTTATCCCATCCTACGTGCTCTAGAAATTGGGCATTGGCACTACATAACACCTTAGATGTGCCTTTCTCCCAAAATCTATATGCCCTATGGTTAGCTTGGTAACCAACGAAGAATAATTGCTTAGCTCTGTGTTGCCCTTTACGCCTGAGTTGTGTAGGGATATGCACCCATGCTGGTGCACCAAATGTGTGCAGGTAACTCAAATCAGGCTTCCTGCCATGCCACATGGTGAATGGTATTTCACCAGTGGTTGAGTTAACCACATTGTTTAATAAATTATTAGCACACATTGTTGCCTCCCCCCACAAAGAATCAGGTAACCCAGAATCAGTTAACATAGTACGGGTCATCGCCTGCAATGTTTGGCCTCTTCTCTCTATATATGCATTGTGTTGTTGTCTGTATGGTGCAGATCTCTTATGAGCTATTCCAGCTGCCTTTAATCTATTCTGGAATTTGCTATTGACAAATTCCGTGCCATTATCTGTCACCAAGGTTATCAGTTGCCGTTTGCTTTTCCTTTCTGCAAACTTTAACCAGTTGAAGAAGTGTTGATATGTTTCAGTTTTGCTTTTCATTAAGTAGCAAAACCCATATCTAGAGTAATGGTCCATAATGCTCAGTATATATCGAGCACCCCCCATACTGGGTTTCTTTGGACCTATAATGTCTGCAAATACTACTTCTAAAGGTTCTTTAGTTTTGAAACCATTTAGCCTATTTGCAGGCATTATTTTACTCTTATCTTCACAACAGACATTACAACGCAAATACTTATCACAGGGTTGTAACCTTATACCTTCAGATAACTCTACTGTACGTTTTAGCATTTTAAAATTCACATGCCCCAAACGCCTATGCAATAAATGGATACAATCATCATGAGGCTTGGTATTGTTAAATACAGTTTGTGCCTCCCCTTTCTTACCATCATGTAAGACATACAATGCTCCATTTAAAGCTGCAGTTACCTTTTTGTTATCTCTTTTCAGTGTGCACTTATTATTCTTAATATCACAATTGCTAAACATGGCCAGTTCAAAGGATTTCTTTGGCTTCTTTACATCCTGGCGTTTTCCTTTTCTGCAGAATCTTGCCAAATGTCCTCTGCCTCCACAATTAAAACACTTTTTAATTGTGTATGCCGTTGAAGATAACTTCTCTTCTTCCGGGTGCTTTCCTTTACACAGCTGGTTTCTCTCAGGCTTTGAAGATAATTTCTCTTCCTTAGGCTTATCTTCCCTCAGCTGGAGACGTTCACTCCTTCTCCTGGCTTCCTCTAATAGCCGGCCGGTTATCTCAGTTACTGATAAACTGTCTTTAGGCAATACCTCTAAGGCAGTCACAAAATCATCATAGCTTCGATCCAGAGAAGACAATATGATGTAAACTTGTTGCAACTCATTAAATACAAGCTCTTTTTCTTGCAGTTGTTGAAAAATGCTTTTCATACAGTTTAAATGAGTTAACATGTCTCCATTCATCTCAAGATGTGTTCTAAACAGTTTCCGTGTAAGATTGATATGAGCTCCTACACTGTCTCGAACATAAATCCTTTTAAGACTATCCCAGCATTCTGCAGCATTTTCTACTCCTCGGATATGAATGAGTTGCTGGTCAGACAGGGTGAGACCTATGATGCACAAAGCCTGTTCATTCTTTCGTTCATAATCCTGTATCAGTTTATAATCCTCTTCATCATTAGGATTTAAGTTTGATACATCTGGTGGGTTTGTAATTATGTCCCACAAACCTTCTCTTCGTAGCAGTAAACTACACTTCAGTGACCATGAAACATAGTTTGTTCCATCTAGTCTGGCTATCATGGACAGACTTGGCAAATTAACTTGTGCCATTGCTCTGCAGAAAAATAACTATTTAACAAACAGTTTGTCTTTACAGCAATGTGTAACTCTTGACCAAAACTCTCACTGCTAAAACCTGGTTAGCTAGACTGTGCACACTGCTGGGCCCATAACCAATGTTAGTGATTGGGGATAAACCCCCGAGCTGAGTGCACAGCAGCAGTCAAGCCAGGCAGCCAAAATGGGAGTGAGGCTGGGCCCTAGAGTATACACACACTTGAGACAAATACACTGTTTGTGGTTTAAATAGGTATTTAATTCATACAGAGATTAAGAATAGTCATTCAGTCCATATGTCAGTATCCAGTTTATCAATCCAGTTATCAAGTCCTTTAAACAGTAAATACAATGTCTTTATCTGCTTGTAATCTTCTTGTTCTGATACCTTCCTCTCAAGACAACACTGAATCCTCAGCTCACCAGTAAACAGTCCTTGTGTTCAGTTGAATTTGGTATCTGGCACAGTAGCCTCCAAAGTAAGCAGATAGACTTTCCAACAACAGTAGGCAGCAGACCAGGAACAGTAACCAGGTGCATCCAGAAACTGGACTCATACAGTTGCATCCAGAAGCCGGACTCAGACAGTTGCATCCAGAAGCCGGGGCTATTACGTTTCCCCTCCTACCTATATGGCTGCCTGCAACCGCACCCACAATGACATTGCAGTTTCTTGTGCTTAAAGCTACATAGCACTTAATCCTAGGTTTATATATTTATTCAACCCAAACCAGTTGGAGTATCCATATACCCAACAGATACAGTTTGTGGTTGTCCCAAAAATGACTGAGTCATCCATTCTCAGGTTGGCCACAAACAAGGCACCACCAGGTTCCCATGCATACCCAAAGAATACTAAGATTTGGTAGAGGTTTTCAGTGGGGCGGAATGCAACATATCCCCACCACCACCACTGACCCACAGACTGTGCCATATAATTCATCCCTGGGGTGAAACTATTCAAATCAAAAATGTACTCAATGTCCCCAAGGGAGATGGTTGAACTAAGAAAGTACATCAACTCCAACTTAACCTGTGGATTCATCCAGCCAGCGAATTTATGGATGCAACCCCCCATGCTATTCAAAGAAAAGAAAGATTGGGGGAGGGGTTGAGACTTTGCATTGATTTTCACAGAACAAATGCAGTCTGCATTCAAAACACCTACCCCCCTCCTTCTAATGAAGGACCTGCTAAACCAAAAGGCAAATTATTTACCAAACTAGACCTGTGAAAGGCATACTACCAGGTCCAGATAAGAGAGGGTGATGAATGGAAGACTGCATTCAATTGCCCACTTAGTAGTTTCCAGTTCAAAGTGATGCCTTTTGGACTCCAGGAGCCCCCTGTGGTATTTTTGCAATTCATTAATGAAGTACTACATGAGCATCTCTACCATGGGTCCTAGTTTACTTGATTGACATTCTCATCTTCTCTGAAACCATGGAAGAGCATGTAAAACTGGTGTGACAGGTGTTGAAAAGACTTCTTGATGCCAAACTTTATATCAAGCTGTCAAAAATGTGAATTCCATGACACTTCCCTAGACTACCTAGGCTACTGAGTATCCAGCAAGGGGATTGAGATGGACTGGACAAGGTCAAGGTGGTGCTTGACTGACAACCCCCTCGCACCCGGAAACAACTTCAGAGTTTCTTGGGGTTCGCAAACTTTTACTGACAGTCCATTCCCACATTTGCTGAGATCTCATTACCATGAACTGAATTGTTGAAACAAAGGGGACTGATCCCAAACCAAAACCCAACCAGCCACTGAGCTGGACCCTTGAATGTCAGCAGGCATTTGAGGAAGGGGCTTTTTTCCAAAGAACCAATCCTGTTGCACCCCAATCCCAAACAGCCATTTGTAGTGCAAGCTGATGCCAGAGATGTCGCTATGCTCCTAAAGAAAAACTTGATGGGTCAGTTGCAGCCTTGTGCCTATGTGTCTATGGGCAGAGAGAGAAGGTAGACCATATGGGAGAAAGAAGCTTTCGCAGTCCGGTGGGCCCTCCTCTCCTGGAGACATTTCTTGGAAGGGGGAAGGGTGCCTTTTAAAGTCTGGACTGACCATAAAAACTTGGAGGTGCTGAAAACACCACAAAAACTGTCCCCTAAACAAGTCTGCTGGGCGCAGTATTTCAAATGATTCAATTTTGAACTAAAGCATATCCCAGGTGAAAAAAATAAATTAGCTGACACGTTATCAAGGAAGCCTCATTTTAACAACAAGTGGGAAGAAGTAATACATGTGGAGGTGATCCAATCGCAGCCAGTGGCTCAAGTTACTACCCAAAGCCAAGCTAGGAATTGGGGGGATTCCATTACTGACTCTATCTCAGCAGAGATGAAATCTGCTATACCTGTGGACCAATGGTTGAAAGACAACCTCAATGTCCTGATGATGTGGGATGGGTTAGCCTGGAAAGTTGTACGTCTCTAGGACTGAAAGTGCTGCAATGATGCCGTGACTCAAGGCTGGCTGGACACTTTGGGTTCCTAAAAGCCCTCCACTTGATGCAGTGTCAATTCTGATGGCCAAAGATGAAAGCCAATGTAGAGGTTTATGTCAGGAGCTGCTCCACCTGTGCGGCAATGAAAATGTGACCAGGAAAACCACCTGGTCTACTCCAAACTATAGCTGATCCCAGCCCTGGAGGAAATAGATGGACTTTATTATAGAACTTCTTGAAAGTGGAGGGAATACAGTCATCTGGACAATGGTTGACCTATTTCTAAGCAAGCACATTTTATTGCTTGCCCTGGATTACAGTCAGCCAAAAGTTACCAAAAATGTTCATCAAGCAGATTTAGACTTCATGGAGTTCCGCAACAAATAATCTTGGATTGGAGAATGCAGTTTACTGCTAAGTTCTGGAGGGAATTCCTACAGTCCGTAGGGTCCTCGCAAGGGTTGAGCTTGGTGTTTCATCCAAGTATGAATGGGGTCATGGAATGGACAAACATGATGGTGGAGCAATACCTGAGGTGTTATGTGGACTACCAACAGGACAATTGGGGCAAGCTGCAGCTGCTGTTTGCTGAGGTGGCTTATAACAACACAGTCCATAGTAGCACTGATTTAATCCCTGCTTCTAACCTCCTGTCACTTGTTTCATTTCAGGATGTTGTCATTGCTTGAGGGGAGATAGCCTGTCAGCCCAGATCCATCTTGATTCAGATTTGGGACTGCCATAAGGGAGGATGGGTAATTGTGGGAATGAGAGAGAAGGGAGAAGGGAGGAGAACCACAAGACCATTCTTTCACCAGAGCTCAAGGTCAAGTTGCTGGAGTTAAGAGAGGACTCGGTGGGAATTCAAAATGGAGGTGGATTAGAGACTGTGACTTGAAGATCATCAGTAAAGGGCTGGTTGTGAATTTAGTGTAGCAGGGGAAACCCCAGGAATTCAGATTCGGGTTTTCTCCAGATGTGCCAATATGACTTCTCTAATAAATTTTTACTTGGATGGACTTTGTCTCTGAGTGCTGAATATGGGATGGACAGTTTGGTTGGAATGCTGACACTTGTAGCTGAAAAACCATATTTGGCATTTCCCAAAAGCTCCAAACGGAAAAGCAGTTACTCTGGATTTTAAACTATTATTGTTCCCCTTCCGTGTCTATGGAGATTCTCAGTCATCCAGATCATAGTTGTCCCAAGGGTGCTTTTTTCAGGAGTAACTTAACTTTCTTGTTTTTCTTTGAAGATGTCTTGCTTCTCATCCAAGAAGCTTCTTCAGGCTCTGACTGGATGGTGGGAAATGGAAGGATTTATATTCCTTGCAGACAGCTGGTCATTTGCTGGTCCTTTCTCTGTTGAAGACAGCACAGGCTATTGGGGATGGTCTGTGTTGTCTGCATCTCAAGCTGAAGTGCAAATGCATTTGCACTACAGTTTGGGATGCAGACAGCACGGGCTCATCCCTGGAGACCTGAGTCAGTCTTCAAGAGGGAAGGGACACAGGACAGAAAACAGCATGCAGCCAAAAAGGCACCACACCCATTTGCATTACTCAAGTGACCCTGAAGGCACAGATAAACCTGCAAGTGGCATCAGTGACTCTCTAAAAGAATGCAAATGATTAACTGTCTACAAGGAATATAAATCCTTCCATTCCTCAACATCCAGTTAGAGCTGAAGATGCTTCTTAGTTGAGAAGTGAAACATCTTCAAAGAAAAAAATAGGAAAGTCCAGTTGCCTCCTGAAAAAAGCATCTTTGGGTCTCCTTCCTTCTTCCATTTATAATTTAAAAAATAATTCTGAATTATGCTAGTACTGTAGATTTCAGTTCAATCTAAGCAAGAATAATAGAATCAGTTTCAAACAGCAACAAGACTAAAGAGCCACATGATAGAGAGAGAGAAAAAAAAAGAAATGGCAAGGTGAACAATAGTTAAATAGAACTAAGTAGTATCTGAATGAGCCAAGTTTGCTGTTTGTCAGAAAGCTGATAATGATTGTACTTGGAATTAAGCAGGAAGCAGAGAACTAACTCTGGGATGCTGTGAACAGTGCTGATGTATTAAGGACCAACTGAAAATTGCAAATGCTTTCCAGAGGCAATCGAATTTGATTAATAATGTACATGTCATTAATAATCAAATTTGGATGTATGGATGGGTAACAATTTCACTCCTATCATTCTCTCACCTGGGATAGGTGCCTTTTAGCTATTGTAAAGACCACAATTCCCAGCAGTCTTAGTTTGCGGGATTCAAGGAGACGAATGCTGGGAACAGGTGTTAAGTAATAAATCTGTTGAAAACGACCATACTTCACTGCTGTGAAGCATTTTGCATTAGAAAATTGATGTTCCTTGTCTTAACAAGTCACAATGATGATGTGATTCACCTGACTGAGCTGTTTTGTGGCATTGCTGCCCTCTGTCCCACTTTCCAAAATACCCGGGAAGCTTTGCAAAAGACTTCTATGCATGCACTGCTATGCATAGAAAACTTCTTCCAGTTCCTGGAAGGTAGCATCCAAAATGCTTCACCTCGCTCTTCAGAAATGTGGGAAGAGTGGGAAAACTGTTTTAAAGGAGTGCTTGACCCAATAACCATCACTTCAATGTTCCTCTGTTTTCAAGCTTTCTGTTCAGCCATACCTAAAGTTGTCACAGGTTCTCTACCTGTGGTCCAGGTAAAAATGGCAAGTCTCCCTTGACCTGAATCCATGGCTTAAGTGCCTGGCACACAACTCTTAGCAGCAATTGTACCACATTCGCCTTGGCACCTGCATGCAGCTTTTCGGTGAGAACACAAGAGCCTTTCACTTTGCAGATTGGGATGCTGGAGAATCCTTGGTTCCAGTTGGTGACACACTGGCCCTTGAAACAAGATGTCTGCTGCCTTGAAGAAGACAGGAACTATTTCTCATGCGTTTTACTTGTCAGCTGATAAATGCAAGCGTGTGACAAAGGAATTAGGGGACAAATACGAATGTGGTCATTGATTGCAAAAGATGTTACTGGCACCAGCAGACATGAACAAAAAGGATATTGCTACTAATGTTATGATGAGTCTGCTTGTCCAGTGTGACTAGTATGAATGTGTGGTTCATAAGAAAAAGGCAATGTGCAGTTGCTTGTTTCTAATATCTGAACTTAAGTGCTGCAAAAAGAAAAATACAGAAAACAGAACAAACCAAGATCTGTAATTGTTACTGCCCAAATTGAGACACTCTGACAGAAGGAAAAGAATGAGCAGGAGTAGCATAAGTTAAAATGTGACAAATTCCAAATTGTGGCTCCTCTCCATAAATTGCCAATGAAAATACAGATAGCCATTAAGAAAGTGAATGTAAAGCAATTGACACTGAATCGTCAGCTATGATGATTATGATAATAACAATAACAGTAACTTTGTAGTATCTTACCTCTCATTTCCTTAGATGTCCAGCAAAGACAGTTCTGTGGATTGGCTGAAACACACACACACATACACACACACACACTGCAAAGTATGTCATAGCAACCAGGAAAAATAGCAAATATGAGAACTGAAGTGCCAGATGTTTCATTCGGAGTGCAAAGAGATTATCCTGCTCATATTATAGTGTGTATGTTTGTGCATATATGTGCACAGGGTTAACTTTTGCCATAGTCTCAGCTCAGGAATGTTGCAGACAAAGGGGCAAATACTTACATTTACATGGAAGAATTTATTTTCGTTTCCTTAGAATTTTGTGCTTGTCTATGGATTACCAGCTTGCCTGTTAGATTTTGTTTTGCACAAATTCTACATTGTTTTTTTTTTAAATATTCTATCTTTATTAAGGACTTGCTGCTTTAAAAATCATTTGTGGCTATCTTGCTTCTCCATAGACAAAGATCTTAGATGTGTGGAGACACTTGGATTTGTTAAAACATCAGGATGACAAACAGATAGCAATCTAGTGTTGGAAGCGTAAAATGGTGACACCTCCCACATGATATGAGCTTATTTCATTGTTGCTCAGTTTTGGTGTAATATCCAAAAGTTTGATTACCAAGATTTAAAGAAGTGAATATAAACCTGGAATTTATTACATGAAGAATTATTGTTTGGTAAGCATGTGGTAAAGCACAAAAGGTTATTCTTTGATGTTGGAAAGTGTTCAGGTTGCCCTCAGATGGCTTCAATAATTCTTACCGAACTCAAGTGCATGCAGAGGAAATCTAGAATTTGACTTGAATATATAAAATTCCTTTATCACAGACACAGCAATGAAGAGCAGCTTCCAGCAAACTTATGTCCCCAGTCCAATGCACAGAGCAGGGTTAAAACCCTGTTCCTCCATTTGTATGCTGCAAAGAATTGGTAGCCAGTCTTTTCTCAGTCTGTTCTGGGGTGGCCATTTGTCCCAGGTATCCCTATTCCCATCCTTTACGCTTTTTGCTTTGTTAATCTCAAAGCTGACAGGAAGGCGATGTGATTCCAGCATTACAATCATGAGTTGATGATATGAGTTCACCTTCCTTTGTAAATTCTGTTGGAAAAATTCAGTGGAAATATTATTTCCCATGGCAAGATTTAAATCTTTTTTTAAAAAAAAAGTTGTGTTAAATTGTTTTTTCCCCCCTGTGCAATATATTAATAAGATTTGGGGTTGCTGGGCTTTTGGGGGAGTGTTCCTTTTTCCTGATTTTTCTTGTTTTTACAATCTTTTTATTTATGTACTCATTTGTTTGTTTGTTTGCTCTTTCATCATTTGATCAGTTTAATAGTTGTCCATATCACATACATGACTCTCGGAGGCTTACAACACCTAAGAACAATAAGCAAAATACACATACATACAACATGAAATAAAATCATGTAAAGCTGTATTTAAAATCATAGAACATAAGCATCAGAGTTAAAATCCATTTTCTGAATCAAACAATATATCTGACCCCAATACCAGTACTTGACAGCCTTACAGTACATATTCACAAAAGATGTTAAAAGATATCTTTGCTTTGCCAATACCTATTTGGTATTCCTTTATACATCTTTGACAATCTCTCAGGAGCTAAATACTGAGACATGATTTTATAAAAGTTTTTTAAAATTATAGTTCAATGAAAATTTTAATCAATTAACCCTCATATTTTTTCATTGATCAAACATAATAGTATATCCATCTTTTGCCCATTTAGTCATACGTTCTTTAACACAGTCAACCTCCTGGTTCATTTTCAACAACAGTTTATATATCTTCACCTATCCAATCAATCACTATGCTATATCCAATCAGATGTACTATATATTCTAATTTGCATAAGGGGGGTTGTATTTTTCCTCTTTTGGGTTAGTCTCTGCTACCTCTGGTAAAAACTTAAAAGTTGAATTCCCACTCCAACCTAAAATAGTCTTATTAAACACAGACAGCTATCTCATCCTAAATTTGGATTTATCTAGGCATAGAATCTATATTTCAGTTTTCCAAGATAACTGAATTCTAGTAATATGGACAATATATAATTCCATTAGATTGTTTATATTGTGCTCAGCACATTTCCTGATATTCATTCGTAGCCCAAATCTAACAATCTCTTGGATGTAAGATAACATATCATATACTATATTTAATTATTTACAAATAAGATATATGAGAAAGCAATAACCTCCATGATAATTTTAAATTCCTGGTTTATTCATTGTATTATGTTCTTTTATTCTTTTTAATGCTTTGACTTCTTTAAAATGTTCAATTTTAATTAAAAAAATAGCCTTATGTGTAGTGATTTACTGTGATTTACTGCAAACTAGACAAGGGATGACAAAGACATGAATGATCCATTTTCAGTATATCATGTTGCCAGTAAGGCTGCAACTGGTTTCCCTGATAAAATGGGATGAAAGCCTATTTCTGCAAGCTTCCAACAGGAATCATAAATATATGGGACAACTTCATATTGCAATCTTGCCCCCTCTGGGATGGGAGGAACGTAACTTCATTGAAAGTCAAAGTCAGTTGCTAAGTTGTGTCCGACTCTTTGCAACTCCATGGGAAAGGCTAGAGATATCTTTAAGAGAATTGGAGATAACAAGCGAATGTTTTGTATAAAGAGGTGCACAATAAAGGAAAAAAAATGGTAGAGACCTTACAGAAGCAGAAGGAGATTAAGAAGAGGTGGCAAGAACACACAGAAGAACTATACAAAAAAGATCATAATGTCCCTGATAACCATGATGGTGTGATCACTGGCCTCATGTCAAACATCCTGGAGTGTGAAGTCAAGTGAGTTTTAGGAAGCATTACCAACTACAAAGCTAGCAGAAGTGAGAGTATACCAGCTGAGCTATTTAAAATCCTAAAAAATGATGCTGTTAAAATGCTTTGCTCAATATGGCCAGCAAATTTGGAAAGCTCTATGGTCACAGGACTGGAAAAGGTCAGTTTACATTCCAATCCAAAGAAGGGCAATGCCAAAGAATGTTCAAACTTCCATACAATTGTGCTCATTTCACATGCTAGCAAGATTATGCTCAAAATCATACAAGCTAGGCTTCAGTAATATGGGAACCAAGGACTACCAGAAGTACAAGCTGGGTTTTGAAGAGGCAGAGAAACTAGAGATCAAATGCCCAACACTTGTTGGATTATGGAAAAAGCAAGGCAGTTCCAGAAAAACATCTACTTCTGCTTCATTGACTCCACTCAAGCCAAACTCCCCAAGGACAGTATCTGGAATCAGCAGGCATCTGAATTAACAGTTGATTGAAGACTTGCTTGAATTAAGTCTTGCCCTATTTCAGCACAACCTCTACACCCTAGGTCGCTATATGCAAATGAAGGAGCATTTCCTGTTCTATCCTCTCCATGATAGCCCTTCTCCACTCCAGAGAAATGGAATATGAGAAAGAGAACAGTTGGGGCAATCTATCTGCAAAAGCTTAGTTACATACTTATATTTACATCCAATTCACCAATTTAATTTATTTCATTTTGCTCTAAAATCATGTTTATGTTTTACTGATTACTATTAGACATTAAAGTTGACTCTGTTTAGAGAATCTCAATTAAATATGTAAATGAAATTATATCCTGCCCACCTCTCAGCTTTAATATTTTTTTCATGTTTTCTTCTAAAGTAATATCAATTTGTTTCTTTTGAAGATCTATACATGCTAGATGTCTTAAAGGACATTGTCACTGAAAATTGATCACCAACCTATGGACAAAATCTGACTCAGTGCAAAGCGGTTTCCACTGTTTCCAAAAGGTGGCATGATATAGAATGCAGATGTCTCACTCTCTTAAAAAGAGAAGATTACTATTCTCCAGACTCCTACAATCTCCTTCATGTTTCATTATAGTTCCCCAAAGATATTGGCTTTATTTGATCATGTTGATTATAAATGACGGTCATCAGCTTCTCTGATTGTTTTCTATAAAGCACTCATAGAATAAATCAATGCAATAAATCATGCAGCAAACATAAGGCATTATTTAGTCATGCTGCTAAAAAAAGAATCAATTGAGATCTACAAATGCATCTTGCTATCTTCCTATTTTACCTAACAGTGTTAATACCCACAACACACACACACACACAAGTACACACTTACACACATTTAAATACATGAAAACAGTACTTCTTCTCTTGTGATTTCTAGCTCTTCTTCTTTTATAAAGGTTTCTTTAAGCTTGCTTATTGTCAGTGAACAAATAGAGAAGTCTGATAATACATACCTATATCTCTCTTGTACAATTTGTTGTACTGAAATGAAAAATGGATACTTTGAGGTTTTCCAGACATCTTCCCTATCAGCTAAAGTGAAGAAAGAAAGTTATTTTAAATTCCTTCATGATACGTTAGGCAAAAGATTTAAAAAAATTATTCACAATATTTCATTGGGATGAAAATACTCTTATGCATGATCTTCATAATTTGGCCAAGGGGAGGAGGAACTATGTGTATACATGTAAAATAAGAATGCTGTATGTAACTAGTTAAGTATGATGCATCTTTGTTTTAAATATGCCACATATTATGTGCAAAACCATCTACATGCCAGAAGTTTTGCATAGGACTTGAAATAAAAAGAAGTTGCTGCTCCATCTATACTTTCTATAGACTTGGTACAGGGGTGGGATTCTACCAGTTCTCACCTATTCACTAGAACCAGTTGTTAACATTCTAAGCAGTTTGGAGAATCGGTTGTTAGAAGAAATTACTGGCCTAATCCTGTAAGGAAGGCAGGCAGAAAACATTCTGGTGTTGCTTACAGAAACTGCCTCTCCGTTAACCCTTATTGCATTCTTGGCAGGACTAGACTTCCTGTCTCAGGACCGTCTCTGGAGATTTTCCCCCCTCCTTTGCTGGTACTTTGCTTGTGTGGAGTGACCATTCAAAGTTACAATGGCACTATAAAAATGACTTATGAACATTTTTCACACTTATGACTGTTGCAGCATCCCTACAGTCATGAGAGGCCAGGCGAGGAGATGCGTGCCTTGATGTGAGTGATATTGAGTTGGCCACACCCAGCCAATAACATGACCACCAAGCCACATCCACCTAGTCACATGACCATCAAGCCATGCCTACCACCTAAGCCACGCCCACACAACCGGTTGTTTAAAATTTTGAAACCACCCCTGGTTTGGTAGTAAGTAAGTGGTCCGTACATTTATAGGATACTAGAAAGAGTAAAGAATTATATTAGTTATGAGCAATAGAAGGCACAACATAAACAGTTTTGTCCTTATCAAGACTCTTCAGGCATAGGTACCTTTTTTACTAGATGTTCTATGTTCAACTTTTAACAGGTTTTAAACATGCCTTGCACCTGATGACTTTATAAAACATTTAACTTTAAAGATAGTCTGACCTGACTGTCAGTAGCTTGTGGGAAGGGAAGTTTTGTATGCAGGTATCCCATTAAAGATATATAAGCAACCCTTGAGAAGAAACAACGTAAAAACTCTAGCATAAGGCTTAGATAAATAAAAACCACAAAATTCTCTAGTATACAAGCATATAGAAAAAGGGAGGCATACTAACATAGCTTCTACAAGAGAAGTGAACTGAAAAAAACAATCAGAATATACTATGTAATGTTCTAAAGAACAGAGGGCATTACTGAGATATTGGATTAGAAGCTTATTTCCTTTCCTCTCCTTCAATTTAATTGCAATGCTTACAAGCACTTTCCTTCTTCTACATGGGTCAATAGAAGCTATTGATATATGTGAAAAATATATGGAGCTGCAATTTAGAAAATAGCTCTCTTCTCACTGGACTATAATGTCAGCTACAAAGTTTGTGAATGACCTCACAAATTAACTTGAGAAATTAACTTTCTCAAATATCAAAGAAATTATATTTTAAGTGCTTCATCATTTTTTTAAAGTGATAATATTATCTTTGTTATCTGTAAAGTAATATCCTGTAGAGTAACATACAATAACACCTAGCAGTCAGGATTAGCACCAGGAGGCAATTGCCAAGGCCCACCCTCAGGCAAAAGTCAAATGATAACTTTTAGAGTATTCCTGATCCTGCTGCTTTTCTGTTGATTCACTTTTCCTCTTTAAATCAATAAGCCATGACAAGGCTAGAATAAATAATGGAGCTGTTTCTCCTTTTGAGCTGTGTTCAGTAGAGGCCAAGAAGGTAAAATCTAGAGTAGAGACAACCACAATGATCAGGATAGCTCTAAAGTTAAATGTATTATAAAGTTGTGAGGTACAAGGCATGTTTAAATCCTGACAATAAATTTCACTACTAACTAGAGCATACAAAACATTTGCTAGACCAATACTCGAATACAGCTCATCAGTCTGGAACCCACATTACATATCTGATATTAACACAGTTGAGAAAGTCCAAAAATATTTCACAAGAAGAGTTCTCCACTCCTCTACTCATTGCAGAATATCTTATGCCACCAGACTCGAAATTCTAGACCTAGACAACCTAGAACTACGCCACCTTATACTTATATCTAAGTATAGTATATAAAACCATACATTGCAATGTCCTACCTGTCAATGAATACTTCAGCTTCAACCATGACAACAAAAGAGCAAACAATAGATACAAACTCAAGGTTAATTGCACCAAACTTGATTGCAGGAACTATGACTTCAGCAGCAGAGTGGTCAATGTCTGGAATACTCTACCTGACTCTGTGGTTTCTTCCCCAAACCCCCAAAACTTTAACCTTAGACTGTCTACTATTAACCTCACCCCTTTCCTAAGAGGTCTGTAGGGGGTGTGCCTAAGCACACCAACGTGCCTACCATCTCTGTCCTATTGTTTCTTTTATTTTTTTATTTTTCTTATATGTATCCATGTATTCGTAACTATGTTTTTTACTTATACTTATTATCTTGTAAGCAATTGACAAACCAAATAAATAAATAATCCTCCAACTAAAATTCAGTTTCTGAGATACACAAATTCATATGTTTGCAATTCAGTACAGTAAAATGAACCTTAGGTTCAAGCATTGGGCAGAATTACAACTTAAATTCCCTGGTAATGAGGGTCTTCATTACATAACTATGGCAGTTTAATGTTGCCTTAAAGCAGCTGTGAATTAGTCATGATATGAAGTGCTTTAGTACACATGACATTTCAAGTTCATTTGCAAGATGCAATGACATACCCACAAACCTTTAAGCTTGAGTTTTCTGAAAAGCTCTAGTATTTTTCCCACAGTAGGTAATTTGCAAGAAAGAAAAATGTTTTGCCTTTCATTTCTGTACAAATCCTTATTTGCTTCACTGTGCTTATGTACTTAAGCTTTCCATTCCCAGGAAATTCTTTACCTTTCAGAGATACTGTTTAGTTTGAGGGCCAGCATACACCCCAGTTTGGCTCCCAAACAGGAACCCTTATCATATTTCATATCTTCAGTCTTTTACATTTATGTGGATTATTATTGATGTTACCAACGAAAGACCGAGGATGAGTAATCAGTAGCTTCACCAAAGGCAAGACCAGGAAATGTTTATTACTGAGAAATAGCAGAGAAATGATCTTGCATACTTTCTGTTAAGTTTGAGCAATGAGAGGCTGAACCAGAGCATGAGTGCAACAGTACTTTATTTACGTGCTTGCCACGCCTGGAACTGGCTCGCAGCAATCAGCAGCCAGTTGGACCCCGCAGCCTGCTTTTATAGCTGGCTGCTGGGGAGAACTGACCAATGGGAATGGGGGAAATAACGCCCACACAAGTGAGTGGACCTGAGTGAGAACTCCTTGAGTCCTCAGGACATAACACCCCTTCCCCCAGATGCGCACGCATAGTCCTTGAGGTAGATGGGGGTTTGTGTTGGCGCCCGGAGCGGCGCAACTCGGGAACATTGTCTGACTGTTCGGTATCAGTCTGTGACGGTTGAGCTGGCATAGTGTCGCCAACACTCTCTCTGGACTGGGCATCCTCGGAAACCACCGGGTTGGTTTCTGGAGTTAAACTCTCGTGGGTTGGATCCGGTTGATCAACTCTCTGGGCGCTGTTGTCCGGGTTTGGGCTGACCGGAACGACCGCTGGCGCAGACTGGTCACTGGGTGCGATGTGGCTGGGTGGCGGATGGGACGGTTCCCCTTCGACTGGAGACTCTGGATTCTTGTTTGCGAGGTTGCTGAGGCGCCTTCTGAGTTGGTCTATGTGTCTCCTCCAGGCGCGACCATCCTCCAGCCTGACTCTATATGATCTCGGCCCGGTGACGGCGATGACCTCGCCCGGAATCCAAAGTGGGTCCCCAGCGAAATTCCTTGCGAATATCGGCTCCTGTAACATAAAATGTCTAACCCCCGAAGTGGAAGCGAGGGGAGAGTCAGGGCAGTATTGTGGGTGCAGTCTATCTAATACAGTCCTCAGGCGCCGGCCCATCAGAAGTTCCGCTGGGGACTTATTGGTGACTGCACAGGGGGTTGAGTGCTGGCTTATCAGGAACCGTGAGAGTTTGTGGTGCCAGTCATCTCTGCCAAACCTAGCGAGGGCCTCTTTGGTGGTCCTGACGGCCCTTTCAGCCAACCCATTACTCGCAGGGTGAAATGGGGCTGTTAAAATGTGGCGAATGCCTAGGTTGGCTGCAAAACGGCTGAATTCTACTGATGCGAACTGTGGGCCATTATCGGAGACCAAGGAGTCGGGTAGTCCATGGGTAACGAACAGGCGCGTTAACACGTTGGTGATTGCTAGTGTGGTGGTCGTGGATAGCTGCGCCACGTCTATCCACTTGGAATAAACGTCCACGACCACTAGGAACATCTTTCCATGCACGGGGCCGGCCAGATCGATATGGATTCTAGACCAAGGGGCGCTGGCGCTCTCCCATCTGGTAGGGGTGGCGATGGGGAGAGCAGGACGGGATTCCTGGCAAATGCTGCAGGAACTTACCCAATTGACAATGTCCTCGTCTAGACCCGGCCACCACACGTAGCTGCGTGCCAACCTTCATTCTCACAATGCCGGGGTGTCCCTGGTGCAACGCCTCCAGGACTCAGGTGCGCAGCGAGGTCGGAATGATCACTCGAGTGCCCCACAGTAGACAACCCTGCAAACTGGACAGCTCCTGCATGCGAGTCTTAAAGGGTGCGAATTTGTTATCAACATTGCCTCCCGGCCACCCCTCCTCACCCAGTCGAGCACCTGGGCGAGCGTTTGGTCTGCCTTGGTTTTGGCGGCGATGTCAAGGGCGGTGATGGGCAGGTCCAACTGGGTGATTTCAAAAATGGCATTGACAGGAGCTGGGTCTTCAGCCGGAGCGGGTAAGGGGCAGCGACTGAGTGCGTCAGCATGGGATAGAGTTTTGCCCGGGCGGTGGATAAGTTTGTATGAGTAGGCCGCTAGGAAAAGCGTCCACCTTGTCATCCGAGGGAGAGGACTTGAGGTGTCTGTTTGTCGCCGGCCAGTAGGCCCAGGAGGGGCTTATGGTCGGTGACCAGTTCGAAGAAGTGGCCAAAAAGGAATTCGTGAAATTTTTCACGGCTGCAACAACTGCTAGGGCTTCCTTGTCTATTTGGCTGTAATTTCGCTCCGTGGCCGAGAGCGTCCTGGAGAAAAAGGCGATGGGGGCCTCGGCGCCATTGGCGAGTCGGTGACTAAGGACCGCCCCAATTCCAAAAGGGGATGCGTCTGCTGCCAGTACTAAAGGAAGGTTGGGGTCGAACTGGATGAGCACTGCCTCTGACATAAGTAGTGATTTGACGGCGTTAAACGCCTGGTCTTCTTTGTGCCCCCAGTGCCACGGTGACTTTTTGTCTAGTAATCTGTGTAGGGGTTCGGCTACTGAGGCTTTATGGGGCAAAAGGATGCATAAAAGTTTAGGAGTCCCAAGAAAGCTTGTAGCTCCGTTTTGGAGGTCGGTGTGGGAGCTTCGTGGATCGCCCTGACCTTGGACTCCAGGGGTGAATGCCAGAGGCGTCAATTTTATAACCCAGAAAGTCCACCTGTCTAGTGGCAATGGCGCATTTTTCTTTTTTAACTTGAGGCCATGCTGTCTGAACCTCTCTAACACTGCTCGCACTCTCTGGAAGAGTTGGGGTCTGTCCCTGGCCGAGACCAAGATGTCGTCGAAGTAGGGTACTACACCAGGAGGCCCTGTAAAATCCGCTCCATGAGGGATTGAAAAATACCCGGGCAACACTTACGCCAAATTGGAGACGCTTGCATCGGAAGGCACCCCTGTGAGTGGCGATGGTCTGAAGTTCCGCTGTTTGGTTATCAACAGGGAACTGTTGATATGCTTGAGACATGTCCAATTTAGCAAAAATACTGTCCGGTTCGAATGTGTGCAATAAGTGCTGAATGACGGAGCACGGGATAGGCGCTAACTTGTAAATATTTATTGATTGTTGTCTTGTAGTCCGAGCAAATTCTCAGGCTACCATCTTTTTGAGGGTGTGACAATGGGCGTCTCCCACTTGGCGAAATCTGTTGGCTCAATGACCCCTTGTTTTAGTAGTTTATCCAATTCAGCGTCTAGTTTTGGTCGAATAGCAAATGGAACTCTACGTGGTTTTAATCTGATTGGGACTGCCTGGGGTCAACGGTGAACGAGATGGGGGTTCCGTTATAACACCCCAGCTCCTCGCTGAACACATCTGCGTAGTCAGCGAATAAGGAGTCAGTGTCTGAGGTTGAGACAGCATGGACTCCTGTTAACCCTAGGCCGAGGTGGGGAAACCAATCGAGCCCCAATAAGGTGGGTAGATTGCCGTTAACTACCACTAGAGGTAGGTGGCCTTTAAAAGCTCTAAAACTGACAAAGAACTTGCCTCTGCCGATCACGGGAATGGCCTTCCCCTGGTAGTCCTTCAGACCGAACTGGCATCTCTGAAGCCGGGTAGTAGATAGGCTGGGGTGGAGTCTCTTGAGGGTGTTCCACGAGATTATTGAGAGCGCTGACCCTGTGTCAACCTCCATGTGGCACGGTTTACCTTCTAGGGAAACGGAGAGAGAAATTTTACTAACAGAGTGGCAAGTCGCCTGGCAAGGCGGTGCGTGCGACAGTTTAATACTTGCCTCTGTGGTCCTGAGTGCGAGGACGGGGGTCTTTGTGCAGCGCTTTGGGGGCTTGGCAGACTCTCGCAATGTGCCCCCTCTTATGGCAGTTGTTGCAAACGGCTCCTTTAAACTTGCAGGTGGCCCTTTGATGTGATCCCCACAGGCTAGGCACAGGGTGATGTGCTTGGGTGGACCGGTGTATTCTTGTTTGGCCCCTACCTGCGACCGTCTGTCATTGGTGAGGCGATGGGCATCGTTCTCATCGTTGTGGCCTTCCTCCGCTTCCACCTCTTCGGAATGGACTGGGAACGCTGCTAGCTTGGCGCTTGGGCCCTGAATTTCGGTGGCTGAGTTCGTAGCTAGCTCGGCTGCTAGGGCCTCCTCTACCGCTTGCGCGAGGTTGAGGTCTTTTTTAGCTAGCAGTCGCCTCTGCAGGTTGAGATCCTTGACCCCACAAACCAATTGATCGAGGAGCATGTCCTCCAGGTATGTTCCAAACCCGCAGTGCAGGGCTGCTGTTCTGAGGCGGCCATATATTGGTTGATGGTCTCCTTACTTGATTGCTTCCTCATTCGGAACGTGAACCTCCTGGCGATTTGTGAAGGCCTGGGAGCGTAGTGGTTTGTGAGGATCTCAAGCAACTCGGACCACGGAACGTTCTTTAATTCTCTCGGCGCCACGAGTGCTGCAGCGGTATCGTAAACGGTGGCTCCGCAGTAGATTAGAAATAGGATTTTTCCGATGCTCTCCGCATCCGACAGGCTGACCGCATCGATGTAATGATTGAAACGGTTCTTATCGATTCCCACTTCTCTTCGTCTGGTTTAAACGCCGGGAATACTGGATTGGAACTCATGGTGCTGGAACGGCTGGGCTACCTGCGGGAGAAATCTCTCTGGGACTACGAACGCTCGTGAGTTACAAGTGATATCAGCTCTGGAGAGGTTTTTTTGCTACCCTCTCTTTCTCTCTCTCTGGGTTACCACTTTGGCTGCTAGCCGTTGGAGGTGTCTTGATTCGCGCCAAAAAAGTGGGCGTTAGTGACTCTCTACAGCGCTGTGCTGTGATTCTTACTGGCCCGAAATTCAAATGACACCCGTTTGAATTTCGCGCCAAATGCAGAGCGGCTGCGGCTCGCAGTGCTTCACTTTCCCCGTAGCGAGGCTAACAAGCGGCTACAGACGCTTCTAACTATTTGACTCAGACCGCTTTCTCTGGCTGCGGATCTGCGTTTGCTCTTTTTGATCGCTCGTTTCGCTAGCTGACCGCTCTCTCTGGCTGCGGATCAGCGTTTCCCTTGTTGCCAGCCGATCGCTCTCTCTGGGCTGTAGATCGGTGGCTAGTGATTCAGCGGTTGCAAGGTGCTTCTGGTAGCCATCCCACCCTCGTCGCCAGTGTTAAGTTTGAGCAATGAGAGGCTGAACCAGAGCATGAGTGCAACAGTACTTTATTTACGTGCTTGCCAAGCCTGGAACTGGCTCGCAGCAATCAGCAGCCAGTTGGACCCCGCAGCCTGCTTTTATAGCTGGCTGCTGGGGAGAACTGACCAATGGGAATGGGGGAAATAACGCCCACACAAGTGAGTGGACCTGAGTGAGAACTCCTTGAGTCCTCAGGACATAACACTTTCTTTGTCAGTTATTTTCAGTTTTGTGGGTCCTTGGTGCTCTCTGAGCTTGGTTGATTGTTTGCAGATGTTTTGTTACCAGGTTAGGTAACATCTTCAGTGTTAGCCTTAAAAAGGAATTTTATTTTTGAATGCTTCTAAAAGAGAAAATGGATACTTTTGGATGCGGTGTAGTCTTCTTGCACTTATTTGGTTAAAGAGTTTTCAAGCAAGGTGCTTTAATGACACACTATAAGCTGGTCCTTCTTGCTTCCAGTCTAGCCGGGCTCATTTGTAGAATTAACATATTCATAAAAGAAACCTGCTGTTTGTCCCATACACAGAGAGATACCCTAGCTGCTGCTTCTTGGACATAGATGTCTTTTTTTAAAGACAAGGGGAGGGTGTTTTAATTGTCAGAAAGACAGCACAGATAGTGAGCTCCCTCTCTTTCTCACATACTAGGGTGCCTCCTGGAAGATAGGTGGCCATTACAGACCCAATGCAAAAGGCACGGCAAGGATGCAAACTTTCAAGAGTTTGAGAAAGGAAGTTTTATATTTCCAGCCTTGCACTCTTTTGGCTCAGCTAGTTTACTATGCAAGTAATCCTCGATTTACAACCATTCATTTACCATTCAAAGTTACAACAGCACTAAAAAAAGTGACTTATGAGCATTTTTCACACTTACAACCATTGCCGCATACCTGTGGTTATGTAATCAGAATTCAGACACTTGGCAACTGGTTCATATTCATGACGGTTGTAGTGTCCCTGGCACATGTGGCCCCTTTCTAAACTTCTGATAAGCAAAGTCAATGAAGAAGCCTGATTCACTTAACAACAGTATTCCTGACTTAACCACTGTAGTGATTCACTTAACAGCGGTGGCAAGAATGGTCAGAAAATGGGGGGAAACTCACTTAACAACTATCTTACTTAGGATCAGAAATTTTGGGATCAATTGTGATTGGAAGTTGCAGACTACCTTTAATCAGCCTATCTGAAGGTCTTTTCTCTCCAGCAACATGCAACCTCCTTGGCTTCTCACATTTCTCAAGGAAAGACATCACCAGGGAATCCCTTCCACTGGCCTTTCTGAGTAGCACCACCAATACACTGACAGGACAGCATTTCCAGAAATAGTTCAAGAATTTGTCTACTAAATTTAATGGAAATTTTCAAAAGGTCACATTTGCTGATCTGTACTATGGGCTGCCCTTTTAAGTTGTTTTTTCCCCCCATTTTAAGCAGTCCAGGGACACAGGGGATGATGTGGTGATGACATGGAGGAGTTGATATGGATTTATTTTTTGTCACTGCTTATTTTTGCAGGGGGAGATTTTTAATATTTTAGTTGCATTAAGCCATATTTACATTCTCCCCTTGCTGTAAAACTGCATTGCTTACTTTTGACTTAAATCCATTGATTTAAGCCCACTTAAATTAAAACATCACTTTTTTTCCTGAATTCTTCCTTTAAGGTAATAGTTATGTATAGGGATTACATTTCCCAGAATTATCAGCCAATATGCCCCAGCCATATTGGCTGGAAACTCTAGAAGCCATATTCCCGATATATCTGGAGACATCAAATTACTGTCACTGGTTGTGACTTCCAGTGATGATGACCAACTGAACGATATGCCCAGGGAAAGATGCCTAAAGAGTTTTTCTCTGGCTGTTGCTTTTTCCACTTGCTAACAGAAAGAACCAGCGTTCCTTTAATTTATATGACTCTCTTGGGTTAGGGAGCGTCCTAGAATCATCCCACAAAATCCTCCATAATAGCAACAATCTGCAACAGTACTTTCAGGAGCTGTGCTTCAAAGCAACTTGACAGCTGAGGAGGGGGGGCGAGGGGGCTGCAATCAGTTTGTTGTTGAAGAATCAGCCATTTTTGGAATTTATTTTTCAAATGAACAGTAAGTTGTGCCTTTCATTTCTTAATCATTTTTGAGAACTATTAATCTGTATTAAACTAAGATAGGCTCTCTTTAGTCACAGCTTGTTGTACCTTTTTGAAGATTTATATCATTTTGGCAATTTCTTCATTGTTACAATGAAGTTAAAAAGATGCATTAGAACTGTGTGATCTTAGAAATGTTTTTAAAGAAAAGTTTAGTGTTTTAAAATAGATGAAAAAAATATTTTTGCCTTTACGGTTAAAGAATCTGAAAGAATATAGTGAATGTTATTAACATAAATGGTGATAGCTGATAAAGATTATTAAGTGCAGAAATATATATTATTTACACAGCAAGGAAGAAAAAGCAGAAATAGTTCAACTGATCGCTTTATTGAAAGAGGAGAATATATTTAATTATGTTTTCTATTTGGAAATCACTTCTGGATTTTGTGCTTGTGATGAAAAAAAATGAAACTTTAACTTTTGATTTGTTGTTACAGAAATGGCTAGTATATATTAATACTAGCCCTATACCTGTGCTTCGCTATGAAACTATGTGATCGGGCTTAGTTTTTGGGAAGGAAAATAAGGGCCCCCGCTCTTCCTACCAGCATCCATCGTTATTCATCTGGCTAGCGTCCTGTCCGTATGTGAGAGAGCTGAGAGCTATTTGGAAACTGAAACAGTATTTGCCATGTGAGCAAGAAGGAGACAGCAAGGAGCCTGGGTGTGGCTTAGCTCAACTGTTCTGTACTAAAGCTGGTTGCTGCTGTGAAACTAAAACTGAAACTCCTTTCCTCGTGTTTTGCATTTGGAACAGATTCCTTTTCAAGTGGGGAGGGGGAGTAGAACTCCTTAGCATCAGAACATGTTAATAATAATATACGAAATACTAATGCTCTGATGTTCATTTTGAAAAATCCTTTCTTAGTGAACACCTAGAAGCCAAGAGGAACATATATGCCAAATTTCAAGTTTGTAGGTTTTTCGGTTCTGGAGATTTTTGTGATGATGTGTGAGTGGTATTTTCCTTTTATATAGAGAGATATAAAAGTAGAAAGTTGGGGCTGTAATGTTGTTATCTTCTACTGTCCTAAAAAGATTTGGAAGTCAACACTTTTTGTTTTTTTCCCTTGTACCCTTTATTTTCTTCCCCTTTTTGTTTTTTCCTTCCCCTAATTTCCTATTTTTATTTTCTTTTATATTTGGATAAAACAATAAAAGTTGGAATAAAAAAGTAAGAAAAAGGAAAAAGAAAGATTAGAGATGGTAGTTATCTTATGGCCAAAGTTCTTTTTTCCACACTGCACGTTCCAGGCTTAGTCTAGCATCCATCACAAGGATTCTTTATCATCTCACAGTGCCAAAATCTTACCTAGAAAGTTTGAAATGTACATCAAAGTGTTCAAATTGGATTTTTATCTTTAAAAGCTGCCCAGAGCCACTGAGGGTGATTTGGACAGTCTTATCAATTTTCTTAAATAAATAAATTGTCTTTTTTAACCTTCAGAGAGACAACAGCAAGAATATCCATACAAAAACATTAGAATTGTTGATAATCCCATTGGAAGAGAATAATGCTCGTATTTTTGCTTTTGAGAAGATGCTGCATTTTTTTTAACTTTACCTGTAATAGCTGTTTGCTTTCTTCCATTTGGGGACAAACTAAATCCAATTCCCTTCTTTATGGCACCTCTTGTAGACAATACATTTTATTTCTGTTTCTGGGAAATGTATGACTGCCTTCTGATTTGTCTGATTTGTCCGCCTTCTGGTTTGTCTCCTAAGGATACCTTCCTTAGGAGTCTTTTGTTTCTCCCCATCTCTCCACCCTGCTCCATGTCTGTGTAAAACTACAATGATCAAGGTCATACAAAGGCACACATGCAATGCTTTATCTTGGACAACAGCATTTATATCAGTACTTTATTGATACCTTTTTCAGGCTCAATCTTTCTAGAAGGAAAGCATTCATGTCTTCATTGGTAGAAGTATCAACGTCCTGTGTATGAAAGCTCTGTTCCTGGAGACTTCTGCAAGAAGATGATGTCATGTGAGTATCATTGATTGGTGAATTCATGTGAGAAATCCTGACTCTGTAATCACTGAATATTACTCTAATTTCTAGAACATTGAATGGATGGACATTTGTTAAATTTAGGTATCACCCATCTCGCTCATAGGTAGCATGGGATATGGAAATGCATTCAATCATCAGTTTTCAATAGCCTTCATCCTAGTACTTTTTGGTATGTTTGACTACAATTACCAGATTTTCTAGACAGTATAGACCAGGGGTAAGGAAACTTGACTCTTTTATCACTTATGGATTTCAACTCCCAGAATTCCTGAGTGAGCCATAAAAGGGTCCCCATCCCTGGCCTACTGGTTTTTCAGTTGTGGGGGGAATCAATTTTTGACTTGAATGGGACTGTTTAATATACAAATGTAAATGTATATGTATATGTATATGTCCTACATTTGTATGTTAAACAGTCCCATTCAAGTCAAAAATTGATTCCCCCCACAACTGAAAAACCAGTAGGCCAGGGATGGGGAACCTTTTATGGCTCACTCGGGAATTCTGGGAGTTGAAGTCCATAAGTGATAAAAGAGCCAAGTTTCCCTACCCCTGGTATAGACTATTCCTCTGGTTATGCTAGTGTGTTACAAAACTAAGACTGTATCTAATCCAAAAAATACAACGATTCATATTTTACATCCCAATTGGATTAATATATACAGCATATGGCATATTTGCTTAATATATTTTTTCCTTCTACTGGGAATTATTATTTTTCCATTTTTATTTCATCACAGGAATAAGGGGAAAGCCTGCAGGCCACATGCAGAACCAAGACCCAGTTTTGTATCTCCCGGACTGGCCCAATATCATGTTGCTGCAAATTGCTGATTTTCAGCAATGTGATTTTTCATACTTTATTGGAAAAATAATGACAAAAATGGATGTTGGAATAATGTATACTAAATGAAATGTTAGATTGGGACAAGACAAACCCAGATTGAAGGCTTCAACCAGCTCATTGGACCGATCCCTCTCTTTCAAATCCTGTGAAGTGGACAAGTCTCTACTCACCCCCAAAATGAAGAGCATTCCTATGTACACAAACATGAACTCATAGGAAAAAAATGGAATGTACAGCATATTTTTTTTCACATATCTTCACTTTACTCTCCCCTCAAGATATAAGCCTAAATTTTGCCCTATTCTGTTTGTTCACTATATCCTTGTGATATTCCTGATGTCCTTGGAAGCTACACAAATTTATCCATAAGTACATTAAACAACTAAGGGAGCATTGCACATCTTTGCCTTGCTTTCTGCTCATCACTAAGCATTCCATTTATTTTCACACATTTTTATTTCCATGACCATGCTTTTGTGGCACCTGTCACTTTTTATACCTATGTGCAACAATGCCATAACAAAACCTGTTCACTTTATGGTATGCATCTTCTTAATTGACAATTATACAATAAATTATCTCATATGCCTATGTTCTTTAATGAAGAGTTACATATAATGTGAAATGTAGTTATTAAAATGTATTATGCCCTCATTACCTCTTTTATATTAATAAAGAAATGTTTGCAAAGATTTTCTATTAGTTGAACCAACAGTTTAAAATCTTAGGTAGAAAAGGTCTGCAACCATAAAAAGGTTACTCATTTCTTGGTAAGTTTAAGTTGTCTTCTCTGAGAATGACATGTAAATATATTGCTAATACTTATTTTTAAAGATGCCAGACACATGCTAAAAATGTATTTATATACCAGCACCTGCAATACTCACAGTTAGAGCCATTAGTAACTTGATAAATTGTTAGCTCCATCTGGCTTCTTTGGCAATATTGGCTTTTTGTCTGTTGGTGACTAGAGGAAGTTTTTGCTATATAACAACTCCCCTTTCCAATCTCCTACAGCCCAGACATGCTGGCATTCCCAACATTCCAAGCTGGAAGGATAGCTCCAACACAACTGATGGGCATTATGGAGGGGAGAGGCTTAATACAGCCCATTAAAACTTACCATAGGAAGTTTGGCATAGACTCTTCAAGCAAGTAGAACTCCAAACCAAAACTGGTCTTGATGCTTTCAGGCTGCATTAATTATTTTGATCTTTAGCTGAGGTTTTTTTTTGTATTTGGCATTTTTTCAAACCCCTTGTGCAGATTTTATATATTCTGGGGCGTTTTTTTTTTTTTTTTGGCTCTGTGGACCTTCAATTATGCTGAGTGTTTACAAGACTTGATGTGCAGGAAGAAGTTCTGATTCATTACTGTGAGATGCATTTTATCTCATCTCAGTTTCCCATTTGAAATGGAAATAGCCACATTTGTCAGTTTGTCAGGTTCCTGTATAATCATTTCACCAGAATTACACAATAGGCTTCCTTAGACTTTGTCCTTTTTTACTTCGGGATGTTAATGTCTAGCCTGTATACATTCTGACATGCTTGCCTGATGTTTTTTGCTTTCTGTCATGAGATGTGGCTCAAAGAGTAGAGTTTTCCATTTGTCAATATCAGGGACAATATTTTAATCAGGGACAATTTTTGATCCATGCTTATCTTCTAACCCCAAATCATGATCTATTGTATTTCCAACCTATACTCTTGGTTTCTTCTTCACAAGAATAGATACCCATACAATACATCTATTTACAACAGATATCACAGCATGATTAGCAGAAGTAGCATCTTAGCCACTAAGAACAGAGTAATGATGGGATAATTTTTTTTTTTCCTGGCACTTTTTTCCTGATTGGAAAGGGCATGAATTCAGAAGAGATGCAAAAAAGAAGATAGATACTACCAAGCTGGATAAAACTATTCACTTTAATTTGTAGCACTTTCTCCCTTTCAGACTGCAAATTTATCATCCTCTTCTATTATTCCCATTGGTTTGAAAATTTGACCCGTGAATATCTGCATGATTATGTATATATGGTTTTATTTTATTTATTTTGTCTAGTATGTGGCATTTACAGAGTTCATGTAAACACTGATATACAAATTTAATCAGCAAATGTGTGTGTGTGCATGCACACAGACAATAATGGATATAATATATTAAATTAAGATAAAAACTATAATGGTTATGGCATATAATTTTATTGATATATTATAGTCAGTTTGCTGTAGTGATTAAGGCATCAAGCTAGAAACCAGAAAATCATGAGTTTCAGTCCCGTCTTGGGCACAAAACAAGTTAGGTGACTCTGGGCCAGTCACTCTCTCTCAACTCTAGGAAGACAATGGAAAATGATTTCTGAAAAACCTTGCAGGCAGTCTCTAAGAATTGGACACAACTGAACAGAAAAAAATGCTTTATTCACTTTCCCTAGCAGGCATATTTTTGTGTGATTTTTCCATATTGTAATGTGCAAGCAAACATTTTGAGTGCCTTTTTGGTTGTGAAAACTGAAAATTACTAAAAATATGGTTCATGAAAAATGTGTTTTATTTTATATATAGTTTCAGGAAGTACACATTGTATAAGCCTGTCCAGCTATTTGCATGATATAAATTTCTACTCCATTCCTAAGTCTTTATCAACTAATTTTGTGAATGAAACCAAAACTAGAAGTACCTAGGTAGAAACAAGGTGTATACATATGTATTTAGTTGGCATATTAGCATTTGAAAATCTTTAGTATCTAGCTTCAATGAATGTTCATATTCCTGCATGTTTGCATGTATATCCAATACAATCAATATAATCTTGCACATTTTTATCTGTGTTAATCACATTTCCTTGCAAGTACAGATTTTGGCTCCTATTGTACAGAAAAAAATCTGACCCAACATGCTCAAAAGTATAAATAAGAACTGTTAAAAGAAAAATGATAAAATTAAAAATATTAAAACAACCTAATCTCAAAGTAAGAGTAGCATAAAAATTGACATATTAAAAGAGACAATATTCATCAACAAAAAAAATTAATATAATTTTCTGATTCTCTCTAGGAAAAGTATAACATAAGTAGCTATTGCCACAAAATAATTGTTAGACCCACTGATCTCAAACAAGAATTTAGCACTAGAGATCAAAGGATGAAGATGATTATACAGGCATAGCCAATGATCTAACAATGTCAGATTGGTTATATCCAAGTACAATAGTAATTCATAATAGTAATTTCACATATTCTTACTTCACAAGTGTCTATAATACTTTGTATGACTTTTGTACATGGGCCATCATTCTGTGCTGCTTATGAGGGAGGCATATCTTTGGATTTGGATCAAGGTTAATTTGGTTTTTGGTTTTTAAGTCTAGGAGCTGTAACATTCAGAGGGTCATCTTTGTTAGTCTATTTCAGAACTCTTCTTGAGTGGAAGTCTTTTTTAACATTATGATAATGACATCCCACCTTATTTCTTGTTTCTTAATTTTTTTACCCAGTTTAGAGATTTCTTAAGAATTAACATTTTGAGTTTGGGTTGATTTTATCCTTTTGTGGCCTTTCATAATGGTGAAGAAATGGCTGATATATCTATCACATAATATGGGGGGGTGGGATTGTTAAATTCTCTGTATAATTCAAGGATTCATTTTGTTCCCAAACTCTAGGTCTTGTATCTCAAAGTTATTTGAATGTCTACCCCAAGGTTGACTCTTATTGCAATTTATTGAATTTATGCCCAATTTATTCAGTTCCTTGTTAATTCATGATTTTCCCTCTGCTGTCATCATTGGCTTACAAGTCATTCATCACAGGAGCTTGTTATACAGTTCTGATAATTTCCATTTAAAAGCTAAGCCCTACAGAGGATTTAGAACTGGAGACGGGAGGAAGTAGATACCCCCATCTTGCATGAAGTGAGTTAAAACCTAGTTTGAATCAAAGCATTCTGCATTAGGTTCAAGGCTTATAGTGAGTCAGAACACAGCCCTTTGGCAGGGGGGAAAATCATTTTCAAGTTTTGAACTGGAGGATAGACTTAAGAAAGAGCTGAATAGACAAAAGGGATACACAATGGGAACCTCGGAGGGGAGATCAGTTCCCTTACAGGATTATCTCTTTGTCTCTCCTTTTATTTTGCTTTTATTTCTGTAAGTGAAGTAACCATAAGGCATATTAAGTCTCTGGTGACTTCTTACCCAAAGGAAACTAAAGCAGGTTGAGTTATCCTTAAAGTTTTCAGCACGCGGAATGGACAAAAGCCCAAGTTGTATGCCTGAACAGCTGCAGTGTTACTCCATCCAATTCTTACATGTGTAATCAGTCATTTGAAATAGTCTTGTCTACCTTGATCTCTGCATAAATTAGGGAACTCTATACATCTTAGTTAATAATGTGGTCACGGTATTTAAAGTACTTCCAATATCAAGAGGAGTAAAACAAAGGACACAATAAATAATTCTTCAAGCTGTTCATATAGAAGAAGAAAACAAATGTTAGCTTGACAATTGCCCCTATGAATCAGTGAAGTTTACTTTGGAATAGTTTTGGTTGTTGTTTTTTTTTCATATTTCTTGCATGTTGCATTATCCAAGATACTTTTTTCTTACATCAGCACTAGGATTGTGAGAGCATACAGAATAACAGAATTGGAAAAGACCTTAGAGGTCTTCAAGTCTAACCCCCTACTTAGGCAGGAAATTCTATACCCATAATGGTGAACTTATGGCATGCATGCCGTAAATGGCATACAGAGCTATTTCTGCCAGCATGCGAGAGGTCGCCCGGAACCAGACCCACAGAAGATGTTTGTGTGCCCCCTGCCAGCCAGCCGATTGTTGGGTATCTGCTGTGCATGCATGGAGGGAGACACACATGCGGGAGATGTGCACTCATGCACAGGAGTGGGGCATGTGGGGGGGGGTTGCATGTGCATGCCCAGGGGCGCACAGCATGGGGATGAACTTTTGGCACGTGATGAGAAAAAGGTTGGCCATCACTGCCCTATACCATTTCAGGCAAATGTTGTCCAATCTCTATTTGTCCAATCCAAACATTTTTACCTCAAACACTTTATTGTTCAACTGAGGCATTACAGATGTTCAAATGACCCTCATACAGCTCTGAATTATTAAAAATCTAATGAAGTACTTTCATATGTAAACTTAAGTGGCACCTTTTGCCATGAATCAAATATGAGAGAATGCAAAACTCAAGAGAAGAGAATGACTGAGAATTTCCAACAGTGAATGCTTGCCTAGTGAGATGTGCAACAATCTGCATCAGCTGATGTACTGTACAACACCACAATCAGTACTTATCAAATAATTCTTAACCAAAGCCTCAATGTTTCTTACCCTTGGTCCCTCATTAATGTGTACAAATAGAAAAATAAACATGTACTGAAACACTCTTATCTATATTGTCATAACAGAGAATGGAGGAGTAAAAGAAGCTTTTGCCACACTATTGTCCTATAGTGATCAGTTGATATCAAATTCATTCTTCTGTTTCTTTGCTACATGTATGGTACGCACATTTCTGAGCATGAATAAACCTATGTCTTTTGAGCTCTCTCTTTATGGCACTTTCCTCTAGATTTCATAATTCTTGCTGCTGGCAGCCTCCACAATGCAAACCAAAACTTGTAATTGCGTTCTGGATTTTCCGATTAAAACTGTTAATGTTAGCAAGGAACAGCCAGAACAGGAGCAATTCAATTAATCCTCTGATAAAGCCATTGTAAACTACAATAATGATAGCATTCAAAGTAGGGATTATATAGACTGCTTACAGTGGTTTGTTCCAGAAGCAGAACCATCCTCCTCTTTCCTTTTATTTGAGTGCTATAGGATTGAAAGACTTGCCTGAAAATCCTGTTCAGTGGTCTGGTAAAGTCATCTGCTTAGTTTGAGCATCAAGATGATTGGAATTCCCACATGGAAGTTCCATAACATCATTCAAAAAGGGATTTTGTGGGTTAAGGCATCAAAATATCAAGCAGGAAATTGTGAGTCCTGCCTTAGCCATGAAAGCTAATTGGGTGACCTGGGCCAGTTACTCTCTCAGCCCAAGCCACCTCACAAGGTTGTTGTGGAGAAAATAGGAAGAGGAAAGTGTATTAGATATGTTCACCACCTTGAGTTATTTATATAAATAATAAAAGTGAGATATAAATAAATAAAAATACATTTATCAAAATATTGATATTTTAAATTTAATATTACTCTGGTAATAATTTGTTGAACCTCAATGATATCACAGCATGTTGATAACTGTTCAAACTGGGATTTGAAAGATAACCAGGAGAATGGGCTGCAGCTCAGCTTCTGATAGGAAAGCAAAAGTTGTCTATTTTGCTGGAAATAAAATCTCGACATTTTTACATTAAAAAGGCTATGAGTGTTCCTTGAAAAAAAAATTAAAGTGAATAGAGTAACTAAGGGCAGGAAATAGTCTCAGCAATGGGATAAAAAAGGAAGAAGCAGAAACCTAGGGAAGATAGAACATTTATAGCTAAAAAAAGAAAATATAAAACTGAAGATAATTAGAAAAATGTTTACAGTGGTGGGATTCAATTTTTTTTACTACCGGTTTTGTAGGCGTGGCTTGGTGGGTGTAGCAGGGGAAGGATGCTGTAAAATCTCCAGTCAGAGGTGGTATTTGCCAGTTCTCCAAACTACTCAAAATTTCCACTACCAGTTCTCCAGAACTGGTTGGAACCTGCTGAATACCAACTCTGTAACTCTAGGCAAAGAAATGTGAAAGGTCACAAAAAGTTCTCTAATTATAAATTGTGAAAAAAACTTCATTAGTTAGCTTTTTTCTGCTTTCAATATCATTATTGCATTACTAAATATGGAAGAATGTGAATAAAGCTGAAAAATTATTCTGGTCATCTAGAGTCAATTAATGAACAGAGATGGAAAAAGGAATGAAGACGTGTGATATGGTTTTGTTTTGCTTTAACTTTGGGGATGAGACAGATGGTATTTGCAGAGCAAGCATTGGTGGTAGATGATTTTTAGAATGTTGCAGGAGGTTATTTATTTTTAATTATTTATTAAATAAATTTATATGGCCATCCAACTCACACATGACTCTGGGCGAGTTACAATTTACAAGGTTAGCATTGCAGACAATTGGATTGGAAGGTGAAAGTCTCTTGGCCCTTTCTTTTACTGGACTTGGTGGATACTGCTTTTTATCAGTCCCATGCAGTTTGCATCCTTTGTCAGGCTTGGATAAAAGAACCAAAATATGGGGTCCAGAGCTCAGCTTTATATGAGTTTTTAACTGGAAAATGGTCTACCTGGGACAAACAGTGACAGACGGACATCTAAATGCCTAGATCAGCTGTTGAACATTTGGTGCACTTATCAGCATTTGGCAATGTGGTGGTGGGAAGGAGAGCTGGGAGAAACAGTGGAGAAGGACTTTTGCTGGCTTATGCAGAGATGATGAGCACTGGAGTTGTAGTAGTGGAGATGGAAGTAATTTAGACAAGATGAAAGGGGCTGCCCCAGCATTGAAAGGAAGCGCTTATATGGTGGCAAGTTGACTGTGGAATATGAAGAGATGAGCCAAGGTGTTAGTTTTATGCTTGGCCTTATGGCCCTTCCCTACCTAGCCTGGTAGACATTTTCTCTCCATCTGGAACAAGAAGCAATTTCATAGCCGACATTAGGGTATTCTGTTTTGAAAGACAATCTATCACAATTTCAATGGATCTTGTGGGTAATTTTTGGATTTGTGACTAGAGGTAAGGACTTGGAAAAGTTTGATTTTCCCCTCAATACAGGAGATTGCTTGCCTTTCCTATAGGTGAGAACTGGAAGAAGGAGGGTTTGAATAACCCTCCGGATTGTTGGATGGTTGGATTAATGGATATGCTGCCATTCTAGTGAGCGGGGACTGGTAGGAGCATTGAAAAACAATTTATGTATGATAGGCATGGTAGGAAGGTCCTTGTTTACCTGGAGATGCTGAGTGCTTTGTAGAAGTGCCTCTGGATTTAGTGGGCCCCTGGAATAGATTATACTTTGTGTGTTTTTGATGGGGGCTATTGGCTTGGGCATGGACCATTATGGGGGGTGAGAGTCTTTGGATGGCTGGGTTGGGAATAGGTTGTAATATCTTGGTAGTGACTGTAATGGAGATTTAATGGGAGATGTGGCATAGGCCATTCTCAAGGACTATATGAAGATATATTGTTCCAGTGGCATGTTCCAATCCTCTGCTTTCATTTGTGGGTCCTGTTCAACAGTCCTTCAAAGGGCATGTATCTGTATCTGTCTTTTTTATTTAATTTAATATTGAGAGCCACCCAGAGTCATATACTTGATATGGGTAGCCATATAAATGGAATGAATTAATATACAATTATTTCAAGCTCTTCGAAATACATCCTAAAAATATTGGGCAACAATAAGCTTCTTTATGTGCCTTGTGTAGTGAATCTGAAAGCCAGTCTTTACTTTTCTGAACTTTCTCAAAGGTTTGTAGGTATGTTTCACAATGCAGAACTATTAACATGATTATAAATATCTACATGCAGAGGAAAAAAAAGATAAGTGTTCACATTTTATGCAATTCTTCTGCAGCAATAGTATAGCAAAAAAGAATGCTCTTGGTCTGGATGTGTATTCATTTGTTTTAAAAGAAATGGCAAGAGAGAAGAGAAATACAAGGAAGTGTTTCTACTAAATTACACCTCTGGAACTTGTCAGCTGGAATCTAGACAACCAGGGACTTAGAGCACCAGCTCTTCTTCTGTGTGTCAGTCACCACCTCCAGCTTCTGTCTCTTTTTGCTACTCCCCACTTCCTATCCCCTTTGTTCTTTTAATTCTTACTTATAATAAAGAACAGAGGGGCATTCAAATGCAAATGCAGAGCCTTAGGGGGAGGGGAAGAAGGATGAATCTTGAACAAAAATATGTTAATATTCCCTTCCTTTCTTTCCAGATTTTACTCCAAAATTGTCTTGGTGGGGAGAAAAAGCAAAATCATTGTTTGCAGAATCAAAACCTAAAGAACAAGTGCATATCTTTTCTCTTTTTTGCTGTTACAGGGAAGAGAAGAGATTATTAGAAAAGAAGTAGCAAGAGAGAAGAGAAATGCAAGGAACTGTTTCTAATAAATTACAGAAATAATTTTCTTTATAGAAAAATATTTGGCAAAGGGCAAATACTTATTTAGCAAAGCCATTGCATGTAACATACACTTGGAAGCTTTGGTGCCTTAGATTTGGAGAAAACAGATACAATGACAAGAAAACTGTCCATTCCTGGCCACTAAACTGCTACCTTTTACCTCTGCCTTCCTTAGCCAAATATCTCTCGGGTGGTTCCTTTCCCAAATTTCTTTCCAATTCTTTTTTGAATAACTCACGGCTATTGTTTTTTCCTTCCAGAGTTTATTATTAGCCCCTGTGATTCACAAACTGAGTTTTTCATTATCTGGTCCACTCCAGCTGTGGTGGATTGCAATAGGATTCTCATCTGTGTCTGTTCTCCACTTTGCCCCTCATCCCTGAAATTATTTCATTTGGCAATGAAAAGTTTTGCCAAATAACAGCCATTCAGAATCAAGTCTGTGATTCTCAGCATACAAAGACACATATTGAATTTTATGGGGCTGATGTCTGTTAGCAGGGTTTGGGTTGGGATTTTCAATCATTATTATCAAAGATAGGTTTAGACTATCAAACCAATGTAGTCTTAGATATTTAGAAATCTGCAAATTCTTCTCAATAGGAGGTGCTTGGTATACTTTCGTCTTTTTGTTAAATAAAAATGGTGAGAAATATCAGTTGCAAATATCAGTTCTTAAACACCTTTCTTCATATTTTCAGTTAAGAATGTAATAATTTCCTGATTTACCACATTAATTCAGGGAATTATATGCAATTCCCAAATAAGCATAAGGATAAATATAAGAAGGCCTAAGCATATATTGCCATTTAATTTAGAATCGGATCATTGGTCCCTTTAATGCATCTTTCTAACTTGGCAGAAGTCTAACTCTGGGCAAAGATGCTTAAAGAGAAAGATTACAGATTATACATAAGAGTTTCTGCAGACAGTATACAGGCAGTCTTCAACATACGACCCAATGGAGCTCACTGTCATGTGACCAACCCTTTTTACACCATTTTACGCAACAGTTGTTAAGTGAATTCATGTTTGTTAAGCGAACACCACAGTAATTAAGCAAATCCATGGTTCCCTATGGGAGTGGTTTGGCTGAAAACCAGAAGTGTTGTATTTTTGGCGAAACCATTGTAAAACATGGTCACACGACCATGAGATACTGCAAATGGCTGTAAGTGCAGCCATGGTTGCCAAGTTCCCAAAGTTCAGTCTCGTGACTGGGAGTCTTCTGTCTTCTGTGTGTTACTATGTAAGTTATATTTTCTCTGTACAAACTTAATAAGTGCATTTAATTAACTTGGAGTCTCTTTTGTGCAGAGTTGCCTTTAAATGAAGAGCAGACTAGCATCTTCTTGGACTAGAGATTCTAAAATTTTGAAGAGCCACAACAACTCAAAAGGACGATTAAATAATGTGATCTACTCTTTAATAAAATGTGGTTTCATTGAAGCTTGGCATTAGTTTGGTATGGCAAGCTTAAATTAGGTGAAGAAGCACTCATTTTCCTTATCTGTTTGTTGATTCAGAAACAATTAGCTTATTTGTCTTCAGGTTGAATGTATATATTTAATTAAATACAATTTACAACTTTTCTGTACATAACCTCATGCTGCTTTTATAGGCTCATTAACACTTTTTGTTCCTCCTTGTTCACTGAACCATGGATGTAATCTATTTCTTGTTTTGCTTTTTTTAGTAAGTCACAAAGAAATCTGTGGCTCAGTTTTACTTTAACATCATTAATGGGAGTTCATCTGAAAAATGCAGGTCATATCTCCAAGATTGTCTCTGTTATCCAAAATCTTATCCCAACACATAGGTTCTCATGATATTTCCAAAAGTATATTGTCTAGACTGTCCATTCTCTGTCTATGTGCTCAGTCAAGGACCATTCTAATACAGTTGACTATTATGTCTTAGCTCAATATAATCTTTTGGGGAGCATCCTGGCAGGTACCTGATTCCAAAAAGTAAAAAGGGTCAGAATAAAAAAATGTGCAGCAGTGGCATATAAAAACAAATTAAATTTCATTAAATTTCATTTAAATGTAATCAAAATTAAAGTTACTATGATTAGTCCCCATATATTCAATCATCTCTCCTTAAACATTATAGTTAGAAGTGATATTTGAAGGGACTTTGTTAGGAATAACCAAGGTGTTCCTAGCTGCATGCAGTCTTGGCCTTTCAGATTATATATCTCTAAGGAAAGCTAATAGGTTAGATACCTGAGTCAAGGGCAGCATCAAATTAGCATCATAGTGAGTGAAGGATTTGGATTATGAGAATAAGCAAGGATATCTGAAGGAATGTTTGGATGGCAGGCACTGGCCTCTGCTCTTAATATGAGAGAAGCACCTCATGGTGCCCAGTGGTAGGGCCCTACAAATATAGCCACCATTGCATTTAACAAAACAACTGTGGTATAATATATAGATGCTAGTATTTTTTAATGTACTCCTGCTGGCATCGTGACTTATTGAACTGAGATATAATGCAGTTTGTACATGGTATTCCTATCCCCTTTCTCTATAAAGAAGTACACACACACACAATTATAGCTAGAATAATTCTTAGGGCATTTAAATATTGAACTAGACTCTTCTCACAACCTGATCCTTGACTTATCAAGTGGTGCCTCCTCCAGCAAGTGATTCTCTCCTCTACTTGCACCAGTTTACACTTTTATTCAATGATATGCATACCTTTGGGTTTTCTCAACCCAAACAATGCAAACAATCTATTATTTAAAAATGGGGTGCTGAATATCTTGGCCCAAAGAAATTTGTCTAAATTCTCACAGAATAAATTTGCTTCTTAGAAAGCACTTAATAAAACAAAATCAAATATGATCATTATCTGAGATTTGTTACCATCCCTCTGAGAGGCCCGTACATGACTACAGGTAGTCCTCAACTTACAAAGTTCACTTAGTGATCGTTCAAAGTTACAACAGCCCTGAAAAAAATGCAGAAGTGGGGAAACCAGATTCACTTAACCATATTACTAACGTAACAATTGCAGTCATTCATTTAACAAATGTGACAAGAAAAGTCATAAAATGGGGCAAAACTCACTTAACAGCAAATGGTATCAGAAATTAGGTCTGATTTCTCAAAATTCCGTATAATCTGTGCTTCTGCCCTTGCTCTAAGGAAATTATTGAAGATTTTATCCATGATTTATACTAGTGCTCTATTTCCATTTCAGCACATGGAAATTTTCTGAGCCCCTCTTGGTAAGAAACTCATTTTGGCCTGATTCATATAAAATTGAATATCTAATTAATTTAGAGAAGGAGACATTGTAATGGAAATTAGCAAGCTTTGTACAGATTGCTGCTAAAAAGAGAGAATATGTTACCAAATGTTTTTAACGTTTTCTAGTATTTTGTTTGCTGTAATAGCACTGTTTTAATGTTTTACAGACTTTTGTACATTTAGTGTATTTTATTAATATTTGGCCCCTTTGGTGCAGGTTTTATCTTACTTGTTACAACCAGTGATCACAACAATAAATTGATTGATTGATCATACAGCTTGTAGTGTAATCAATAACAGATTTATATTATTTTGGAATATGTTGTACGCTTGAAAAATATTTTTGTTTGCCAAAAGATTTATATACACTGTGGCATTTTGAAAAAAAAAACTTTTATCCTTTACAGATGTGCTTACAGATCCTTTTACAATTCTCTTTCTTTAGCTAAACCTAATATTGGATTTTCAAGGAATAAGTCATCAGAATGATTGAGACATTTAAAGCCTAGACACAAAAGAGAAACAGCAAGATCTTTTTTCTGATTCACAGGAAGCCCAGTAAGAGGATATGGACGAGATGAACAACTGCCATGGATGGCTTTCATCCAAAACTGGGCTGTAGACAGCAGTTGGAAGTGACTGGGCAGATAAGATCAGATGTGCAAAATTATTTGCCTTACTGTGAAGCTAAGATGGTGAATGGACATTGGAGATTTCACTCTTCAGGGGGTCTAATCAGCTGAGTTGCATCATGGATTTATGTACCAGGAGAATGGAAAATATCTGTGCTTTGAAAGAACTGAGAACTGAAATAAATAAAAAAAATCAGGATCCCAGGATATCAGGACTGTATTTTGTCTTCAAAAATTCAAATTTGTCAAGGTAGCTTCCACAACCTTGCAATGAAACTTCACTTCAAATCTGTCAAGGTTGTTTACCCATAATTTGCATAAAATCAATGAAAAGTCAGAATTAAACATTCTTACTAAATATTAAAAGCTCCAGTGTTTTTTAAAGTCCTTGCTTATAGCCCAAGTGAGACCTGCTCTTCATTATACCTGCCATCTTTTATCTTTTTTATGTTTTATTGATTTTATTGTAAATTTTTTGGTTACTATGAGCTGCCCAGCTTCATTGACAGGCAGCATAAAAGTTTAATTATTATTATATACAAAAACATGTGAAATCACACTGGCTAGTTCTGTTTTTAGCTAGTATCAGACACACTGAGTTCTTCCCAAGAATTATTATGGGTTGTCACAGAGACAACCAGACATTTAAGCATTTTTACCTATTGAATTCTTTCCAAGGACCTGGGACAGTCAGATTTATTTGATGGTGTTAAAGGTTATATAAAAGGCTTTATACAATCTTAGTAAGACCACACCTGGAATACTGCATCCAGTTTTGGTTACCACATTACAAAAAAGATGTTGAGGCTTTGGAAAAAGTGCAAAGAAGAGCAACTAAAATGATTAAAGGCCTGGAAATAAAGAACAATTGCAGTAACTCGATATGGCTTATCTAGAGGAAAGAAGAACTAGGGGTGACATGAAAGCAGTATTCCAGTATTTGAGGAGCTGCCACAAAAAAGAGGTGGTCAACTTATTTTCCAAAGTACCAGAAGGCAAGACAAGAAGCAATGGAGAGAAACTAGTCAAGCAGAGAAGCAACTTGGAATTAAGGAGCCACTTCCTAAGCGTGAGAGGAATTAAAAACATGCCTACAGAAATAGAAGGCACTTCAATACTGGATGCCATTTCTCTGAAATTATCTAGGGTCTCTTGCTTGAGCAGGGGGTTGGACTAGATGACTTCCAAGGTCCCTTTATCCCTATTCTGATTGATTGATTGTATCATTACAGCATGTAAGCTGCTCCCAGTGAAGCTGCAGTTTGCAATTGATAGATGGTGATTTTCTCAATGCCAATGTGGAGTGGTGCTCTACCTATTTTGGGATTGCACCCAGGCAGTCCATGTTGGTGTTATTGTTATTGTTATTGTTGTTGTTGTTGTTGCTGTTGTTGTCTGACATGTATTCAGCCCAATGTATAGACTGGATTTGAGACTTTTATCCACTTATTGAGTCCATTATTATTATTTAGATACCAAGCAAATTTATTTAAGTAAAAGAAGGCTGTCACTCAAATCACAGTTCACTACATTTAATATTAAAATAATAACTGACTCTAAGCTATATATTGCATTAAATCATAATCATAATCATAAGAGCAACTGCGTTCTCTTCGCTGATGATGTTTCAACACCACAGACAATACTACTACCCTCCAAAAAGACCTTGGCTATATATCAGAATGGTCAATCAAATGGCAACTTCAAATCTCAACAAATAAATGCTCTGTCTTACATATTGGCAGAAAAATCAGAAAATAAAATACAAGCTAAATAGTCAAGACCTTGTTGAGGATCCAAACTTTGTCAAGGACCTTGGAGTACTCATCTCTAATGATCTAAGTGCTAGAGCCCACTGTAACTACATAGCCAAAAAGGCATTAAGAGTTGTTAATCTAATCCTACATAGCTTCTTCTCTGGTAATATCACACTACTAACTAGAGCATACAAAACATTTGCTAAACCTATACTTGAATACAGCTCATCAGTCTGGAACCCATATTATGTATCTGATATTAACACAATTGAAAAAGTCCAGAAATATTTCACAAGAAGAATTCTCTACTCCTCTACTCATTGCAGAATACCTTATGCCACCAGACTTGAAATTCTTGACCTAGAAAACCTAGAAGTATGCCGCCTCCGGTCCGATCTAAATATAGTATATAAAATCATACATTGCAATGTCCTACCTGCAAATGAATACTTCAGCTTTAATCATAACAATACAAGAGCAAACAATAGATACAAACTCAAGGTTAACTGCACCAAACTTGACTGCAGAAAATACGACTTCAGCAACTGAGTGGTCAATGTTTGGAATACTCTACCTGACTCTGGTTTCTTCCTCAAACCCCAAAAACTTTAACCTTAGACTGTCTACTATTGACCTCACCCTCTTCCTAAGAGGACTGTAGGGGGCGTGCATGAGTGCACCAATCGTGCCTACCGTCCCTGTCCTATTGGGTTTGTTTATTTTTCTTATAAGTATCTATCTCATGTATTCAAAATTTATTCTTATACCTGTATCTTGTAAGCGATTGACAAATCAAATAAATACTAAATACTAAAACTATGCATAAAACATGTGATTCAAAATATAGCAAACATGGTTAGCAACCATTGATATTCAAAATTTTAAGTGGTATACACAACATTCCAGAGGTCTTTATAAGTTGTGAGAAACTCTGGAGGAATACTGTGTCAGAGATGGAGGGTACCAACATTTTAATTCTTATTTTATGGAATGCAGATCACAGTTCACAGGGCAAAAGACAAAAAACCTCTCATCTTAACAGAGTGCAGAATAGAAATAGACCATTGAAATAGACCAGGATACTTAGAACCATGAAAGAGATTGTGGGACTTTACAGACACCATCTATCTGAACACCTTGACCTAGAAAGGAATATTAATATCAGACTAAAAGCTGCTACAATTCTGCAAGAAGCCTGTTTTCCCCTAAGGGCAGCTCACACTGACCTTTTGAGGAGGAATTTAATATTTCCTATCTCAGTTGTAATGTTATGAACCACTAGGAATCAAAAACCTGAGCAGATCATATGTGATATCATTGCCCAAGAACTGTGTCCAAATTCTCTAACCTCTTAATCTGAATACAATTTTATAACATGTTAGATGAACTTTAGAAAGCAGCATACTCTGTAGCAATGACTTATCCAGATCAAGATGAATTGAATTTTTATATGCAATATGACTATGATTCATATGTGAGCTGTTGATTAGCATTATATTTTGCTGACTCATATTTATCTTGAATCCTTCAGAATATTGCTCGAGTTCTGTTCAAGTGAAGAAAGCTAGCTGCTTCAAGTCTAGGAATACTCATTTAAGAAAATTTGGCAAAAGTTTGTGCATCTCTTTTGATTTGCATGGATTTTGCTAAATAAATGGCTCAGTGATTTCCCTATACCCTGATTAAAATGAGGACAGTCACGTATATTTTCCTTTATGGGGATCTGACCATTGGAAAATTTACATAGCATATACGTGCAAAGTGAGGTGTTTTAACTAGATTTTTTCTGCATGTAAAATCTTAAAAATTTAAGCACTGTTACATTCAAAAATGAAAGGCATAATATAGCAACTTCTAGTATTTTCTTGTCAACTTACCATGAAACCATGCAAAATAATACAAAGCAGTAGAAAGCAAAAATAACATAGCTTTGATAGAGTTTATTATATAAGTTATTATATCTTGATTGGTCACACAGTTATTCCAATGTTTAGATGTTTAGATTTAGCATTTCTCCAAACTGATGTCAACAGGATCCAGGCATGGGATATATTCAGCTCTGTTCAGCTATAGACTGAATAGAAAAAACTGAAAACACACCCCCTTTGGGCCACTGTCCCCAGCTCTTCTATTCAGTCTCAGCTGATATAGACTGCTGCTCGATAGCTCCTCTGTCTTTTATAAATAGACAGACAATGGCAGCTTAAAATTATTTGTTTTTTTATTTTGGAAATATCCACACAGCAGTCCTAAAGGGACTAGAGGCACGACAGGTGCTAAATTGCCTTTGTGGTTCCTTTGAAGGAACAAGAACAACTACAGGCATAGCAAGAGCCTGCCTGTTCACCAACGGAGCCCCCATTTCGCGCCTGATTGCAAATTCCTCCAACTCACTCCCAGAACCTAGAAAAAGGCACTGGGAGCATCTAAGGCTCACCTGCCTGCTAGGTAGCCTGCCTGCCCAAAGGGAGCGCTGCCTAGTCGGAGCACGGAAGATCAGAATACAGAGCCAGAAATGGCTTCATGCCTAACAGCTGACTAGCAGAGATCCGTTGGCACTTTATTCGATGATCACACACGTCACAGAGGAAGGTACTGGGGGCACCTGGACTAATAAGCCTGCTAGGCAGCCTGCCCAAATAAGGGAGCGTTGCCTAGGTAGAGCTGAGTAATAATTGACAGAACTGTCCCAGGAATTTTCTTACGGGCCACAGGCGTAGTTAATTTTGTCAGGAGTGCCATTTTGAAGCAGCTGGATATTTTTTGAAGCCTAACAGCCATGTGATCCTTTCCGCTGTCCTGCCTGAAGAGGGTCTCAGCCACAGCTTGACATAGGGTTTTATCCTTCATCTAGCTATATAGGAAATTACAGCTGCTAATCAATATCTCTGGCATATTGCTGCCAATAGAATAGAGCCAGGATCTTCAATTTCTTTCATAAGTTTGCTCACTATTAGCAGATATCCTTCATGAGGGCCTAGGAGTTTCTATAGAATTAGGATTACAATATAATCAGATAGAGTCCCAACAACCACTAGCGTCAACCACATCCAGTGAAATAATGGATGATTCCTCCAATACACTTTCTCCACCTCAGGCCTCTGAAACCCAGCGGAAGGGAAGGAGGAAACAAACCTATAAAACCAGAGGTTCAGTTAAGGAGGCGGCAGACAAAGTCAGGGCTAAGGCCAGAGCAACTAGGAGATCCAAGGCAGAGTGTTGCCTCCATAATGCCTTGGTTAGGCAGGTGGAAAAGAACTCCAGAGAGCAGGAAAAGCTAATCTAACTGAGTCTTCCCAGGGGGAATAAGAGAGCACTGGAGGATCAGGCAAGTCAGCCAGTTGCCAACCCCAGGAGGAAGGATTGGGTACAGAGAATCCGGGGCAGATAGTTAGAAACACTCAGACTGCAGAAATTCCCGGTTGCTCTTATTGGAGCATGCCTACTTCGATGGCACCTCTCTTTCCACTGCAACCGGTCCCAATGTATCAACAGGCTGGGGTAGCCGGCTTGACAACACATCCAATCCCTGTTTCCAATCAACTGCCAGATTTAGGAGTGCAGCTAATGTCTATTGAGGTCCAACAATGGTTTACTGTGGCTCAGATATTGGCAGGCGGACACCAAACAAAAATGGAAATTTGTGTCAGCATCGTATGAAGGTGCAAACTGTTTGGTGCCCCATAGATCCCATTCTTGTCGAGTCCAGGGACAAATGTAAGATCTTGCTGTCAGTTTTGAAGAAGGGAGAAACCACGTTCTTTTTATCGACATTCCTTTCATAGGGCAACTGGCCAGAGGAATCAAGGAAACTTTGGTCAGTGACAAGACACCCAACTTGTGCAAGGGGGATGTTAAAAGGCAAGATGGCAACCACAGGGCATGCGGCCATTTCGAGGGTCCTCCAACAGGCCCTTTCGTAAATATAAATGAGCAACCCATGTCTCTCATTGGTGGCAGTCTTGGTCTTTTCACAGACTAATGGGAGCAAACGACCTCTGGTGCCTGGGTTAGACAGACAACGAGGTTGGGGCTTGGCCTTGAATTCCAATTCCATCCCCTGAGATTTTTCATCCACTGCCCTGTGTTGACAAACACCTCCAGATGAAAGCTAATGGAGGAGGCGATCCACCACCTCCCAACAATTCAAGCTGTGGAAGTTGTTACAGAGAAACAACAAGGACATGGCTTCTATTCAATGCTATTTATCATTCCAAAAGCTTTGGGGGTCTGGAGGGCTATTTTGAACCTCAAAAGACTAAACTCTTTTATTATTTATCATAGGTTCAAGATGCACATGCTTCAATCCATTCTTGAGTGTGAGATACAGGGACTATTTAACATCAGTAGACCTCGCCAAGGCATACTTACATACCTGACCATTGTCAATATCTGAGATTTTGTTACGTGGGCAGACACCTTCAATATAGAGCCCTCCCATTTGGTCTAGCGTCAGCCCCCAGGGCATTTACCAAGATCCTGGCTGCCATGACAGCTCACCTCAGAACTATACCAATCCAAATATTGGCCTACTTGGATGATATCCTAATTCAGTCGGTCTCTCAAAATCAAGCTTTACATGATTTGAGGACCACCCTGCAGGCTTTAGAAACTCATTGTTCCTAGTCAACCGTGAAAAAAGTCATTTGTATCCCACAACATGACTATCGCACCTCGGTGTGATAATAGACATGGAGGCCAGAGTGGAGGCCACATCAATTGTCAGGGAGGAACACATTCCAGGATTTTAATGAAGGAGGCCTTTAGGCTCTACAAGTGGGCAGAGAAGAACATACAGTCAATCAAAGCAGAGCATATTTTAGGGGTACTCAATGTCAGGGCAGATTGGTTGAGTAGGTCCACAACTGATCACACCGAGTGGACCTTACACCCTCTTCTGTTCCAGAAAATCTTGGCAGGTTTGGTCTGCCATTAGTGGATCTCTTTGTATCTGACACAAATCATCAATTGCCTTGTTTTTTCTCTATGTTTCCATTGCTGCAGGCAGAAGGAGTCAATGCCCTTCGCTGTCAGTGGCCGAAGGGACTCCTGTACGCCTTTACTCCATTGCCCCTCATTCTGGTTTTCATCAAGAAGACCCTGCAGCAGAAGGCAGATATTCTCCTTGTAGTTCTATACTGGCCCAGAAGGCTGTGGTTTGTGAACTTGGTCAGTCTGTCAGTGTCACGACTATGGAGGATTCCCCCCAACAGGATCACTCTCAGCCAGGGGCCAATCCAACACCCAGAGCCCCAGTGGCTCCAATTGACTGACTGGCCATTGAGAGGCAGATTCTAAAAGCGGTGAATCTTTCTTCTCAAGTCATCAATACCATCCAGGCTTACAGACAACCATCAACCATTCGAACTTATGAAGCCACATGGAGGGCCTTCTGTATATGGTGCAAGAGAAAGTGCTTCGACCCCACTGCGGTATCGATCACCCAGGTGTTAGACTTTTTACAGGATGGACTTGACAGAGGTCTGGCACCCGCAACATTGTGTAGACAGGTGGCAGCACTTTCATCTGTACTATCCTTTGGTAGCATAGATTCATTAGTGCAGATTCCATTGATATGTTGATTTCTCAGAGGAGCATCTATCTAACTTAAGACCAGCAGTGATATATAGATTTCCCACATGGGATCTCTCCAGGGTGCTTCAGGCTCTTACGGTACCATCTTTTGAGCCCTTGAGAACTGTCACCCTTCAATTTCTATCCTACAAAGTAATTTTCCTGGTGGCCATTACATCCACTAGGAGAATATTGAAGCTAGTGACTCTCTCAGTCAGGGCTGACCTCTGTGTATTCTATCCTAATCGTGTTGTTCTGCGATTGGATCCGGCCTTTATTCTGAAGGTCAATTCTTACTTTCATAAGGTGCAAGAACTCATTTTGTCTAACTTTTGTCCAAACCCATCTCACCCTAGAGAGACTCTGGCACACGCTAGATGTAAGATGAGCCTTTCACATATACCTGAAGAGAACAGCTCTGTTTTGAAAAACCGAGGCTATGTTTATCTCTTTTCGTCAGAATTCTTTGGGTCAGAAAGTAGCTTCTTCCATAGGCAGGTGGATTAGAGCTACCATTGTTAAAGGTTATGCAGCACAAGGCTCATCCACTCTGACACATGTCATGGCTCACTCTACACAAAGCGCCGCCACAACAGTGGCTTGGATGACTCAGGCTTCTGTAGAAGAGATATGTCTGGCAGCAACATGGTCTACCCCTTTGCCCTTCATTAGACAGTATCATCTTGACTCTTTTTTTTCCACTGATGCGGCTTTTGGGTGAAGGGTATTACAGAGGGCCCTGCCAGAAGATCACTCACAATAAGGGCCAGAACCCCACCCATAGGACATTAGCTTTGGTATGTCCCATGCCTGGATCCTGTCAACACCAATCTGGAGAAGGGGTTTTGGTCTTACCTGAGATGCACCTTCTCAGATGGTGGAGACAGGATCCAGTCCCCCCCTTTTTTTCTCTGGCCTCAATGTTCTTAGGTGTGTAGGATGATATGGCCTATGTCTTATAATCACACAGCTGTGGTTGGAAAAAAAGGGAAAAGGGCTTTTCCAACCATTGCACACCCGCACGCAGCACTGCTCAGCTGTCTGGGCAGCTCAGCAGGTCATAAATTGCACTTGCGCAATGTGTGTGACACAGAGCAACCGAACCGGTAGTTATACTGGTCGGATCCCATCTCTGCTTATACCTAATGATGGCAATTGCAGTAGGACCTCGACTTCATCAAGAACTGGGGACGGTGGCCCAAAGAAGGCATGTCTTCAATTTTTTCTATTCATTCTATAGCTGAACAGAGCTGAATATATCCCATGCCTGGATCCTGTCTCCACCATCTGAGAATGTGCCTCTCAGGTAAGACCAGCGCCCCTTTTGTCAAGTTTTTTGGATCCTTGGAGCTCTTTGAGCTTGGTTGTTTTCTTGCAGACATTTTATTATCAAACTAGACAACATCATCAGTGCTGGTAAAGGGGTAAGGTTTACTCTCAGTTTATATATTAGTGGCTTATTCTGTCAGTGTTGTTAACTGTTGGCTTGTTTGAGATGGTAGATTTTTGATTGGGGTATTGTTTGCTTCTTGAATTTTGGTCTGTGTTAATCTTGGTGTTAATCTCTATTCATCTGGGTGTTGATTGCTGGTGAGATAAACATATGTAGATGTTGTTTATCATCTGCATACTATTTAAAAGAGACAATCAAAAAACCAAAAAGGAAACAAAAGACCTAAACATCTCCTTGCCAGCAATCAACCCCCAAGTGAATAGAGATCAACACCAAAATTAATGCTGCTTTTCAATTTCTTTTGCCTGTTACATTTTTATCTACTAGTGGTGTAATACTTTGTCTTGCTACGTCTTTTTTCTATTCATTATTTGGTCTTTCTTATAAGCCAGTTTGGTCTTTTTGATATTCAGAAAGCCTTAATGGTATACTAGCTGCAGTGCATGCTATTTTTAATTCTTCATTTATCTGGTGTACTGCAACATTCCACACCCACCTATGCTACTTGGTAAACAGAGTTTGTCAACATTGTTGTGTGAATGAAGGGCATGAGTCATTGTCATTATTGTTCTAGTCTTCCTACCCAGGATTTTAGTTCTGTTCAAGTCCAGTCCACTATTACAATTGTATATCTAATGAATGGAATTTTCTAGGTGTTAATGGTCTTGATGGTATATTTCTACCACTGAGTTTGGACTTTAAGATCTCCTTCACTCTTCTGATATATTCACTACTAATTTTCTTAACTTCAGTGTGCTTGATGTTGTCAGCCTGACAGGTGTCCAGTTATTTGTAGTGATCTTCTTCATCTAGACCAGGGATGTCAAACTCATGTAGTCATGGCAGTGTCACGTGTCATATCAGGACTCTCCCCCTTCACTAAACCAGGCATGGGTGTAGCCAGCACATGCACATCCAGCCCTTGGGCCAGGAGTTTGACAGCCCTGATCTAGACTCTTGATGTTATTTCTATAGGGCATCTTGAGATCTTATCAGAGAGAATATTTAGAACAGCTTTTCTCTATTATTAAACTACAACGTTCCCAGCCAGCATGCTTAAATCAGGTGACTGATTCAGAATCTTATTAAAATGAAGAGACATTCTAGTTTTGTGTTGGTTCTTATTTTCTTTCACATTCCCTTGAGACAGTACAATATCACTTTTGAGATTATTGTACCAACTGGACTCAGTTTTGTTTAGGGAGAGTCACTTCTTTGACACAGGCTATCTTGTTTCAATCTCTGTGAATTCAGCAGCTGTAGGGAGTGGTATTTTGTTAGACTATAGCAAGACAGGAAAGGAAATATCCCTTCCTTCTGCTGTCTTAGTGTTGCTCTACAGCCCCTCCCCACCAGCTGTTATTGCTATATTTTTAAAATGCATGAACTGTGTTCATGCATGAAGATAACATCTAGTTTGCATCTGTTTTTGTTGGTGATTGGGGTGTTATATTGTTAGCATGTTCCATCATACTGTCTTCCACAGTCATTGGCCTATTTCTGGTCTTCAGTTTTCTCCAAGGAAGAAGACATTCCTTCTATCATTATTTCTCCATAACAGGATTCATAGCAGTAGCAATAGCATCACTGATCACAAAAAGCTGCATAGGAAGTGTCTCCTGATGATATCATCTCTTGGGATTGAATGGAAGCTAGGAAGGCTGCAAGCAAAATGATTGTTCAATGAAATAAAAAGTACACACATACTTCATAGTCATCTTATCACTAAATATGAACAATGGCATCATACCACAATCATAAGTATTTCAGCAAGACTCTCTTCTCCCTTGAAACAACTATATATGTACAGGATGTTTATTATGGCATTCCCTTTTGATACAAATAACACTGTATAAAATGGAGAAAGGGCATAAGAAATTATAAAGTAAAAACATAAAAAGATTGAAATATAGCTACATCTAGTTTATACCAACACCATTTATTAGATATCCCCATACTTTTGATAACTGAAAATTATCCTTGTTTTCACTACATCCATACACTGCTGTATATAATTACTTTTATTGGTTTTTGGTGGTGGGTGTTGTCATTTCTCCTTTTTTTTCAGGATTTCATCCACTCTTTCGATCTATTCAGTCTTTAGGGGTCCTTTGATGTCCTCTGAGCTTGGTTGTTTTCTTGCAGACATTTCATTATTCAAACTAGGTAACATCATCATGACTGATGATATTACCCAGTTTGGTTAACAAAACATATGCAAGTAAACAACCAAGCTCAGAGAGGACCAAGCATCTCTCATTTCAACTCTGAGCTACAAATATTTTCTTCTTATCAGTACCATTCAGTCTTTTTTTATATGTTAGTTTTGTAATCCTCATTTATTTTGTTGATGTCTGGATGTTTTCCTCATATATTCTGTTAATGTTTCAGTGTGTTTTCAGCACTCATTTCTACTTGATCAATTTCTTCTTGTTTTACCATGCACTTCTTAAGTAATCAAGTTCCTCTATATTCAACTTATTGTTATGCTTCTGCTGGGATAATCAGTTCTATATATAACAAAGTAGACAGAAGCATGCCTTTATATACAATTTTTCTGACTTCTTTAAGAAACATTTTTTTCAAACAAAAGCACATACTACCTGCCGTCATTCTATCAGCATTTCGATTTTTCCATCTGTTCACCTTTAGTAAAGATTCTAACAGACTTTATAAATTCATCTACTTGCTTTAGTTTTTTACCCTATATGTACAACTTGCAATTGTTCATTACATTTTCCTCATTGACTACTGCTATTTTGGCATATGATAGTTTAATTTGCCGTCATTAATTAGGGTTTTCAGCCAACAGCAACATGAGCATTTCTTGTATCTGTATTCACAATTCTTTATCCTTTCCTTAAGAATCCAGAGAAAATTGTTTATATATATGCAAAACCAGCATTTTCTTTCTTCCTAGCTATCATCTTCAACAAAAGCCGTTTCCTCTTTCTTTCTTTTTCTTTCCTTCTTAGTAGATTCCTCTTGGTTGAGCTTTGTAGCAGCAAGCCAGATATGGCTTCTTTTTCACAGCTTGTGAATGTTTCCACCAGGTCTACAGTCAAAAGGGATCTAAGAAAAGGGGAGACTTGAGGACAACAGCCAAATTCAGGATAGAGCTAAATGAGAGATGGCAAGAAAAACCAAAATGGAACAAGTTTATAAATTAACACAAGTAAATTACAATCATTTAATTTAGCTACTCTTTCTTCATCTTTCTTTATTTCTTCTGTTGTGGAAGAACTAGGCGTTATTTTCTCTTTTTGATAAGACAGCCTATTCTCAGACTGTGATTTTTTTTTTATAAAAAAGGGCTTCTAAATGAAATGGCTTCCTACATACTGTTGCTAATTTTATATACACTCTTAACTATATTTTCCTCCAAGCTTTCTTTCAATGGAAATTTTGGCATCCTGGATACGCTGTATGATTATATGAAGACATGAAATATGTACTTCCTTACTCATCCTTAATAGTCTGTCATACCAGCAATCCTCCTCCATATGGCTAAGAACATTTCATACTCAAGTTATTCATCACATTTAATGCTGTTAAGTTTTGAAAACAGACTGTAAAACCCATAGGAATATTTTGAATAATGCCCAACCTACTTGCAAAACTTTCAGGTTTGCTCTGTATCACAGCAGCCATCAATAACATTGCTTCTATACTTCTTAAATCAGGAATTATACTTCTGATTTACAGGTAAGGAAAAGCTTTATTATATTTTCTTTTTTCAGGCTAGGTTCTTTTGGAGGTCTTTGCAAATAGGATTGATTTTTTCTGGTCTGCAGGCAAGGTAACAGGAGGGACTTTTAATCATTTGAGATAGGTGCCAGTTGTATTTTGGTTCAAGGTGTGAACAGTTTCTGAATTAGTTAACTCTTGAGAACTGATCTACATGCTCAATAAAACTATGTACCTAAATTCTTATTCTTCAGGTTAAAAAGAAGTAAACAAATGCCCTCTGTGAAAAGAGAAATAAACCAGAAAGTTCAAAGTGGAACAATCCTCCAGCTGATTTCTTGGGCTGATTACAAATACAACCTGTTCAACAAAGATTCAATGACTATTTCTTGGATTTTACAGCTCTTTCCAGCCATATTTCATTACAAGGAGTCAAGCAAGGTCTACCTAAAGAACCAATGCATTTAAAAGCCTGGTGGAAATAGTTATAATTTATTTCTCTTGCAAATTAAATTTTGAACTATCTCTGTTTTATTAATTGAAGCACATACAGAGGAAGAGAGAGAGAAACTAGGCCCATAAATAGAATCAAACAGGCTGGTTGCTGACTGGTTGCAGATGGCTTCCAAGTGTCTTCTTAACACCCACTTCTTTTGAGCAGCAGGTCAAGGGACACAAATGCTACTTTGTCTGTTGTCATATCACAACATGGGGACACAGGGCATACTAGCTGTTCAAAGTTAAGGGAAACTTCCTACTAGTTCACTTAACCATATTCTTGCATCATTCCCATCTATTCCTCATTCTGTGCATTTACTCCTATCTCATGTTCATCAGTAGGAAATGTGGTCATAATGCTAAAATATTCAAAAGTCTGAGAAAGAATTTGTGTTTGTAAAAGCATTGGCCTGGAAATTAAAAATCTTACACTCCTTTGGCTTCTCCTTTGATGTGTGAGGTGGAGGATGAGGACTGCTGGTATAATGCGCAGGATGACTTTAGCGTATTTGATTTCTTGCAGGTAGTAATTTATTTAACTGAATATTTTCAGTCAATGTGTGTCTTTAGTATAATCCTTCTGGGATTGGAATAGAAATTTCAGATAGTAAAGATGGGATTAAATTTTGCATTCTTACCAATGAGTGTAACAGCAACAAATTCCCTTTACATTGTACATAGAAACTGAGAACATTTATAATGCCTGGTCTTAAGGAAATAGGATTATGACTTGTAAAAAGTGATAGAGGACTAGAATGGAAGGCAAACACAAATAGGATTTAAAAAAGGTAATGGGAAATGAGCAGATAGAGTTCAGGATGCTGAAAATAAAATATTAAAAGTGGGGTGGAGGAACAGGCAGCTGAACAGATATAAGAAAAAGCAACAGAATGGAAAAAAACATTACAGTTCCCTTGTAAGGAAAATAATTAACCACCACGTTTTGGTCTGTGACCACAAATAAAGTATTATTATTATTAACCACCACAATGGAGGTAGGCTCAAAGCAATAGTTGGAAAATGATTCCTTCTGCCCATCTGTGGTCAGTGTGTAAATGCCTTGGTTTGGGTTTGGGTTTGAGTTATTTGTATTTTTTAATGTTGAATGCCTCAAAAACCTAAGCATAGCTGTGCTTGATTAGTACTTAAAAGGGAGACAATCAGGAATTTCCAGGGTTGTAGATTTCATTAAGAAGTTTTAAAAAATATTCTCAAAACTACTTCCATATTACATGAATGTGTCCATGAAATCATCGGAAATTAATCATGAGTTAAGGAAAATATAACCTTCTAATTTAATCAAACTTTAAAACATTTTATTTTTGTTTATCCCACGTTTATCATTTCTATAAATAAGTCAAAGTGATGAACTTATCTAATACCACTTCCTCACATGTTTTTTTCCACAACAACTCTGTGAGGTGAGTTGGGCTGAGAGAGAGAACCAGTCCAGTTACCCAACCAACTTCCATGATTACAGTACTACTAGGTAACCCTATAACACTCTCCCTCTCCCTCCCTCCCTCCCTCCCTCCCCCCTTCGCTCTCTCACACGTATATGTATCCATATATCCATATATACTGTATTGTTTCACATGCATGTGTAAATGTTCATAGATCAATGGCATCTATACAAAGTAGAATGTCCTATGATTGAGCACATGTGGCTGAAATATTAGGCTGCAGAATCAAGCTTTATTTTCTCCACACAACAATTCCTTAAAGTTGATTATGTAAGCAAGCACTTCATTAGCAAATTATTTTTGACAGCTTTGATCATCAGCCATTTGCTAACGCTATGTTGAATACTTTTATCTATCTATGAATAAGTTTGTTGCCTGGCTGATTTTAATACTTGCAAATTTCATCCCCTAGTAAAATATGCAAATTTCTTTTCAATTAATTGGAATATTGTGAAGGAATAGTTTCTTAGGTTTTCTTCCCTAGTAAAGGTGGCCCTAGGCTCTAAACTGAGTGATAGCTCTGCTTTAAAAGGAAGGAAGGAAGGAAGGAAGGAAGGAAGGAAGGAAGGAAGGAAGGAAGGAAGGAAGGAAGGAAGGAAGGAAGGATTCTTAAGGCTTTAAAAAAGGGAGGGAGACATTTGAATACCTTCAATAGTTTTACTTCTGCTTGTATTCAATGTATCTATTCTTTAAGAATGAATGAATGAATGAATACACACATGCAATGCAGCTCTAGAATTTAATGGAGGGCTACATCTTCAAATAGTTTTTCTAGATAACTCACCAGGTAAATCGCAGATCCTTACAAAGCCATCATTGTGAGGGGCATATTCAAAAGTTGTTTGCTGTGCCTAATTGCCTCTTTTCAAGGGGGCTGACAAGAAGTTCTGTGAATTGTGCCCCCTGCTGTGTTAAGCAGCTTTTCCATCTCTGTGAAAATATGGTGCTTCTGTTAATAAACACTCTAGTATGTACTATGCTTTTGTTGAACCTTAGTGCGTGGAGAACTCAACTACTCAGATGCTCACAGTCAACAGACATGAAAGGTGACAGCAGTACAGTCAGAGCAAATTACTTTTCAATTAGATCAAATACGTGAAAAGCATTTTCATTATTTAGTTCTTGCAATTCAGTAGTTAGGACTAGTCAAAATTTACACAAAGATTTTCCACAATATTTCTGCAATATTTTTCCTCCCAGTCTATGAAATTGTCTATATTGTCATCTTTCTCCCCTGCCCCAAATTAATATCTGACTACAATTTTCTATATACTGAACTTTGTCCCCAGTTGTAACTTCAATCTCGTTTATCCTTCCTTGTGTCTGGGTATTGTCTCAAAACAACATTGAAGCAAGGTCTAACTGATTGCCCTTCAGCCCAGTCTCCAAAAGACTTTCCCTAATTATTTCATTTAAATATTAAAAGCATGTGAAAGATAGCCTGGAATGCAATGGTATAAATGCCATTTATACAGATATTATACTAATATCTGAGCAATATCCCCCCCCAGTACCATTTTCAGAACTGATCACTCAAATAGTAATGGAACCACACACACACACACACACACAGGTCACCATGGTCCTAGCTTTCATTACAGCAGGATATTATAGCTGAACGAAAAAGCAAAAACATCAAGGTGTTTAGGAAAACTATGTCAAACTATCCTTGACCTACACAATAGAAAAACCATTAGAAACCTGGATGAGAAGAATCTGAGTGATTTTTTACTTTAAAAATGTTGGCAAGAAGGATTGAGGGCTAAGTAAGGAAGCATGAAACAATTTTTAGTGGTGCGTCAAATAGGGCAACTATGATGTGTGTAAAATGGCAGTTAGCTAGGAAGAGATAAGAGCTCAATGTAGAGAAAATTTATCTCCCTGATTCTTTCTAAGCTTCCCCTGGTTCCTAAGTCTTTGGTCAAAAGCAATCAAGGACTGGTTATGGGACTGAGCTTGAGCAAATTGGGATGCAGGCTCAGGTTGCACAGTTTTCAGAGGGACTTAGATAGAGGCATTACATGCTATGGATTGCAAAGTGTTAGCTGCATCCTTAAGCAGGATGTATTTTTCTAGCACAGATAAAGCCAAGGCGCCTAGACTGATAGGCTGTTCAGTGCAAGACAGATTGCAGCTGCTTCACTTGCTTTGATTACACCAGCTCTGCAATTTGCATACAGAAAAGTCAATAACTCTCCTTCAACTTGTGACTTGTTTTTCTCTGCAATAAATAACTAATCAGCATCCAGGTCACTGTGCAACTGAAGCTGAATTCTTAAAGGACTAAAGAAACTTTTCAGTGCTTTCTCCTTGAAGTTCAATGATTTATAAAATAGAATTCCAAGCTTGTGAAGAAAGGAATGAATTGGAATCTGGGAGAAGAAAGAAAATGCATTACAAGTGATCTTGTATAGTCAGTAAGATGTCTTTGAAATGTACTAAATGGCTAATTTTTATTGATTTTATATAGAGTTTTCAGGACTCTCCATGTCTAGCTAGAAGGAAATGAAACATGGCTACCCACTGACAAGAATGAGAACATTGAGAATTTTAATGTTATAAATAGTCTTAGTAACTACCAGTTTATCATAAAGCAAAACAAGGGTGGGGCTCTGTCTTGCCCAACCCACAGGAACCAAAATACTTTTTTGTATCTTTTGAGTTTTGATGAAGAACGGTGTATACTTTCAAAGAGAGACCAGGGCTGCAGCCTCCTAACCTTTTGATTTCTTAAGGCTATATGCCTCCCAAGGCATATTTGAACATCATATGTTCTGAAGTAAAGATTACATCAAAGAGAGGTGATTTGTTCTGCAGCACGCTAGCTTCTCTATTCTGTTTCTTTAACAAACTTTTGCTTTCTAAGCAAAACCATGTAAAAGGAGCAGGATGGGCAACAACAAAAGGATTCTGTAAATGAATTTGCACCTGAAGGACCAATATTGAGAATTCAGGGACATTGCCCATGTGTTCAGCATTTTTTCTTCAGTGAGTAGTATAATGCATCAGAGCTACTATAATCACCATCTTTTCCTTTTCTTTCATGATATTCTTTATATGCAGAGTGAAAAAATGTAAGAGCCAGAACAGAGAAGATGTTAGTGATGATATAAGATTTCTTCCCTTAAAAAGAGTGGGGAAAGCAGTGCTGGTATAAAAGATCCTTCTTATGTTGTTTCTAAAACTGCCCTCCCTAAAGCCAAATCCAAGCATCTCTCGGAAAGTCCTATTGTCTAGATCTGTGGAGTGTCCCTTTCCATTAGTCAGCGACTCGTAGCCATAGGAAGCACAGAGGAGATTTATCCACCATTGATCAAGCTATTCATTACCCTTTTGGCTGTCATATTCCACATGCACCACTGGCAACTTCCCCACACCAATTCACCAACTGCTACTCATCAACACTCTAGCCAGAAGGATGCAGAGAGTAGATAAGCGGTTGCCTGAAGATGGCAGATGCTACTACTTGGGTCTGAACATAGCTACCAGTACCTATGTGTTTAATTCTGGATAGTAACAGTTGCAGAAAGGGAGTGGGTAACATTGGCACCAGGTAAACCATCCTCCTTCAAAGGACCAGGTTTAGATTCTTCAATGTAATTTTATTGGATTTCTAATTGGGTGTCTGAGTTTTGGTTTTGGTTTTTTGAGAAAAGTCATGATTCTCATTCCTAATTTGATACTTTTGATGTAGCTGCTATGAATCCATTGCTCCATGCCATTTTTGGATATTGTTCGATTTTTATCTAATGTTGCAAGGTTTTCTTGATTTACTATGATACAAGGAGTAGAGATTGAAAATTAGGTTTTCAGCTCCCCTTATTAACCATTTTTCTAACATGAATTTTAACAGCAGTATTTATTTATAATAGCTGTCATTCAAACATCAGTTGCTTTCAGGGATAGGACACATCATTTCTTTTCTGTGCTATGGCATTGGCCATAAAGATCAAAGTCACACCTCAAGCAGACCTCTACAAAAACAAAACAAAATCTTCATTCGACTGCATGCCTCGAAGGCATTTCTGCTGTGTGAGAAAAATTCTGACACACTCATTTCTCAAAACTGGTTTCAAAGGTTGGGGATCCTCTTGAGTATATTGGTGAAGGGTACAAAGCTCTTCATATAAGGGTATGAACTGACAACTCTCCAGTATGAAAGCTTTTGCTTATGTTGCAGTATCATTGGCTCCAAGTCATACCTAGAAAAAAAATGAATCTCTGAATTGTCCAGGGAAACTACAGTAATGCAATCAATCACGGATAGCCCTTTAGACCACAGCTTCTATGTCTTGTAATAATGCTACTCACTGTCTGAAAATGTTTATTACAGCTCTCTAGTGTGAACTACAGTACAAAATGCAACATTGCAACAATGGGCATTTTAAAATGAGAAAAATCCAACAAAAATTTCAAAAGCTTCAGAGCTCAGTGGAAAAGAGCAAGAGACAGTCACTCCATTCTGAATATGACACTAAATTTCATGGTTAATTTTTCCATTCATCCATGTCTTTCTAGTCAGCTCTCCTTTGCACTAAATTATCTCTTTCAGTCTATGCTTATGCTATGAGAAAAAGAGTGCTAGGAGCACAAAGAGAGAATGCATAGCAATTGCTGGAAGATGGCTGTTACCCAAGCTTATCTTGTTTCTTTGCACTTCTACTTGGAAATAAATATGTTGGAAATATTCATAACCTTGATGATGGACTTTCCCTTAGCACTCAAGAAAGATATGCAAACTGAAGATAATATATGCTCCAGTGAGATTAAGAATGATTTGCTTGTGTCTGATTTATTTTAATATTTATCCGAATTCATGTATGCTTTTTTTCTTTTCTTTTTTCTTTTTGGCAATATTTTTTCTATATCTGTACTAAGATGAACTATCCTTTGATAACTGAGCATAAGGATCAGTTATTTTTGGATAAAGCAAGGGCTGCAGGCAAAGGTATAGATAGATGAGGATATAGAGTATTATGTTTATTGGCTGAGCATTTCTCTGCTGTAATCCTTTTGGGTGGCTGGATATTTAAAACTTTGGTAAGTCTGTTTTAGGCTTCTGCTACAATTTTCCTTGTTTTTCATTTCAAAATGGCAGGAAGCTACATTTGGCAGTGCAGTCAGTGCATTCACATGACATACATACTTATGAATAAACTCATCATGGATAAACTAACCCTTAAATTTTTAACCAAAATACCATGAAAAGTGTGCCTTCTTAAGCTTATCTGCATTTTTCACAGTATTTTGGCTAAAAGTTGTCGGTTGGCTTATCTATTGAAGGGTTTATCCATGAGCATATATGTGAAATATAACTAATTTTAAAAAGTATTTTATACTCATAGATAAACCCATATGCAGATAAGCCAAACTCAACTTTTAGGAGCATTTTGGCATCTAAAATTCTTGGCTTATCCATGAGTAGATATGCTATATATCATTCAAACATTCTTTTCTCTCTGTTCACACAGATACACACAACTGAGTTATTGACACTCATAATTATATTCATACCCTCACCCTGGCAAATGATCATTGCCCCTCTAGCTCTTTCTCTTTGAGACTCTCCTTTTGGCCCTTGCCATATGCCAATAATTATGCACAGCCTTCTCCTACATGTCTAAATGTATTCGACTTGACTCAGCATGACTGTGGTGCATGCTATTAAGGATTCTGGGGTTTGAATTCAACACACAAACAGGTAACAAGGTTACCCAACAATTCCTTGAGTAACAAGGAATTTAATAATTCATATGTTTGTGACGTTATAAGTGTCTGTTCTCTGACTTATTTTCCTTCAGATTTGTGACCTTCAGCTCCCAGAGTTTCCAACCACTGTGGCCATTGCTGAGAATACCAGGTGTTGGAGTCAAGATCTAGAGGCAGCCCAGATTTGGCAAGGATTTTTTGAGAACCTAGGCAATTATATGTAGAAACCTCTTTGGCAGTACTATGGCAGTTCAGTAATAGTGTGTGAGAGCTTTCTTGAGAATATGATGGGAAAGAAGCAAAACTGCTAGTTAGATTAACTTAGCATTGACTGTTAAGTCTCCTCTAGTTTAATTTTAAAATCACAAATCATTTATATCAAAATTAGTTGTTTAACTACTAAAATGTAGTGTTTCTATAGTATGTGAGTTGTGAGTTCTGTTGGAGTCACTGAGTGAATCCCAAAGAGTAGGATATTTAAGAGTAAATCAGAGCTGAAGGACAAACCAAGAGGCAGGGTCAAGAAGCCTACTGAAAATCATAGTTGAACTATATATCAGGAGTGGAAAATCAGTTATATCAAGAAGCACTGGAGGCTGGTGTAAAATTAGAATTGTATAGATAGAAACAAATGTTTTAGTGGTGATAATGTAGTTATTGAGATACCACACACACATCTAGTGAAGGGAATTCAGTTTCTAGATACTCTACTCTTGTTTCTATTCCAGATGAACATCCTGACTTGTCTACAAAATGTATCATGCATGTTGACCAGTAAATAGTATGAATCAGCTGAATACTATAACTAAATTTTCATATTGCTTATGAACAGTAACATTTGCACTCTGAAATCTTTTATAATGGAACAGATGCTTTCCATTCTGGAATGCCTAGCTGTAGAATTTTTTTAAACAGTAACCCTAACCCTAACCACATAGTTAAATTTAAGATTAGTCAATCATATTTTGGGTACTCTGATCCCTCCCATCTTCTGAGCCCTATATTATATGGAGACAATTTGTTAAACTTTTGCAAAAGGCACATGCATGTAAGACCTTTTTAAAAATACTGTAAAGAGCATTTGGAGCTTTTAAAAAAAATGGAGAAAAATTGTTTTTAAATGTTGTAACTTCAAAGGAGCAATTCCTCAGAAAAGAAGAAAAAAGAAATATGTGCAGGAATATCTTAGGTACACCAGCATTGCTAGCATAGCTCTCTATAGTCTTGTTATTACAGGCAGCACTAAACCCTGTTTTACTGCCAAGGTTAAACTAAGCACACCAAGGAACAACAAACATTGAAGCATATGCAGAAATATATACTGATTATCCACAAGCAGATTGTATTTTAAAAAGTCTATGAATAAACAAGGGACATTCCAGATCATTGCCATATTTTCAGATGAAATCAGAGATCAGCCTAGTTGAAAATTACAGACCAATCTCTTTATGCTGCATCATCTGTAAACTCATGGAATCAATTATTAACCAATCCATCATCCTCCACTTAGAAAAAAAATCAACCTACTCTCTAATAAACAATTTGGTTTGAAGAAAAAACTATCATGTAATCTGCAACTCTTACACTGCAAAAACATATGGACTACACAACTCAATCAGGGCAAAGCAATAGACACAATCTACATAGACTTCTGTAAAGCCTTTGATTCAGTGGTACATGACAAACAACTCATAAAACTAAAATCTTACCGTATCTCTGGACACCTGCATTACTGGATAGGAGCATTCCTGTCAAACAGACAACAAATGGTCAAAATTGGGAGCGTCCTATCAAATTCTGTACCTGTCAACAGTGGTGTCCCCCAAGGCAGTGTTCTAGGTCCAACTCTACATAAATGACCTCTGTGATCATATCAAGAGCAACTGTGTTCTCTTTGCTGATGATGTAAAGCTATTCAACACCACAGACAATACTGCTACCCTTCAAAAAGACCTTGACTATGTATCAGAATGGTCAAGCAAATGGCAACTTCAAATCTCAACAAATAAATGCTCTGTCCTACATATTGGCAAAACAAAATCAGAAAATAAAATGCAGGCTGAATAGTCAAGACCTTTTTGATGATCCAAACTCTGTCAAGAATCTTGGAGTACTCATCTCTAATGATCTAAGTGCTAGGGCCCACTGTAACTACATAGCCAAAAAGGCATTAAGAGTTGTTAACCTAATCTTACGTAGCTTTTTCTCTGGAAATATTACACTACTAACTATAGCATACAAAACATTTGCGAGACCAATACTCGAATAGTATCAGTCTGGAACCCACATTACGTATCTGATATTAACACAGTTGAGAAAGTCCAGAAATATTTCACAAGAGTTCTCCACTCCTCTACTCGTTGCAAAATTCTAGACCTAGAAAACCTTAGAACTACACCGCCTTCGAAATTCTAGACCTAGAAAACCTTAGAATTACACCGCCTTCAGTCCAATCTAAGTATAGTATATAAAATCATACATTGCAATGACCTACCTGTCAATGAATACTTCAGCTTCACCCATAACAACACTAGAGCAAACAATAGATACAAACTCAAGGTTAATCACACCACGCTTGATTGCAGGAAATACGACTTCAGCAACAGAGTGGTCAATGTCTGGAATACTCTACCTGACTTTTCCCCCAAATCCCAAAAACTTTAATCTTAGACTGTCTACTATTGACCTTACCCCTTTCCTAAGAGGTCTGTAGGGGGCATGCATAAGCACACCAACATGCCTACCATCCCTGTCCTATTGTTTCTTTTATATATATATTATTTTTCTTATATGTATCCATGTATTCATAATTATGTTTTTACTTATACCTATTATCTTGTAAGCAATTGAAAAATAAAAATAAATAAATAAATAAATAAATAATCATATTCGCAAACCTTTGCAAACATCAGCAGGGGGAAATGATGAGTCACTGCTGAGTGTCAGGACTTGATTAGGAATGAAAGAGAAACAACTAGAAATGTTGTTTGCAAAGCAAAGTAGGCACACTTCTGAGGCATTACAAATTGCACTGAAAACATCTTTCTTTTGTTAGTGATGGTCAGGCAAATGGCTCTCTCAACAAAATGCTTTCTTTTATATAAAAGTCTTTTACTGGTGTTCCAAATAACCAAAGCTTCCACTTCTGTTCTTCTATATGTTTGACATTACAGCTATGTAATCTGTGTGACAAAGACCAGGGCTGCATAAGCTTTAGAAATGTGAAAATAACTCTTTCATGTCTTCATTAGCGTCCTTGCTATATATCAATAAGTGACTAATTCTAGAATTATTGGCCTCCATTAATATATCCCAATATTTCCAGTTCAAGAAACCGCATGATGGACCTTGTCATTCCTTCAGAGCATTTCATGCGTGATATGAAGTTGGAGGATATTGTTCTGAGTTATTTGTCATCTTCAAATTACTTTTTGTTCCAGATGAAATTTGTTATGCCCAGAATCTCACAAGAGGAGAAGACCAATTAGGATGATGCACCCCAATTGCCTTAGAGATCTGAATACATTCCATGAATGAAGGCTAATACAGCCCATTAGGAATTTTCCCAATAATCTCGTAGGCAGGTCTGCTAACTGCCCGATTGAATAAAGAGCAACCAGTTAGTTCATTTGACCAAATTCTTCCTTGAGCAATCTCTCCTTTTGTCACCAAGGAGCTTTATGAAATAAAGGGACAGAAGTGATCACTTGGAGAACTATGTAGATTCCAATCTATTGCTGAAGAAGATTGTAATACTGGTTGTACCAGGAGGGATAATTCTAGGAAAGGTCGTCTTGTGATTTTTTTTTAGTTTTCTTTCAACTTTTTGAATATTATACCCATGATCGATACTGGACTAAGTATGCATTATTGGCACACCATCCACTTTGAAATGATATATCATTTAATAATTCCAGTAATTGTAATTATGAATTATTGCTTCACGATAATTTTGTTATAATCTCTTTATTACTTCCCCAAAAGGTAGTGTTGGAGCTTTCATGTGCACGAAATGTTTCCCATATATCTGCCAGATGGAATAAATGAAAGCATTATTCAGGATGAAGTGGGAGGGAGGTTCTCTGGCATAATTAGTCTGGATGCAGGAACAAGAACCGCCCTCCTGTCCATAGAATAGAACAGATGGGAAGTGCCATCTGCTTGAGTCTGGACTGTATGTTCCATGGGAAAAAGAAAAGACAACACATTTTTTAAAATTCTCTTTTAAGTATTTTTTTTTACCTTCTTTTAGAAATATTTATTAAATCTATTTCTCCCTATCTCTCTTCTTCTTGTACAATTTGTTTTCAGGATTGATGGCACTGTATTAGAATCTTGCAACCTTCCTAGAAAGTAAATTTGTTATTATTACCTGTGATGCCCCCAGCAATATCAGCTCAGTTTATCATCTGCCTACTGTTACATAAAAGGCCATGAGAGGTATAAATGGCACAGAAGCCTTACAAGATGATAGTAGGGATTATTAGATCTTCAACCAGAGAATTCTGGAAGTTTGTCAATCCTAAAAGCCCTAAGGAAACTGGCTATGGTTAGAACACAGAAACATAAACAATTTCTGAACCTTGGCTAGATAAATAGCCATCGAGACATTGGAAAATCCAATTCTTGCTCAGTTTACTTTGACAAGAAATGCTGTACCTGCAAGCAACTGTAGTTGTATGAAGGCTGGTAGGACCTGATGTTATGTTTATGCCCGTTTGATGCTAAGACTGGTCCTAAATAGTTTTTGGACATTTTTAAAAACTCTTGATTCTAGTTTTGCTGATAGACAGTAAAACCATGAATCTCAGTCTACGGATAACAATAGAGTGATCTCAACTTGTGAAAATCCTCAGGCTCTGAAATTTTTTAAAGCATTCCTTGTGCTTTGGGGACATAGGAAGATAGCCAATGCTCTTGAAACTGCTGCTTAGAATACAATATTTGGGAATGAATGTAGCAGGGATACTAGAGACAGGAATTAAATAATGATAACATTCTGTTGAGAACCTTCATCTTTTCATAACTTCATGGTCTTGAAAAAACCAAAACAAAAGTTCTAAGCTACTTTGGAAGTGGCTCTCACTGCATATTGGAAGAATGCTGGGGGAGTGGGACATGCAGACGGCAACGGAAGTTCAACACTTCTATTTTTTTTCCTCCAAATTAATAGCTTCAGGTGTTTTGATAGATTCTCTCATATCTTGAACCATTATTCTTCTGAGAAGGGAGCTATTCTCATTGGCTGTTGCAAAAAAATGCACAACCAAGGTGATTGCGGAGAACAGATTTTTTTTAGTTGTAGTGATTCATAGGTTGTTAATCAATATTTAATTAATAAACTAATAGCAGCATAATTCTTATTCCCTGTTTTTAGAAAATTTAAAGAATTAAATCAAATAGCAGATATGATCAGGAATTTGAAATACTTCTTGGAAAGCTCACCTCCTACAAATTTATCCAAGGATGCAACATTTCATTCTGTTTCATTAAATATTATATCATATTTTAAAATAAAAAGAGCATTTTGACATTATAATTAATTATTACATATAACACATAAATTTAATATTTGTAAACAATTACAGTCATGGTAAGCACATTTCATAATTTGAACCTTGTAATTTATATTTGCTTACTGATCTCCTTTTTGAAAGAACTATACAAAATTGCAAGAAATTTGTTTTCACCAAATAAAGCAGCTGCTTGTTTTGTTTGCCTACGTCTTGTGCCAGGTTTTGAGTGTTTTCTTGCCATTAGAGTTCTGTTTTTCCCTTTTTTTAAGGAAAACAAGTGCAATAGCTTGAACAGACACATTTTACTTCTACTTTTGAGGGGAAATAGCAATAGCACTTAGACTTATATACTGCTTTATAGTACTTTACAGTCCTCTCTAAGTGGTTTTCAGAGTCAGCATATCGCCCTCAACCACTTGGGTCCTCATTTTACCCACCTCGGAAGGATGGTAGGCTGAGTCAACCTTGAGCCTGGTGAGATTTGAACTGATAAATTGCAGTCAGCAGTCAGTCAGCAGAAGTAGCCTGCAGTACTGCACTCTAGCCACTGCACCACCGTGGCTCAAATCTACCTAGTTTCAACTATGGCACTGAATGTGGTCTAGAAGGGGACTCTAGGGAATGAAAAGGGAATCTGGGCAATGCATACATATACAGTAGCCTTTTGGCTTCCAGTTCTGCTTTTAAAGAAGGTGGAGTCCTGCTTCCTCTGTCCCAAGTAAGGTAAATTCAGAGAGGGCAGCATAAAACTGATCTGATTCTAGAAGAATAGAGCTGGTGGTATAATCAAGAAGGAAGGCTGCTACATATGTTGTTTAGTGAGGAGCTATGAGAGAACCATTTGTCTTGCAAACATTATATCAGAAAAAAAACCCAGTTTACTGCAGCTGGTTAGCCATCCATACAGACTAGCTGGTATAGGAAAATATTGGGTAGAAAAGGTTTTGTACAGTAGCTAGGCAACCCAGCTGTGGAAACTTCACAATAGGAAGTAAGACCATATGTAGCAGTTCCTCAGAGGCAGTTGCTAAGGAGCTCAGAGAATTGCATAGCAAACTAACTAGTTCTGTGTTGCTATTTTTGTTAATAGAGTTCCCTCCCTTACTGTAATTGTTGATTTCAAGATTAGTTGTTGCAATAAGTGACAAGTAATGTTTACTATTTTCTTTATATAGAAGTAAAACATTAGAAGTATGTCAATTTTTTAAAAGGTAATCATTTCTCTACTTATTAGATATTTGACTTTCTTCTAAGAGAAAGGAGCTATTGGCCGAAAGTCATCATGATTGAGGGAGGGTCTGAACCACTGCCTAGGTCAACATTGCAATGGCTGCATTACAGTGTTCCATCTGACTTAAGGGGACCCAGTCCCAGTAATAATCTATGACCTCCTTCTCCTCCTCCTCCTTCCCTCCCTCCCTCCCTCCCTCTATATCTCAGACAGAAAGTCCATTGTGATATTTAGAATATACAATTTTAATGTATTTGGATTCCACCCCAAATCAAAATTGTTCTGTACCTGTTTTGTACTAGCAGTTCTTGGTTTTGTAGCTACAAGGTGAAATGGATGCATATATTTCAAATTAAAGTTCAGGGACAATACATAAAAAACTAATTTTCTATATACAGTCAAAATAGGTTGGATTAGTAGAGATTCAAAAGAAATTTGAGTCCAGGTCATGCTATTACCTTTATCAATTATTGCTTGAACAGATTCACTAAGACTTCTGCTTCAGCCACAGTAATTATTAACCTGCTAATCAATATTTGCACTATTTATTAAAATTTCATCTGTCTCTCTCCCTTCCTCCTCCTATTTGCATCACTAAGACCTGAACTGAATTATTTCAAAGGCTTGTTGTTGTTTTTTTAACTTCTGGGATTACAGACTTTTCTATTTTCATGTCTGGAAGTTCCTTATAAACTGTTATTGCTGCTAGCAAAAATAAACCCAGAAAATAAAGCAAACACTTCTTTTAAAAATATAAATTTAATATATCAAGTGTTTTATAGAAAATGTAGCCATTACCAGTTATGAGTAAACTAATTAAGATTGTATCTGAAATAAACGACTAGGGATCAGGCAACTGTTGTGATGAGATGACTTGGGAGTGAAAATACACTCTAGATCAGCCTTCCTTAATATGGTACTCTTCATCTCTCTGTAATTGCCATTATTTTTACTCCCCAGGCATTTAGTCCTGACTCTTACTGGAATTCTAACTTACATACATGAGGGGGAAAAAACTTCAGGTTGAAGAGCAAAAGTACAATACAGGTAGTCCTTGACCTACGGCCACAACTGAGTCCCCAAATTTCCATTGCTAAGCAAGTTATGTGCGTTGCGCTCCATTTTGCAATCTTTTTTGCCATGGTTGTTATACAAATCACTACAGCTAGTTAAGTTATTGTGCAGTCATTAGGCGACACTGGTTTTCCCCATTGACTTTGCTTGTCAGAAGCACCCTGGGAAGGTTGCAAATGACAACTCCAGGACCCTGGGGTGCTGCAACCAAATTAAATATATGCCAGTTGCCAAGCATCCAAAGTTTGTTCGTCTGACTATGGGGATGCCACAACAGTCGTAAGTGGAGGACTATCTGTATCCTATGTCCTGATTTTCTGTTAGGACATGTATTTTTGGAGACAAGACTCCCCTTCTTCCTGCTTCCTTACTTTCACACACATTATAGCAGGTTTTCCGATCTTGAACTGCATTCTCTCTTAATCAAATAATAAACTCTATTTAGCAAAGAGTTGTAGTATAGCTGTACCATACCATAAATCCCCATGCCTTGCATGTTGGACTGTTAGAATACTTCCAGTTCTTGGTGATGAAAACTTTAAAAGTAAATTCCATGTAACTGATTTGATTTTATATTGATATAATTTGGAAATCTAAGTATCAATGTTTATTTATTTTTTCTTCTAGTAATAATTCATATCCATACACTACTTAATTTGAAATAGCTACCATGTATTTACACACAATTACATAAATCCCCTCCCCCAACATTAAATTATTTCTATTTATTCAATATCAAATTATTCCCAAACTGGTGCAGAAAGTTTATGCAAATATGACTGATCCAAATTCAAAATTCAACCTTGGTGGAACAAACAGTAAAAAGCAAAAAGCCAGAAAAGAGGCTTTGGTTGTGTTTTGAAGTAAATGGAGTCATAGTGATTTTTGAGGTTCTTTGTAGTTCCCAGCAGGATGCATGTCAGTTGCCAACTTTTAGAGGGAAAGTTACAAAATCCAGATTTAGTAGAACAAGGTAACACAAAATAATAAAATCTACCATATTCGCATAGATTTTGATGAAAATAGGAACATTTCATACTCTGAATTCCAATTTGAAATCTTTGGAACTTGTGGGACTAAAAAAAAACAACCAATTTAATGTAACAAAATGTTAAAGCTTTGAAACCGATATGAAGTCAATTGTGTCACGCTACTTTGGGATATTCTATAGGGATATCAAACTCATGTCATCACCGCAGCATCACGAGACATATCACAACTTTTTCCTCTTCACTAAACCAGGCGTGGGCATGGCCAGCACGAGACGCATCCGGCCTATGAGTTGGAAGTTTGACAGCTCTGTTCTATAGCTATAAGCAAGTACCTTACTCAACATTGTAAGGGTTATAAACCCAGGTTTCCTCCAAACAGCACAAAAACAGTATAAAGTTTTGCCATAGATATTGGTAAATATAGCAGTACTGGAGTTGTAGGTGTTTACCTGAATCCCAGTTTAAAATGACTATATTTTACCTGTGGATTTATGAAATCCAGGCCTGGAAGTACAAAATAGTACCCCAAAAAAGGTATTTTGGGGTTACATACCTGTATCAGTATTCTATGTTTATAACTCCATTGCTCACAATAACATTTTGTTACACTAAATTGTATTTTTTAATCCCATGAATTTCAAACTGGGGTTCATAGTGTTTACTACAAAAGAAATGTTTCTATATTCATCAAAATCTATGCATATAGATTTTAGTACTGTGTGTTGTCTTGTTCTATTAAATCTAATTCTCTTTTTCTAGGGCCATGAAAGACTAAAGTAACACCCAGCAAAAACCTAAATTCTTTCAAAAACCATAATTTGCTACACCTTGACAAGTTTCTTTGTTCTTCATTTTATTATTAAACTGCCTGGTTGACATTGTTCCCCTTCTTCCTGAAGATGTGTCAATATGTCTGGTGCCACTTATTTGTCTTCCCAAGCTACACATATCAAATTGCAATTTCTCAGAGGACTCTGACCCTTGCTCACCTGAGAGAGATGATATAAATAACCATGCACGGAAATGAAAACACTGATTGGGATTTAAATACCATTTACATAAAACTCTGACTTGAGTACTAATTAATTAAATTATGATCAGTGCATCTTGTCGCGGCTTTGTGATCAGACAGTGAACAGGGTGGGTGAAGATAACAAGAGCCCCTTTCTGAAATCTTTTGGTGGACTAACAATTCACTGCTAGGAACCTAGCAGGAATGGGCATTGTGATTCTAGGCAGGGCTGATGGTATATGCAGAGTTTGAGGTACATTATAAATTATACATTCTATTGTTACTCAGGAATCTCTCACTATGAAAAGGCATCTTAGCGAGCATCAAGGTCAGGGGTGGGATTCTACCTATTCGCTAGAATCAGTTGTTAACATTCTAAGCAGTTCGGAGAACCCGTTGTTAGAAGAAATTACTGGCCTAATCCTGTAAGGAAGGCAGGAAGGAAACATTCTGGTGTTGCTTACAGAAACTGCCTCTCCATTAACCCTTATAATATTCTTGGCAGGACTAGACTTCCTGTCTCAGGATCATCTCTGGAGTTTTTCCCCCCTCCTTTGCTGATACTTTGCTTGTGTGGAGTGACCATTCAAAGTTACAATGGCACTGAAAAAAGTGACTTATCACCATTTTTCACACTTACGACTGTTGCAGCATCCCCATAGTCATGAGAGGCCAGGCGAGGAGATGCGTGCCTCGATGTGAGTGATATTGAGTTGGCCACACCCAGCCAATAACATGACCCCCAAGCCATGTCTACCAACTAAGTCACGCCCACAGAACCAGTTGTTAAAAAATTTGAATCCCACCCCTGATCAAGGTGCACACTTCCTGAGTGTTGAGAGTGAGCAGGTAAGATTTTGCCTGACCATTATTGCAAGAGAATTAAAGTAACAATGCTCTTCTCCATACAATGGAAAGAACTGTGATGTTTTAGAGGCCACAGTCAGAATTATGGTATCCTACTTGCAAGATAAGTGATAATATGTTGTCATGTTGCTAATGTAGCACTTACCTTCTGCTTCTTCTAGTTTGTGCTTTGAACTGCATCCTTCCTTTACATTTTCTACATCTACCTTTTGAATAACAGAAATAACAAAGTTGGAAGGGTCTTGGAGGCTCAGTCAGGAAATCCTATACCATTTCAGATAAATGGTTGTCCAATCTCTTCTAAAAATCACAAATTGTGAAACAGGCACAATTTCTGGAGGCAAGCCATTTTCACTGAGGAAATGTTCTAACTGTCAGGAAATTTCTCAGTTCTAAATTGAATCCCTCCTAATTTCCATCCATTGCTTCTTTCCCATTTCACACTCATTAGCTATTTTCTTTTTGCCACTCCTTCACTTCATGTTATCTCTTGTTTCTTCCTTTACCCTGCATTCCTTGCTAGATTTTTGCATAATTGTTCACCTGAAATTATCTAAATGTGGAACATGATGTACACAGAATGCTTGGCTGCCCAGCCCACTTATTTTGGCTGTCGTTTCCTGTTTTTTGTCCTCATTTTGATCTCTACGTAAGCACGTGCATACTCTGCTCCCAATTTTTCTGTTCTGGATGGACAGACATAAAAATTTTTTTTGGAACATTTATAGAATATTTTCTGTAGACTGATATCAAGACTTACTCTTGGAACAGCAGAAGAACATCAGAGAGTTTGATCTATGTACTTCATAATAATCAGGCTCTGAGAAAAGGCAGTAGAAAAACCATGGAATGACCTCTGCCCTTGTATGTTCATCACATTACTGAAAAAGAAAGGCATAATTTCTATCTGATAATATAATGTACAAGGATGCAGTGAGCTCCTGTAGATAGATTTGATAGACAATCATTTCCAAAACCAGTACGATCTAAAACCAGAGTGTTTTCAAGTGTTAGCTTTTTATAAGAGTTGTGCTGCTTTGCAGGTCATTGATATGTGATGGGCACTGCTAGGCACTGAAACCAAACATTAATTGTGCTCCTTTCATGGTGCCTATTATTACTAGAACTCTCATAGAAGGAGCAAACCCCACAATCATCAGTGTTGTTGATGTTACATGGTTGGGTAATGAAATGCAAGAAACAACAAAGCCCAGAGCGGTTTGCAAGGACACCACAGTTCAACCCTGAACTACACATATTCTGTTCTAGTGGAACTCTCATAATTGTAAAATCAGCAAAAATAATGGAAACAATTAAAAAGCCAACAGTATTCATTAAAACTTTGACTGGAGCTGGAATACATATTTTACAAAGCTTCTTTTGATGTTTGAGATTGATATTGACTATGGCAGGGCAGCCAGAATGTAGCTGGGAGGAGACGTATTAATCTTTAGAGTAGAATATGAAATAGCCCTGAATGTTTCAGTTTATTTCCCTTCAACTTCTTTTGGCCACCCCCTCTTCCTCTGCTCATCAGTGGGCCGAACATATCCTGCTTGCTGTGGCAGATGAAGAGCAAGAGCAACTTTAGCACTGAAAGCATCCATTCTGCAAATGGGATTCTGGCGATCCTCATGCCTGAACTAAGTCAAAGGACTTTATTGATCAGAACAGGGCCATGGTCCTGTAATTCACTGGTTGTATGAGCATATATCACTCTGTTTTAATCCCCAAGTATCTCAAAATAACATTGCTGAAATAAGTGGCAAATGAGTCCCAAAGTAGACACAATTGTTGGCTGAAATATAAGGTAAAAACAAAGGTGAGAATACATGTCCATGTCTTCTGAGAGCTGAAGGGCCAAACAAGTTTGATCTTTCTCCCCTCTGGAAAGTTTATGATGGAAGATTTTATAGTACCCATCTAGGGAATATTGCTGACTTAGAATTTGGGACTGGGAAGACCTTAGTTCAAAACCTACAACAACTATGGAAATCAATGGTGATTTGTGAGAGTCTTTGTTTTACCTCTCTGGTAGGGTTGTTGTGAAGATGAAATGAAAGGGGACATCTTGACTTCTTTAACGCAAAGACAGAATATAGTTATAACTCAAAAGTTAATTAAGCACTGCACACAACAGCCACTCCCCCCCCCCCCATCCAGATAAGCTCTTTCTATTGGCAGAAATCCATGAAATTGGAGTAGTCATAATTCAGAAAAATATTTTTATTGTCAAGGCCCTATATATAGTCCCTGAAAAATCTTTTGAGTACCCCACGACAATATTCTGACTTTCCCCAAATGCCACTAAATTGAGGAAACCCTATATTTGCAATCATTCCTTGTTTTATATTAATTATTTTTTGTGATAGTTTTCATATATGTTCTGAGAAAGTCAAAATTCAAAAAAAAATTTGATTAGGTAGCTATATTATGCTTATTATGCTTATTATAGTTAGCTGAACAGTCAGGCAAATGTTTAGACTGGCTTTGGTATTTTTGTCCATATATCCACTCTTTCCCAAGAACCTGGAATAGCCTTGTGTTATTGTTTAATAATAGTAAAGTACTGTCTCAGGATGTAAACTGTTCTGAGTAAAGCTTCCTTTTGCAATTGACCAATGGTTTTTGTCAATGCCAATGGTGTTCAAGTGGCGCTCCAGATGTTCTGGGATTGCGCCCAACGTACCTATTACTATTGATGTTACTTTTGCTTTCTTTTGCCACAGTCATTCTATTAAGAGTTGTCATGGCACAGTGGCTAGAATGCAGTATTGCAGGCTAATTCTGCTGACTGCTGATTGCCAGCAATTTGAGTCTCACTGGCTCAAGGTTGACTCAGCCTTCCATCCTTCTGAGGTCTATAAAATGAGGACCCAGATTGTTGGGGAAAATATGCTGACTTTGTAAACTGCTTAGAGGGGGCTGTAAAGCCCCATGAAGCTGTATATAAGCCTAAGGGCTATTGCTGATGCTATTTGTAGGTCTTTGAATTTGATTTATTTTATCCAGTTCTTTTTCTTCTTCTGCTATCTCCAGGTATTGCTAGCCACATCCAATATACAGATTTTTTTTGGCTTTCTTACTGACAATTGTTAAGTCTGAGGTGCAATGTGGCAGGTGCCTGTCTCTTTGAATTCTAAAACCTCAGGGGACTTTAGCTTTTTCATTTTTTTATTATTTTTCCATTTTGTGGTCCCAACACAGTTCTTGCTTTCAGACAAAAGATATTTCTTGCAGCTATTCCAATAGACTATTCTTGCTACTTCGTCATGCCATTGTTTGTAATCAATCTGTGTGATCTTCTTGTAGAAGAGATCTTCGTATTCCATTATTTCTTCAGTTTCTTTGCACAAGTGATATTTGCCATCTATTGCTGCCTTCACAATTCTAGCTTTTTTATGCATTTGTTCTTAAAGTTTAATCCTGTGCAGCCAGAATTAGCCACTCTATCTTAAAGCAGAAACTTTTCTGCTCTTAGCCTTCTTATTCTTATCTGTTTTGCATGCTAGGGGTTGTTGTTGTTGTTGTTTTGTGCACTGGACATCTAATAATTTGTCCTGCCATGTCTCTTTTATATTCTTCATTTGATTTTTTTTTCTTAGAAGCCAGTATGAGCTCCTTGGTATTGAGTAAGCCTTCATAGTATACCAGCCTCAGTACATCTTCTTCACTGTCCTTCAGATAGTCTTCCGATCCACTTTTTTATTTTTCAGTTGTCTGGTGTACGTGCAACTGAATGATGGTTGCACAATCAGCCAGATTTTTAGATTGGGTTTAGCATTTTTATCCATCTACTTAGTCTATTTCAAAGACCTGGGATAAGCAGATATTGTTGTTTGATGGTATTAAAGGTAGTGTCATAGGATGTAAAGTCCAAGTAAAGCTACCTTTTTCAATTGACTAATGGTAATTTTGTCAATGCCGATAATGTTCTTGTGGTTCTCTAGATATTTTTCCCTTTCTCCAATTTGTCTTCTTAGCAAGAGTGATAGCACACGCGCACACACACACACACACACACACACACACACACACACACATACTGCTTTACAGCATTCTCTTTACAGCATTCTCAGTTTATAGTGTCCACATATTACCCCCAACAATCTGGCTCCTCATTTTACCAGCCTCTGAAGGATGAGTCAACCTTGAATCAGTCAGGATCGAACTCCTGGCAATGGGCAAAGTTAGCTTGCAATATTGCATTCTAACCATGGCTCCACCATGGCTCTTGTTTCTTCAAAGTTAAATCTTTCAAAGTCAATATTTCTTTCTTCTTATCTTCTTTTGTCTCATGTTGATGTTAGCATTTTTCCTTCTGCTGGTAATAATGATATCTTTACATCTTTTCATTTCTTTCTAAAATTGTATTCTTACTAAATCTTGCAATGCTTGTTCTCAAATATTGCCAGATATGTTCTTTCATTTTTGTAGATTTTTACTTGTGGTACTGCATGTTCTTTTAGTTATATTGTAATGTTATTTTAGTTGGTCTTTCCTTGCTCACTTTGAGTCTTCTACTTCAATTTTGTATTCTGCCGACATCTTATATTTCTGCATACAAATATGATTACACTTTTCCCATTCAGTTATCTTTGTGCTGGTTACACTTTTCTCACTCAATTTAAAAATTTGTAATTTCCATTTACCTGGGTTTTTCATTCATCTTTACAATCTTTTAATAATTTTTGTTATATCCCCTCCTGTGTTTCATTTGTTGTTCTCTCAAATAGTTGCTGTTAGCAATCAAAACCAGAATAAAAATGAAAGAAAATGGCCTTATAATCAATTTATTTCTGATGCCTAATGCATACAATGTTTATGTTTGACCTTGTTCATCAATTTATAGTTATTTTTTTCTAGTTTTTCTCTTTCTTGTTTATCAAAATATAAAACCATTAAAAGTGATTACTTGTTGCTTTCTCTGCCAGGCTTAAATTCTTTGTCTGTAATCATATTGTTTGATTTTTAGTGCTCAGTTATCCTTCATCCACTATTGACTGAAGATCATATAACTGAGTCACACATACTACAGAATATAATTAAGACAGTTCTGTTCTTCTATTAAAGACCTCTTTCGCTCTCAAAACTACGTTTTGGAAGTCTAGTGAAATTGATAAGGCATGTTCCATTGTAACATTCTAAGTCTCTATTGTAAAGACTTTAAAAACTAATCCTAAAAGGACCCCAATATTTTTCTACTGATGATTGCCCTTGGCTTTTGAGTAGACCTTAAAGGAAAGGGGTAAAAGAGGAAAAAAAGAACACCAGAACATTAGTTGGCTTTAAATTAACATAGTTGTAATTAAATTAAATTTGTTAAATGGAATTGATAAAGTATTCATTTTTAAGTATATTTTAAAGGAATTGGTTCTATCTCTAGCAAAAATGTCATCCTTATAATTTTCAGTGCTAAGTACAGAAAATTAATAAGATAAATTCCATAATATTCAAGAATATCCCCCTTTTATTCTAAAAACAATGCCTAAGTACTTTATGACCAACTTACCAGGAATTAATATAGCCTCCCCCAATATGGCCAGTGGTAAGGTTATTAGTGAAATCATTTTTACTACATGTCCATCAAATTCTAGATAATATAGACTATATTACACATCATTTTAACAGGTAAAAGATATAGGAATTGCTCTTCTATAGCTTTTAGGACATGCCACTTATCACTAAAAAATTATTTTTATATTTTGCCTTACTAGTCATTTCTTTATTGTGCTTTATCAGACTCACAATCATTATTTTTGTTTTAACACCTGTTCTAATTAGCTTTAGAAATCTTTGTATCAAAGTTCTGGCAGTAAAGGTTTTATCATCTTTCACAATCATTATTTTGAAGATAAAACTTTAGTAATGCTCAAGTTTCAAATCTTCAGCAGGAATTTATGGGACCTACTGCATCAAAGATTAATTTCCAATGACAAACTGCAGAATGGAAAACGCTTGCTTGAATTACTTACTTTTACTTCCAGTTCGTGCCCCTGTAATCTCTGCAGAGATAGGAACCACAGAAAGCTTAAATGTTGAAACAGATGGTCTCAGAGCTAGGTGGCTGAAGAAGAGTTTGGTAGATTTGCATGGAGGAGATAAAATTAGAAGTGGTAAGGCCTAGGTAATGATGGTGAAGGAGAAAAAGTGATAGACCAGACTCAAGTAGTAGAATGAAAGACAGAAATTTTGACATTGCCATAGAATAGTGACCAAAACATTGGTCAAAAGAGGAGTCTATCAATGCTGGGTATAGCAGTCTATGGAAGAAATGGGTGGCAAGAAGGCCTACTATGGTGATTGATGGCTCTCCTATATTTAGCATTCTGGGTGTGAAGGAAGTGCTGGGGATAATGAACTCTGGGGGAGGCATAAGAGGGTAATTGGTTCCTAGGTGCATTTTTTTATGAAAAATGGATGGGGCAGTAACAGCAGCCTTGATTAGATATTCGACCTACCTGAGTGGATGAATGGTGAGAATGAATGGTGAGTATAAATAGTGCCTCTTCAGTGGCAGGTGATATAGATGGGACTTAGGATGTGAATGAGAAAGAATGAAGAGGAAATGGAGCAAATAACAAATTTGAATGGGCAGAAGGTGTTGTGACAGGACTGTTGGACTGACTGTTACAGAAAAACAAGAATGGGCAGTATTCTTATCTAATTACCTTACAGTGACTGGATATCAGCATCAAACAAATCAAGTTATTCAGATGCCAGAATCACCTCAAACTGTGACTGAGGCAATAAATAAATTTAATAATAATATTGGTACAAGTACATCAGATGGTTGAAGAAGAAAAAATACATTGGATGAAAATCTAAAGGATACTGAAGAAGATGCACTGTTATGCTAGTAACAGCGCAGGGAGGCCTACCAGGGAGGCCTACAATACTGGAGAGACCAAGAAAGACCAAATTAAGAACAGAATGGAGGCATGTGAAGACAAAGCATTACATGGCAGTACATTAAAAATAATTAGCAGGGAAAGCAGACAATAACAAGATTGAGCAATTATGTTATGATTTGTTCCTAGCGTTGGAGTAGTCTACTGAGAACACCATGAATAGACAAGAAAACAAACAAATGGATCATCAAACAAATCAATGCAGAGTTCTCACTCAGGGCACAAAGACCAGGCTCAAATTATCATTTTTTTTTTGACATAGTATGCAGATACCTTCTCTTTGGAGAAATCTATAATGCTGGAAGATTGGAAGGAAAGCAAAAAAGAGGATAAGCAGCAGCAAATTGGATGGACTCAGTTACAGTGGCAATGAGTACATCTTTGGAAGTTCTGAAGAACTGGGTTGGAGATTAGGTGTTCTGGAGATTATCTATATGTATGATTGTTCAGAACCACACTGACTTAATAACACATAAGCAAATACAAATCACAGTGTATGTGAGATGTGTAGGCTGCACCTGGGTGAGATGTCCCCTCACCCAGGTGCAGCCTACTGAATATATCAAGGAAAAACCAAAGCAGCACTTTATCACCCATAAAAATACACTACACACTGTTCAATATTTAGAGGATCAATGGCCTGTTATGTCTTGGGAACCGGTTGGGGCTCCAACCGGGTCCACTCGTTAAGCAAGTTCAACAGCCGTTCCTATTGGCTGGCGTCGTTTGACAGCCGACTATAAAAAGCCGGCTGTCAAGCCAAGCCAGCCGTTGTTCGCAAGCTAGTCTACCCGTTTGGCTGGCAGACGCGACAACCACTGTTCCATCAATAAACGTGTTAATTGCATGCCCTGGTCTAAGCCTCTCTTTCCCTTTGAAACACAACACTGGCGACGAGGATGGGATTTGAAGGCTAGCCAGGAGCATTTCTAAAGGAACAGGAGCCTGCCAGCTGATGCAGCCGCTTGCCGTTTGCTTACAGAGCCATCAGACTCAGCAGCCGTCAGCGAAAAAAGTGAAAGCTCAGGTTAGATCAACCGGGTTAGAGAAGGCCGGGCGCTATCAGAGAAAGCGAGTCGGTTAGAGCACCACAGATAGGGAAAGTCGGGCGCTGAAGCCGCAGCCGCCCGCGCGCGCGAAAAAAAAAGGCGCGAAAATTCTAACGGCTGTCACTGAGCTGCAGCCCCTAGCAAGCTACGGCGCTGAGAGCCTCAGCCGCCTCGATCACAATTGGGCACTATTTACAGAAGCCGTCTCTAAGTGAAGACTCCCCAGTGAAATTGCGAGCGCCTCAGCCGCCTTGCCAAAAAAAAAAAATTTAATAATAAGAAAAAAGGCTCGAATTTTAAAGCGCTGTCAGTACAGCACCACACCTAACGCTCGCGAAAGAGCACTAAAATCCAAACGCCTCAGCAAAGCCGAAGTCCTTGAGTGAGAATAGGGCACTGTAGCCACAGTCGCCCACGCCCCCCAAGCAGCATCAATCCAAGACAACGAGCTCCCTGTGAGGCAGACCAGTCTACCAAGAGACTGAGGGACCCAAAATGAATGTCAATTCAGTATTTCCCCCTTTCAAACCCGATGAGGAAAAATGGGACTCATATAAAAATCGCTTCAACCACTTTATTGATGCTATTGGACTGGCTGAAGCTTCAGAGCAGAGGAAGAAATCCTACTTCCTCAGCTACTGTGGGGCTGTAGTATATGACACTGCCACAGCACTCCTGGCCCCACGAGAAATAGGGAATGTCCCATGGGCAGAGCTGGTGGAAACGCTATCCAACCACTACTCACCAAAACCGTCTCAGATTGCTAGGCGCTTCGCCTTTAGGATGAGGAAGCAAGCCGAGGGGGAATCCATAAATCAATATATGGCAGCCCTGAGGACAGCAGCTCTACAATGTGAGTTCAAAAACTATTTGGACGACATGCTGCTCGACCAACTGCGTCTGTGGGGTGAGGATCTAAAACTCCAGAGGCGTTTGCTGGCTAGAAGAGACCTCAACCTCCCCAGGCAGTTGAAGAAGCCTTAGCTGCAGAACTTGCAGCACAGTCCGCAGCTGAGATCCAGGGCACCGCTCCCAGACCCAGCACTTCCTCCGTACACTCTGAAGAAGCGGTTAGTGAGGATGACCCTGCAGAATACACTGATGTGCATCGCCTCAAACCAACGAGACAGCCGCAGGTAGGAGCGAGGCCAAGAAACAACAGTGGCCCAAAACAAACTCTTTTATGCCTAACCTGTGGAGGTTCCCATTCCGGGCATCTTGCAGGTTCAGAAACGCCACCTGCCACAACTGCCACAAGAAAGGTCACCTCGCAAGAGTCTGCCAGGCAGCGCGCACTTCTCCACAAAGATCTCTTTCCTCTCCTGTTCCCCGAAGGCAAGTAGAAAAATGCCATACTTGTTACCAAGCCAACCACACACTTTACACCCCCAATAAAATTACACTTTCTGTCTTACTAGAAGGTAATCCCTGCCGCATGGAGGTAGACACGGGGTCAGCGCTCTCAATCATATCTTGGGACACGCTTAAGAAGATCCAGCCCAGACTGACAAAGAACCAGCTTCAAAAGTGCCATCTCACCTTGAGAGACTACCAAGGAAAGAACATCCCCGTCCTCGGGAAAGGCAAGTTTCTCGTGAAATTCCAAACCTTTAAAGGCCATTTGCCTTTAGTGGTTGTTAATGGTGCCCTCCCTAGCCTTTTGGGGTTGGATTGGTTCCCCTCTCTCGGCCTTAGTATAAAAGGAGTCCATGCTGTCTCAACTTCTGATGTTGACTCCTTATTTACAGACTTCTCTGACGTTTTTAGTAGCGAGTTAGGCTGCTATAAGGGCACTCCCATCTCCTTCTCAGTAGACCCACAGGCAGTCCCGTTAAGCAAAACCACGTAGAGTACCTTTCACCATCCGCCCCAAATTGGACGCGAACTAGACAAACTACTAAAACAAGGGGTGATAGAACCCACAGATTTCGCTAAGTGGGAGACCCCAATAGTCACCCGCTAAAAAAGACGGTAATCTAAGAATTTGTGCTGACTACAAGACGTCAATCAACCGTTATCTACAGGTTAGCGTATATCCAGTCCCAGTCATCCAGCACCTGTTACACACATTCGAACCTGGCACCATTTTCGCCAAACTGGACATGTCACAGGCATGCCAACAGTTCCCTGTGGATAACCAAACAGCTGACTTACAGACCATAGTTACACACAGAGGGGCATTCAGATGTAAGCGTCTCCAGTTTGGCGTAAGTGTAGCCCCAGGTATTTTCAATCACTGATGGAGCGAATCCTCCAAGGTCTCCCGGCATAGTGCCATATTTCGATGACATCTTAGTCACAGCCAGGGACAGACCCCAACTCATCCAGAGAGTCAGGGCAGTATTAGAGAAGTTCAGGCAGCATGGCCTCAAACTAAAACGGGAGAAGTGTACCATCGCCACTAGACAGGTGGACTTTCTAGGCTACAGGCTAGACGCCTCAGGCATCCACCCGGTGGAATCGAAAGTCAAGGCCATCCACGAGGCGCCCACGCCTACCAACAAAACTGAGTTACAAGCCTTCCTGGGGTTATTGAACTTCTACGCTTCATTTCTCCCACACAAGGCGTCAGTTGCTGAGCCATTGCACAGACTCTTAGACAGAAACACACCATGGCACTGGGGACCCAAAGAAAACCAAGCATTTGTGGCAGTCAAATCTCTACTCACCTCTGAGGCTGTCTTAATACAATTTGACCAACGCCTTCCTTTGGTCCTAGCCGCAGACGCATCCCCTTTTGGGATAGGAGCTGTCTTAAGTCACAGGCTCCCCAATGGCTCCGAGGCACCAATTGCCTTCTTTTCAAGAACCCTTTCAGCGACTGAGCGTAATTACAGCCAGGTTGATAAGGAGGCCTTGGCTGCAGTAGCAGCAGTCAAAAATTCCACGAATTTCTATTCGGACACCAATTCGAACTTATTACTGATCACAAGCCGCTTTTAGGATTATTATCAGGGGAAAAGCAAACCCAGATATTGTCGCCTAGAATGACCAGATGGACCTTATTCCTGGCGGCTTACTCGTACAAACTGGTCTATCGTCCCGGTAAAAATCTAAACCACGCTGGCGCCCTCAGCCGCTGCCCTTGCCAGCCCCAGTCGAGGACCCAGCTCCTGTGCATGCCATTTTTGATGTAAACGAACTCAAGCTGCCGGTGACTGCAGGCGACATAGCATCACATTCCAAGAAGGACAGAACAATCGCCCAGGTTCTGGACTGGGTAGGGAGGGGTGGCGGAAACTAACTATTCAGTTGATTTCGCCCCATTTAAAACTCGCCAGCTAGAGCTCTCTAAGTTGCAGGGATGCCTATTGTGGGGTACCAGAGTGGTCATACCAACCACCCTTCGCATACCCGTCTTGAAGATGCTGCACGAGGGCCATCCAGGAATCGTGCGGATGAAGGCGTTAGCTCGAAGCTACGTCTGGTGGCCGGGATGGACGATCAGATCGCCAAGTGGGTAAGCTCGTGTCGACCCTGTCAAGAATCTAGGGCAGCCCGCCAACCGCCACACCCACAAAGTGGGAAAGTGCCAATGCCCGTGGTCACGGCTTCACATCGACCTGGCCGGGCCAATGCACGGCAAGACCTTCTTGGTGGTCGTGGACGCCTATTCAAAATGGATAGATGTGGCCTTACTTCACACGACCACCACACAGGCAGTTGTTAAAGCCTTGACTCACCTTTTTGTAACTCACGGACTCCCTGACACACTGGTATCCGATAATGGCCCCCAGTTCACCTCGAGCGAATTTAGTAGGTATGTCACAAATCTCGGCATCAGACCGTCCTCACGGCCCCTTTCCACCCGCCAGCAACGGGTTGGCTGAGCGGGCAGTCAGATCAGCCAAGGAGCGTTAGCCAGATTCGGCCCAGTGGGTTGGCATTCTAAACTGTCTCAATTCCTCCTAAGCCAGCATACCACACCGTGCACAGTTACGAACAAATCCCGGCTGAGCTGCTGATGGGGAGACGCCTGAGGACTGCCTTAGACAGGCTGCACCCCCACTACTGCCCAGACACCCCTTTGGGGTCTGACAGTCTGACCAGGAATTTCGCAGTTCAGGACCTAGTGTTTGCTAGGAACTACGCGGGGGACCCACTGTGGGTGGCCGGAAAAGTCGTGGCTGTCACGGGTCCGAGATCTTATCGGATCCAACTCGAAGACGGTCGTATGTGGCGAAGACACCTGGACCAGCTGCGAAGACGACGGAGCAGCCTGACCGGCCCAGACCCGTCTCCACCAGAAGAGCCGCGGGCACCACTCCAAGGTCCAGCTAGGGGTTCCCAGAGTGACCAACCTTCACCAACGGAGCAGAAAGAGCAGGCAGTAGACTGGGACTGCCAGCCGGGAGCACCACCGTTTAACCCCAGTGAAGGCAGAGACTTTTCACTGACTCCAGTTCCTGCACCGAGCCCTGGTCGCCACAATACGTACCCTGATCTGGAGTCCGCGAACTCGTCTCCGCCAAATGAATCTCCTGAGTTACGTCGCTCGGGTCGCCAACACAGACCACCGGCGTATCTCAAAGATTATGTGTGTTCTCATCTGGGGGGAAGGGGTGTTATGTCTTGGGAACCGGTTGGGGCTCCAACCGGGTCCACTCGTTAAGCAAGTTCAACAGCCGTTCCTATTGGCTGGCGTCATTTGACAGCCGACTATAAAAAGCCGGCTGTCAAGCCAAGCCAGCCGTTGTTCGCAAGCTAGTCTACCCGTTTGGCTGGCAGACGCGACAACCACTGTTCCATCAATAAACGTGTTAATTGCATGCCCTGGTCTAAGCCTCTCTTTCCCTTTGAAACACAACAGGCCAGTTCTCTGTAAGCAAAGCAAATCATTTGTTTTCCGTTTTGTATGACTAGATAGCTTATTTGCCTATTTTCTATTCGGTTGGGTTAACTTATCATAACTGTAGCCTCTCTCAAAAGGTTAAAAGTATCATGAGGCTGCATGCATCATTTGCAATGCATTTTTTTTTTGGATAAAACTGGCAGTGCTTTGGGCAGTAGCCAAGATCTTCAAGATGGCATATCTTTGTCTGCATATTCTCTGTTTTGGACAGCTTGGTAGTTATGATTTAAAATGCCTGCAGCTGCAGGCAAGATGCCCAATTTTAAATTGTCTCTTGCTGCCTTGGCCATTAGCAAGATGTACATTGTTTAACGTTTCAGAAATCTGAATACTTATAATATGAACATATATGCCATTTACCTATTATAGATGATTAGCTGCCAACTTAGGGCTGCTTTAATTTTATGCATTCTGTATGTCCCAGTATTCTTCAAATTGTTTCTTTAAATGTAATCATAACCTTTAAAATGTAAAGATTATTTTGAATTGTAGTTTAATGGTGTAGTTTTATTTACAACTCGGTTTTTTAAATTTATTTTTGTTCTCAGAAAGTCAGACTTGGTATTTTTTAAATAACTTGAAAGAATATAAACATTGCCTTGTTCCTGAAAATAAAATGTTACTTCAGCACTTTTACAACTTGCTAGTTATCCATGTGTTTCACAAAAAAACAAGAGATTTATGAGACAAAGAGCATGAGACTGAGGAGGAGGAATTATTGATTGTCTTAGCTTCTGTTTTGACACAAAAGCTGGGTTCTGGATTCAAGAACTTGATTCTCCAAAGATAATCCAAACAGGGGATCCTTCCAACTCCTTGAGGATTTATTTTAAATAAGCCACAATTCTCCTCCATAATTGAACATTCAATAAGAAACAAATAAATAAATTAAACCTTCATTATGAACAGATGTGAGTTATTATTATTATTATTATTATTATTATTATTATTATTATTATTATTATTATTAAATATATATCTGATGCCATTAAAATTGTCAATTCAGTTTAAAAAGCCGAGTAAATTTGATCTGAATGAGTAAATTAATTGAGAATGTCAGCCTGAATAGTCAGATCATTATCATGATTCAAATCAAATTGGGAAATTGGGTAGAGAAAATTGATATAATTGAATCACTTTTGAACTGAATCTCTGAATTAAAAATTTCATACCTAATTGGCTGCAGCTCTTTTCCCCTTACAGGCTTTCGTAATAAAAAAATGCCTCATGGGAAAAAAAAATGCTTTACATTGTGAAGATTCATAAAACCCTGCTTTTGATTGCTATTTTATTTTTGTATTAAACCACTATGGTTTTTTAAAATTGGATTTGAAGAAAAAGTTATTTAAAAGAGTAAGGGATTAATTACTATGGAATGGAGAGTGTGTGTGTGTGTGTGTATATGTAATTACTATGGGATATCCAGAAAAGGAAAAAAATGAAATATTGTTGCTGTTATGAAATTTATGTATACATAAATGTAAATGTGTAAGTTTCATGTCTGACTTCTCTGCTGCTTAATTCAAAGCAAACATTGTGACCTCTTTACCATTATCTATTTCCCAGAAAATATGAGAAGTGAAAAAGACTGTTTGGCTAATGGGCAGGGCTTTGAACTTTGTGGGTAAAAAAGGGTAAATAGAACTTTAATCCATGCTATTCCTTTCTTTTTATTCTCTTAGTCTCTTGTTTTCATTCTTTTCATATAATTTAATGCAACAACAACAACAAAATTTCTGACTTGAGAGTTAGTTGTAGTCTTACACTGTCATACACAGAATGTCATAGTACAGGATTTTAAATTGAACCATCCCTGACAAACAATAGCGGATCTCTGCTTAAAGACATTAAATGAAGTGATGTTCACTATCTTTCTGGGTAATCGGTCCTTCTGTCAAACTTTTCTTATAATTAGATGCTTTTTTCCTAACATTCACTTGGACTTCTTCTGTTCTTTCTCCTTCTTCCATTCACCTGGAACTTGCCTTCCTGTAACCTAAGACCAGTATGGCTGCTCTGCATTCAGGGATCCTATAGAAGCTTATTCTAAACTAGGATGACAATATTTCCCGGGCAAATTGACAGGATTACATGCCATGCAGTCAAATACACGATCTCTATTTCTCCTACTGTGGTCATTTAATGTCTCAGGGTTTTCAACAAAGCTAAGAAAACAATAAAAATAATAGATCTAGATGTAAAAAAATAAAAAATAAAATTAGATGTAAACTGACAGGGCAAAATCGGCAGCCTATGGCCTAACTAGTCAGCTAGATTTTAAAATCTGAATTCCCATACTTTTTTTTCTAAAGTCCCAGAATTAAAAAAAAAAAACACATTCTAATTAGAATGTTTTTTATGCTTTATCAACAGCAGTAATTTGTTCGTTTGTTTAAAATATTTATATGGTCACCCATCTTAAGCAACTTTGAGTAGCTCCGAGCAACAATACAACCAAAAAGTATAAAACAATCATAAAACAGTAAAACAGCATAACCATAGAACCCTGCAGTTTAATTATTCTCCCGGGGTCCCCCATAGCAAGATCCAGTTGACTTCATTCCTTTTTTTCTCAGGGGTGGGATTCTACCAGTTCGCATCTATTCGCTAGAACCAATTGTTATTACTGGCCTAATCCTGTAAGGAAGGCAGGAAGGAAACATTCTAGTGTTGCTTACAGAAACTGCCTCTCCGTTAACCCTTATTACATTCTTGGCAGGACTAGACTTTCTGTCTCTGGAACTTCTCTGGAGTTTTTTTCCCCTCCTTTGCTGGTACTTTGCTTGTGTGGAGTGACCATTTAAAGTTACAAGGGCACTGAAAAAAGTGACTTATGATCATTTTTCACACTTACAACTGTTGCAGTATCCCCACAATCATGAGGCCAGGTGAGGAGATGCGTGCCTCGATGTGAGTGATATTGAGTTGGCCACACCCAGCCAATAACATGACCGCCAAGCCATGTCCACCCAGTCACATGACCAAGCCACGCCCACCACCTAAGTCACGCCCACAGAACCAGTTGTTAAAAAAATTGAATCCCACCCCTGTTTTTTCTATCTATACAATCTATCCCAGCACCATAATGGCCTTCTGAAAGGCTAAAAGTGTGGGGGCCTTTTGAATTCTGGGGGACGAGAAGAAGGTTTTTTCACAAGGTGGAAGCACCACAGGAAAGATCTACTTTGAAAGTCCCACTGGGGAGCAGGATTTCAGGAAAGAGACCTGGATCATGCCTATCTTTCCTGGGTGATATTGGAAAAATATTCCAAAAAATACCAATAAAAGGCACCATCTGCCCTTGTGGGTTTATAGAAGTAGAATTTTTAGGACATATTTATGTTGCTCTTTCTCTTCATGGATTATTCTTCTGTAGTGGTAAAATGCTTGCACATCTCAAGGAAGGCATATACTATATGTCATAGACCAAAATCAAATTAAATATGATTCACTGGAAAAGGAAATGATATCACTATTTCCCATATTCTGCCACAAAAGCTCAATGGAGAACCACAAGTGAAAACATAGATATGTAACTACAAGATGTCTCCCCCAGGTCAGAAAATATCCAAGAAGCCACTGGGGAAGAGGAAAATGAAAATATTAATAATATTATTTTTTCATAAAATAGCTAAATTAAAGTTGAAGTTATGTCAAACTGCTGAGATATCTAAAGGCAAAATGTGATCGTGTTGCTACAAAGAATTTTTTTATGTGTGTGGAATGTCATAATCATAAACCAGGGTCAGAGCAAAAATGTCAAATTTGAACATTGACATTTCAAAAATCAACAATAAAGTCAAGAAACTATAAAAAGAAGATGGTGTAATTCAGTCTACTGTACAAAAACAATCTCTAATAAATGACATATTGATCACTGATCTAGAATCAGGCATTCTGGAATGTGAAGTTAAATGGCTCTTGAAAATATTTCTAAGTACAAAACTGTGGGAGATGATAAAGCATCTGCTGAAGTGACTTTGTAACATAGTCCTATACAATGATCAAGTTAAAGAGCTACATGGACAGCAAAAAAGTTCCAAAAGTTATCTACTTTTTACGTTTATCTCATTGATTTTGACTCTGTGTATATCATATCAGTTGAAGTAGTAAAAGACTTTGTCTTTCTAGGCCCCCAAATTCACATGGTGGCTGTACCCATGAAATAAAGTGACATCTACTATTTGGGAGAAAGACTATGTCAAATATAGAAAAAATATTGCAGTACAAAAACAGCACACTGACAATAAATGTGCCCATTCTTGAGGTTATGGTTTCCCAATTGTTACATATAGCAATAAAAACTGAACTATCTGAAAGTCTGAGTAAAATAAAATCAGTGCCCTCCCAGTGTGATGCTGTAGAAAATGATAGTGGATACCTGCAAGGCAAGAAGAATAAATATTTAAATATTAGACAAGAATCACTGGAATGTTCACTAGAAATGGTTATAATAAAGCTGAAGCTTAAATGTAACATGCATGAAGCTCCTGAAAGAAGCAATGATTCATAGAGAATACTAGTGAAATGATATTCATCTGATACTAAAGAGCTGAAAGCAATTGAACTACTTGTCTTATCGCAATGACAGTAGGTCTTTTCCAACTGCCTCCCTACTAACTAAATTCCTGTGTGCACTGATAAATGATTCAATTTTTTTTAATATATTTTATTTATTAGCATATGTTCATCAGACATATAAGATTGTTAGATTGTGACACAGTTTGTTATTTTTAAAGTTTAATGATTGCTCAATGTAAACTACAGTCCATGGGCTAATAAATCATTTATTTATTTCTGCAACCTGTATGCTATTCAATTCTATACTGGTATATTCAATTCTATACTAGCTGGTTCTTATCCTTTTACCTTAATTCAGTTTTAATGATTATTGATTACATTGCATTCCTTTTACTTTAGGCCTGAATGTATGCATTTTCAGTAGTGATGAACTAGACAATAAAAAATGCAAAATCTAGATACACATACGCACATTTACTCAGCGACCATACATGTGTTTGGAGACTATCATCCAAACAACTGCAATAATTGCAACCTCCTGTCATATAAAATAGTCATGACAAAAGGATTTACATTTTCTCAAAAGAAACATAATTACACTATTTCAAATGAATGCATTCTGTTATAGCAAGTATGTTATATGTATATTTGTTCAGAAAATACATTTCTTGTAAAATGAAAAATGTGATATAAATCCATTTATTTTGCAGTTTAAAAAGTTACATTAGAATACATCAGAACTGAGCCTTGAAAAACTTAGTACATGAGATAACCTAGTACTGGAACATATGCTTTGATTCCTCTAAATTAAATTTCAGGCATCCTCACAGATGGCTGAGAAAATAATGTCTGAAATTCTGGAAAGCTGCTGCTTTAGACAGTGCTGAGCTAGATGGCAATTTATTATTATTTTTAAATTATTTAGACCCTTACTAAAACATAAGTAGTGCCTTTGAAAATGCATACTTCCAGTTCTGACATATTTGAACATAAGATGTAAAGTCTCATTTTAAAAATGTTTATTCTATCAGCCAAAAACCCTGCAAGTAGGCTTTTGGAGCAAATGTATATTTTGAAATTTAACCAAGCAGCTTTTTATATTTGTAAAAAATTGCACAAATTATGTATTTTAAATGTCTAATCCATGATGTATACCAGGGGTGGGATTCTACAGGTTCGTACTTATTCGCTAGAACTGGTTGTTAACATTCTAAGCAGTTCGGAGAACAGTTGTTAGAAGAAATTACTGGCCTAATCCTGTAAGGAAGGCAGGAAGGAAACATTCTGGTGTTGCTTATAGAAACTGCCTCTCTGTTAACCCTCATTACATTCTTGGCAGGACTAGACTTCCTGTCTCTGGAACTTCTCTGGAGGTTTTTTCCCCTCCTTTGCTGGTACTTTGCTTGTGTGGAGTGACCATTCAAAGTTACAATGGCACTGAAAAAAAATGACTTATGATCCTTTTTCACACTTACGACTGTTGCAGCAGCCCCAGTCTTGAAAGGCCAGGCGAGGAGATGCGTGCCTCAGTGTGAGTGACGTTGAGTTGGCCAAACTCATACAATCACATGACCACCAAGCCATGCCCACCAACTAAGCCATGCCCACAGAACTGGTTGTTAAAAAATTTGAATCCCACTCCTGATGTATACACACCTAAAGCAATCAATGTGACCCTAAAGATCAGATATGCAGGTGTGGTATGAGATGACCCAACCTTAATTTACATTCCTTTTTATTAGCTGTATTCTATGATTTATATATTGCTGACTAAAAAATGATTTACCCATGCTGTGTGATGTTTGATAAAAGCAGTACCAAACATATTCTGATTAGTACACGCATGCCAGTTACCATCATCACAACCTACCCTCCATGATTCATGATTAATGGAGAACAAAATATCACAGAAAAACATGGTGCAGGAAACCTGGAAGGGTATAATCATCTTGAAAGCTGATGCTGAATAGTTATGGCAACTCATTACTGAGCAAATTGCTTGCAAACAAGGTACAAATGAATGGAAAAATCTTTCTTCTTCTTCTTCTTCTTCTTCTTCTTCTTCTTCTTCTTCTTCTTCTTCTTCTTCTTCTTCTTCTTCTTCTTCTTCTTCTTCTTCTTCTTCTTCTTCTTCTTCTTCTTCTTCTTCTTCTCTCTCTCTCTCTTTCTCTCTCTCTCATGTTCTCTCATTCTTTTACAACCATGTATTTGGTCATGACCTTTCCTTAGCTTCTTTTTGCTTTGTCAACATAACATTGGACAGGAAGCTTTTTGTAGCTAAGTCACACATGTGCCTGGGTAAAATGTGAAAGAGGGAGGGAGGGAGGGAGGGAGAGAAAGAGAGAGAGAGAGAGAGAGAGAGAGAGACTGAAGATTGCCAATAAATACCATAAAAGGATTAATATACAATAGTAAACTGAAATTACAAAAAAAAACATTTTTAGTATCCAGCTTCTTACAGGTAATTGTTTTATTTGCACACTCAGGAGAATGTAAAAGTGTTTAAATGGAATGCAATACCATCTTTTTTAGGAAGATGGTACCCATCTAATGTATGCATCAAGGTTCAATCTTAATGTTCCTGCCACATAAGAGATCTGGGATAGTTAAGTTTCTTTGCAGTGTTATTTGCCTGATGGAACAGCCTCCTAATCCAATATGAATAATTGCATTGCCAGAGCTATTCAGCTGTCAATATATCTATTATTTTGTTTCAGTAAATTATTAATTAGTTTTATGACTTATACTGTATTAACTTTGTCCAAAATTCCATTTTCTATTGTATATTTGGAATGCAATAATTTTTAAAAATAGAGATTATGAGCAACAGTAAATTAAAAGTACCCAGTAAGTGATCCTTCAATAAAGATTAACATAAAAGTAAATAACTATAACTATTTAAAAATAATTTTAAAACTTTGCCAAGTGTTTGAACTCAGAACATTTAATATGAATTTAGAGTAAACTTGAATTTGGAACATTTATTTACTTTGAAGTACTTTTAAATTAAATAAATAAAACCTACCCTCATGGGAATAAGTACTGTTTAGATTTGCTAAAGGGAATGATTGTTTGGTTTCATTAACAAAGCGGTAAAGGAAGATCATCTGTCTATAGAACTACTGAGTACTTCCCCCTTTAATTTTACCATGACTTTTTGAATTACAAATTGAAGATGATAAATGAACCTCTTATGGACTTTTTGTAGAAAATGGAAAAAGATAATTTGGTTATTTCTGGATTTGTCAATTAAAAAGGATTGATTATGGGAAGAAGAGAATAACGATCCAGAAGAATCTGGATAAGCTTAAACAAAATGCAATTCAGTGGTGAGAAAAGACTTAGGCAAGAAAAACTAAATGCATAGGTATAGAATAGGTGGTACCTGGTACAAAAGCAGTAACTATGAGAGGGATCTAGAAGACATAGTGGACAACCACTTGAGGATGAGCCAGCAGTCTGCTTCAGCTGCCAAAAAAAAGGCAGCCCTAGGTTGCATTAACAAAGGAATAATATCAAGATCACATGAAGCAATAGTACTGCTATATACTACTTTGGTAATATTACACTTGGAATACTGCATCCAATTTTGGTCAGCACCATACAAAAAAGACGTTGAGACTCTAGAAAAAGTGCAGAATAGAGCAGCAAAGGTGATTAGAAGGCTGGAAGCTAAAACATATGATAAATGATTGCAGGAACCTGGATAAGACTAGTTTAACAAGGAGAAGGGTAACATGATAGCAGTCTTTGAATATATGTGGGGCTGTCACAAAGAACAGGTGATCACCCATTCTTGAAAGCATCTGAGAGAAAGTATTGAATGGAAATTTATCAAAGAGAGATCCAGCCTAGAACTAAGGAGAGATTTCCTGACAGTGAGAACAATTAATCAGTGTAATGGCTTGCCTTCAGAAGTTGTGTAAACTCCCTCACTGGTGATTTTTAAGAAGAGATTGGATAGCCTTTTGTCCAGAATGGTATAGGATTTCCTACTTGAGCAGAGAGTTGAACTAGAAGATCTCTAAAGTCCTTTCCAACTTGTTATTCTGTATTCTGTATGATGTAATTTCAGCGTGGGAAGAGAGAGAAGTTTGTTTTTAACTGCTGTGATAATCGAAAGTCAAATCTTTTTTGTTTGTATTTCCTTTCTTACTTTTTCAGTTCACATCGTTTTTTTCTTTTTTTCTTTAATCTCATTTTCTATTATTTCATGCTTATCTTTTATCTTTGATTTTTTAAAATAAAATTATTTTTTAAAACACAAGAAATTCCACTTCTTAAATTAGATTTTTAACTGCTTTCTCATTCCATATACATGTGTGTGCTTGAATATGAGAAAGTAAGATAACAGATTAAGAAAACAACCTTGAAGAAATGTCTGAAATCACTAGTAATCAGTGCTGAATTCTCTAGTTGGAGATCCTATGTAGATATTTTCAGACATAAATAAAATAGAAATGTCCTGAGGATAAGTAATCTCTGACATTTTACAGTATCTCATCTAAGGAACCCTCTGAATTAATTTCATGGGTGAAGAGGAGAAAGGAGAGTGGTTGGCACTGGCTACATTTGGCTCTGGCCCTGCCAAGCCCCAGTATGATCCCTGATTATCCATGTTGGCACATGACCCCTTTTTGAGAGAAGGATTCATGACCCTGCTCTATGCAATTCCTAAGAAAAAGAAATGAGATAGTCAAAAGTTATTGTTTCTTCAGGAATGATGCTGTAATGATTTATTTTGTAATATAAGGCATTCATATAAAATGTCAGGAAAGTTGACTTCACATTATTTAAAAGAGAATATATACATTTAGTCTGAATGACATTTCCTGCCAGCAGCAGCAGCAGCTATCGCCATATGCCACAAAAATGTGGTGTTATATTCAGAACTAAAATGCTTAAATAGATGGGAGGGCAGGATGGTAGGTAGGAAGGTAGTTTGAGAGGTTGGTGGGTAGATGCTGGGACATTGTTTTAACCTTTCAAAAGAATAAACAGGGACAAAGAATCCAAAGCACAACAGGAAATGCATGTTGTTGAAATCAGCTACTGAAATAAATGCTTACGAAGGGAACAAAGGGGAAAAGGTTGTTTTGATGTGCCAGACAATAGCATCTTTCAGAGAAGTTGGAAAAGAGAAACCTACTGCTCAACTTTCCTAACCAGAAAGTCTATTCCCAGATTCTAGCAGAAATAGTCTCAACACAGTGGTGGGATTCAATTTTTTTTACTACCGGTTCTGTGGGCATGGCTTAGTGGACGTGGCAGGGGAAGGATACTGTAAAATCTCCAGTCAGAGGTGGTATTTGCCGGTTCTCCGAACTACTCAAAATTTCCGCTACTGGTTCTCCAGAACTGGTCAGAACCTGCTGAATACCAACTTTCCTTTGAAGGCATTAGACTGAGCAACTTGACTTTCAGGATAATTTGATCACTTTCTCCTGTTTGTTCACAGCTAGCTGAACTGAAAACAACCAATATTATGTATTTATATTATATCTTCACACAAGTCATGCATTGCTAGTTAAAAACAGGCTTGTTAAACCATTGACAACGTAGTGTACTTTACAATTGCATAAGTTTGTAGATTGTATGTTTTCCCAGCTCTTCTAGGATTTCTTCTTTGGGGAAAAAAAGGAAAATACAGTACATATAGTCTTTGAGTTACTACGACAGGATTACTGTCACTAAGTAATATGGTCATAAAATGCAATGTCACATGATTGCATCAATTATGGATGGTAATCTGTTTTTTTTACTCATTTAGTTTATATGCTGCCTATCTCATTCTCAGGTTGCCACCATAACCCTGAGATATTATGATGCTACACACAGTACTGAATGAAAAAAAAGAGTTACAGCTTCACACTACTATGTAATTATCGGTGGGCATTTTTAGAGTGTGCTGTTCCAGAAATATATACAGTAGAAATAGTTCCTGTTGTTAGCATATGTGCTTTCTCACAAATAATATTTTAGCTGCTTGAATAGATCTTTAATAAAGCCGGTATGGCAAGTGTGCCTCAATATTCCTCTGTAATAAAATATCTTAGTAATACAAATATCCCACATTTGTGTGTTTCAGATGCAGAAAGTCCCTGCAAAACAGGAAGAAAAATATTTGTCCAAGACAGTACTAAGTTTCTATGTTACTCTTGTTTCTCCGCATTTTATCTCTGCCTATTCGTGCTTGAAACACTTACCAAGTATCTTGAAATTAACCTAAATGAGATGCCCCTTATTGGAAGTTGGAAAGCAAAGGAGAGACAAGTCAACCAACTAGAGACAAAGTTCAACAGATAAAAATATGAGTATTATTTCATGCCTCTGTTTACCAGGCTTGTCCTATCACCAATGCCTGATGGAAGATGACAGAAAATCAATGATGAACAATCAGGGAGAGCATAATAATCACAACACTCTGAGATCCTCAGTGAAAGACAGGATATAAATCTAACAAATAGGCAGATAAGAAAATAAAAACAATATATAAATTTAGGTGATGTAAGCAATGGACTTTTTCCCCTTCGACCCAAAAAAGAATGAACTTCTGAAAGCTAGGCACTTCAAAAGGAATTCTTTATTTAAAGGAAATGATTCCAATACTAGTCAAAGCAGAATCTAAGATGCTTCCAGGCATACAATAACAGATAAAGGGAGTTAGAACCCCTCCCCTTATTTAGATGTGGATTTTGTCAAACAAAGAACCACAATGTTAATTCCCCCCTCCCTTTTTCTGAGAGTGTATCTTACAAGAGTTTCCCAGGGATTATCTTCCAGAGCCGGAATTTTTATGGTCCCTTCTCCTCTTGCTATCTCTCCAAGAGGTGACAAGTTTCTAGCCATCTGGCTCCAGTCCTCCAGTTGTATATCATGTGCAAGTTATACAGATTCAATATAAGATTTAATATATTCAGGTCACATCAAAAAGGATTACTTATACCAACTCCCCCCCTTCTTCTATTGAAGAATGGCAGGTACACGGATCAGACAGGTGGGATAGCTGATCAGAAGAAATTTGGGCAAATTGGAACAAAATAATTAAGCAAACCAGAAAAGCACTTTATCTGTATATTACTACATTTATAACTTCAGTAGACCTGCTATCCCTTTGCATCTAGCCCCTGGTTAGTGAACATCTTTGCCATACTTTGATTATAGAAGCCAAAACTAAAATAGATGCTTACTAAAGGAAGTAAGAGCCAGTTTATAATCCTTTAAATGGGCATGTACAGTAAAGATAAAGACATTTTATATCATTGTAATTCTATTAATCCTGTAATAATTATGTTAAAGCTATAGATATTTCAATTTAAAGGCTACAATACTCACCACATTTTAATTTAACGGGGATACTGTCTTAGGAAATTGATGGATTCTCTAATTGGGGAAATTCCCATTAACTGTAGTTTTCTTGTGCCTTTCCCTCTTTTTCACAGCAAAGCTATCAGGTTTTCTTCTCTAGCCTCAAAATTACTCTGGGCATTAGATATGAGAATATGACTCTGAAGAAATTATAGAAAGGGTTGGAACATATGAGGACAAGCTAATCCTTTTGTACTTAGTGATTATCAGTTCTAACATTTGCATTAGAAAGCATTTCTAGAAACTAGGTAGGGCAACGATCTATCAAGCCTGCAGAGAACAGTCTGAATCATTCACACACACAATATGAAAAGGTTGTCCCATTCTATTTGTGAACACTAAAGGAAAAGTGAAGTGAGATACTATAAAAAAAAAGTCTTATTTTCCTTTTTTCTTTTCTACAGACATTTTGTAATACAGTAGCACATTACTTCACAAGTGATGAGACATGGCATTACCCCAAATCACCATCCTTTTAAGAACAACTCAATCTGAAAGTAATATGCAATTAGACTTATGTTCTGATTTTAATAGCAGAGTTCTTTTAAAAAATGAAGAGGAGGCACCATCTCCCCTTTATCATCATTTTGTTCTCTTTTAACTGTCCAGGAATGTGAATTTATTGTTTTGCTGTCCACTTTAGTATTGTCTCCACTATTTATTCCTTTCATTTCAAGCAGTTTTGAAAGTTAATACTAAGACAAAATATACTATCCACAACCCATTTAAATAGTTGCTTCTGGTTGATAGGATTGTCTGATTGCCTTAGGATCTGTTCTTCAATCACAATAAGTGCTTTTTATGGGTCATAATCAGCTTCCCGATAATCACACATGAGGCAGGATCCACCAATATATTCTGTTGGTACTGAAGAATGCTTTGATTGGGTATGCAGGTGGAGTCCAATTTCCACAAATTTATTTCTACATTTAAAAAGGAAAATCTTTCAAGAAGCTTGAAATCTTGCTGAGAGTACAGTTCCCCCTTTTGAAACTTACTATCTATTTTTTAATATAGATATAGAAAATAACCACTGTATTTTTGCATCAAAAAATATTCTGCTTAAGCCAATGCCTATTTATACCATCACATAAAGGAAAAATGGGTTGTTATGGTGACAATTGTGTCACTAACCAATGGTTTTAACCATTGTTTCATTGGAGTTCTTGCCCATATTCAAGTTTTCCCATACATTTCCTCCATGCTGTGTTCTTCTGATATGCTCATCTTAACTTCCATCATCTTCAGCCTGTATGACTATCGGAATCTATAATCAATCCCATTGGAGGGAGGAGACTGGGTAGGTTATTTTTGAGAAAGTATATTTTCAATAACTTTCTAAGTACCCAGCATTAAATTAGGTACCATATCCTCTGCAAGTAATTGTATTTTCATAAAGATCAAGAAAGAATCATCATTCCTCAAAAATAAATGCTCCTGAATTACAAAGCCATATTTTTTAAGGCTGAAGTGCTTTTTATTCACAAATTTGCAATTCTGCTTGACATAATTCATAAATAGCCCATCATCTCATCGGTGTGTTCTGGCAATTCTCTGCTTAGGATGTTTTTCTTAATATCAATGTGCAGTACAGTCATTCACAGGTAAATCCCTTCTATTCCACACAATAAATTTCTCCTTTCTGATTTCTACATATTATTCTTTTACAAGGATTATTGGTTATAACATATTTGTTTCATGTTTAGCAAGAAGCTCAAACAAACATACATTATTCCTCCAATATCTATGAAGAAGTTTAGACTAACATAAGCATGGGCAAACCAGTTAGTCTCTTGCAGATTTAAATCCAAATTTCCCTAAGTGATATATTTTCCTCTTCTCTCAAGGATCAAAGAAGCACATTGATGTGTGTGTGTGTGTGTGTGTGTGTGTGTGACCCTGCTGGGGTCTATTTTCATGGCATTTACCAGTGCAATGTAGACGTCCGATTATATTGTATGGGGAGATATATTTACGTCAATATATTGGCAATATAATGTTCTGTATTCTCTCCCACACTCTCCTCCCATCTCAGCTAACCAGTTTCTAAAATGAGAGACTAGTTACATTTCTGCAGCTACAGCAGTGAGATGAATGCTTGAAAAGCTTTGCTTTTGTTAGATCAGAGAAGCAGATGTTGTAAATTATATACTTGCAAAAGGAACTGTGGGAACAATTCCATGCATCACCTCAATAATTTGTTGGCTTTTTCTCTTGGCACACTGAGTGGGGGAGAGGGCTCTCTGTTTAAGAGTGAAGGGCACAGAGCTCTTCCATCAAATCATTATTCAATACCAGTCCTCTCCCTGGATTCTGCTTCTGTGTCCTAGCAGCAATGACAGCTCTCTTGCCTCTCTTCTTCATTTCACCACACGGAGAACATTCTGGAAAGAGCAAGAGCAAAGCATGGAGGTTTTTTTTGCAAATGTTGTGTTTTTGACTATTCTTTGGGGAATAGAGATTCGGAGAAAATCTAAGATTCCACTTTTCAGACAATTATCCATTCCCATAGGCTAACATCAATTATAAAGAAAGTGAGGTAGGACCTGCCCTCAGAGTTACTAATTTAAAAGTAAGATACACAAAGGAACCTAGCATGTCGATACCAGACATAGCTACACAAGTTTTGTGTGCAACCACTCTCTTTATGCGGTGTATACAGCCTCCTTCCCAAAGTTCCCATCAGACTGTAGTTATCAATATGACAAAAAAGAAAATAATTCAAGACATAGGGAATAATCATACAAATTGCATTAAATTAAATTAATCTTATTCCATGGTGAATTATATTGAACATGGGCTGGAAAAAAAGTAGACCCTCTGGCTTCATGAGGATGCAGCTACTATGAAAGTAAGCATGTAGAACAGTACTATGCTAAGCTCAGTTGAGGTAAATATAAAATGGAATAGCAGTTGTAAGTGTGAGGATGGTTGTAAGTTATTTTTTTCCAGTACCCTTGTAACTTTGGTTTCTAAATGAAAGGTTATAAGTCAAAAACTACCTGTACTTTCCAAAAATTTGGGGGATTGGTGATGTGGAGCCAATGAACCGTTTTATGGTCAAGGTGCTAGAATAAATTTGGTAAAACTAGAGAGAAAGAGGGACATGAAAGTCACCAAGGAAAGATCTTCTAGAGCTGGACCTTGGTGTGGAACAAGTAATTTTAGTGGTATGTATGAAATCTAGGACATTACTCTAGATATTATTTAATAACAAAAAGCTGCTTAATAATGCTCCAGAACTAAAGTTTTCTAATACAGAATATTTTTGTTCCAGATATAGTTTATTTCTAAGCATTTGGATTACTCTAAAAACTTATTTCATACAGATCAGAATTCTGATTTTATAACATTACATTGTTTCAAATCTGACCTTTTAAAATACAGAACAAATTTTTCATTTTCATTATTTTATTGTTGCATTGTGATTAAAATGAAACTCCGACAAAACTAATGTGTAGCTGCAGAAAACAGGGTGTTTTAAAGTTATCCAGAAGACGAAATATACCTTTTGGGTCTACTAGTGACTTTGAGAAGATGTCCAATGGTTGGAATGCATACTATAAAAGCCATATATGGATTTTCAAGTATTAAAAAAAATGGAAGAATGTAAAGTTCTCCAAGCCTTGAGGTGGTCTGTTGAATCCAGTGCTGTTCTGTCACTGTTGAATCAGCAAAAGAACAAGTTTTTCAAAGTTTGAAAAACATCAATTGTGGTATAATTTACCATTTGCAGTAAATGACGTTTAATAAACTGAAAAAGTACTTTGGTATCACTCGTTTCTTGCTTTGGGTTTAGGAGAAGGCTACTCCCACAGGGACATTGATTGCTTCAGATCTAGTTACTAAATTCTTGTTATAATTCATTTGTTTCAGGATTGGAAAACAGACAGAATGCATGCCGGGAAAGGGGAAGAACTATTTATGTAATGTATAGCATATATTATATAACGTTCCTTTCCCTTTCCCAGCATATATTAATATATATTGCAATGTGCTAGGTGAAAGGTATCAAGTAAACTATGCTCCTACTACCAATCCTGATATGTTGACAAATATGCCCTCAGATATTCCTCAACTTATGACCAGGTGCTTACCATTTGAAGTTGCAACAGACTTCCTGGAGGTAGTTACAATCTTGTTTCAGAGTTCTGACAGCTGCCCCCACCCCACTATCATATGACCACATGTTGAACACTCAGCATGTAACTGTTTTATGGCAGTTTTACCGTAAACTGACATTTACTTTCAGGTTTTGGCAAAATTGCCGAATAATGAACAATGGATTCCCTTTATAACTGCAATGTTCACTTTGCTGACCACTGCCAAAAAAGTTGTGAAATTGGGACAGTCACATGGGTGATCCACTTTAAGACCTGTGGTGGTATTCAAAAACTTTTACTACCGGTTCTGTGGGTGTGGCTTGGTGGGCGTGGCCATATGACTGGGTGGGCAAGGCTTTTTTTTTTTTTTTTGCAGACCCCACCCATTTTTGGGAGCTTCTTAGCCACAGAGAAGCCTCGGGGGGGGGGGGCGTTTTTGCTCCGCTAATGCTCCTCTGGGGCTCAGGAAGGAAAAAGACAGCATAGGAGGGGCATGCAGCACTCCTCCAAGCTCTGTTTTGGGAGCTTCCTAGCCTCAGAAGAGCCTTGGGGGGGGCGCTTTTGCTCCCCTAAGGCTCCTCTGGGGCTCTGGAAGACAAAAAATGGAGTGGGAGCTCTGAGCTCCTCCCTCCATTTTTTGCCTTCCTGGGCAAGGGGAATCCCGGCACAGCTGATCTTATCTACAGCTGATTATCAGGAGGGAAAAAAAGAAATACATACCTTAGGCGAATGTCAGGCAGGCAGGTGGGGTGAGCGAACATCGGGTGGGAGGGTGACCAGGTGGGGGCGTCGCCAGCCAGAACTTACTACCGGTTCAGCGACCCACGCCAAATTCTTGCTACCGGTTCGCCTAATCTATTGCGAACCGGCTGAATACCACCACTGTTTAGGACCCTCATGACTTACAATTATGATGGGCAGACTCTATTATGGTCAAGTAATACCTGTAGTGGGTTTTCTATCTAGGACTCCCCCCACTTTCTTCTCTGTTTCTGTTGCCCCTTTGAAATAGCTATAATATAATAGGAGCCTCTGCAGCCAGCTGCCTTCAATTTGGCAGTTCAAATCCCACCAGGCTCAAGGTTGACTCAGCCTTCCATTCTTCCGAGGTGGGTAAAATGAGGACCCAAATTGTTGGGGGCAATATGCTGACTCTGTAAATTGCTTAGAGAGGGCTGTAAAGCACTATAAAGCAGTATATAAGTCTAAGTGCTATTGCTATTGCTATAAAGAACTCTGAATCTAGGAATTTTGTTCCCAGTTGACTATTTAGCCTGAGCAACTGTCTAACTGGCAATGTTATTCTTCCAGGCTTCTAGATACAACTTCCAGCTGTTTGATATCTCCTTTTTGATGCTTTTTGTATTAACTGCCAAAGAACTGCCAAAGATTGGAGGTAATTTCAGACCCATTGATCCTGCTTCATTTTCAAATCAGTCTTTTTATTTTTTTCAGCTTTAAGAAAACCGGAACCTTTTACAAAAAAATAAACTCTGCAGTATATTTATGAATGCACCCAACAGAGGGAGGAAAGCAGAAAACTCTACAATTATTTTCCAATTCATTGGCTTTTGTAGTGTGAAAAGGCCCTGTTTCTCCTGTAGATTCTCAAACATCGGCCCATATGCCTAGTTACCATGGAAACCAAACTCTTCCTCTCTTTCTCTTTCTCTCTCTCCCTCCCCTTTAAAAATATGCAAAGGTTCTTAAAGCTCGATCCTGCCCATTTGCCACTGCTGGAGTTTTTCAGCATTTACTCTATAGTCACTTTTTAGAAGCACTATTTTATTTTGGAGGCTGGGGAAGTGAGGAGGGAATGAAAATGTTCCTTCCTGTAGCCCAGCCTTTTCCATGTTGCCTACACCCCCTCATCACCTGCTTGGGTCATCTGGCGCCTCAGATTGTTGTGCTGCCATTTTTTCAAGAAATTAAAGATATTGCTTCCTGTAGAACAATTATATTATTTGGCTAGAGTAAAATACTTTTTAACAAAAGTGATTGTCTGGAAGAGCAATTATAAACATGTGGTGCATATGCATACATACAAAGCATAGGAAAAGTGTTCTTAGTATTTTAAATACAACAATAGCAAAAGAAAACAACTAAAATAATTTGGATGCTGAAAAATATTATAGGAACTAACTGTAGATTTACAATATATTTTGATGCATTGAATAGGATTTCATTACTACTTTTGCGGCAGCATCACATTTCATCAAAGTTTGTACATGCAACACACTTTGCATTCTGAGTGTATCTCAGTTTAACTGTGTTGCCTTTTCTAAGCGACTGCATGATTTTGACTGATTATAATAAAGCTGCATGTTTGTCTGAATGTTTGCACAGAATTGCCAATAATTTAAGATGGATAGTGGAACCAATGACTATAAGAAGTACAATTATGAAGATTTATTTAATGTGTTTGTGTGTGTGTGAAAAGGGATTATTATAGACATTACTATTTTTTTATGCTCAGTTTTTGTAACAATGTGCAGTCAACAAAAATATATTTGAGAAATAAATATAAATTGTTAACAACTATTTCTAATTTAAAGGAAATATTGGAGCATTTATAACACTAGATTAACTGCAACTTGTTAAGATTATTCTATTGTATTCTATTCCATTCCCTTTGTCAGTTTGGTATAAGTGGTTAAGGCAATAAATTAAAAACCAGAAGACTATAAATGCTATCCCTGCTTTAGCCACAAACTAGCTGGATGATCAGTTAGTTGTCTCAGTCCTAAGAAGAAGAAATTGGCAAGTTGATTGGAAGGTACAAATCTGTTATTCTATAGAGCTCAGATGTTCTACAAAAAACTAAAACTTTTTAAAGCTATGTTAACATTGGTGCAGTTCTTTCCAGATAACAAGTGGCTCTGAGCCTTTGCTATGTTTCCAACTGATGCTTCGTGTTCTCAAAATATCAACTTACTGAATCATTTCTGTAGCGCTCCATGCCTTTTTCTCAAGAGCTTATTTTTTAATATGATAAGCTTTCTTGTAGGAAGCATTTTGTAGAGCATTGTGACCAAATGTTTTTTCTACAACATGCTGAGTTGTTCATTCAGATATAAAATAAATGGACAATCAAAAAGAAATGATTAAAAGAAATTGAAACATTATTTCAAAATCTTGGTTGCCCATAATAGAATTAAAGACCGCAGTAATTGAATTATTAGTACATACATATACATACACACATATACATATCTTCAGCTTTTTTCTTTTAATGCCAATGGTACATATTGTTTTTAAAAAGTCTTCTGTGTTGTTAATTTGGAGAGGTGAACATGCTTTGACATTCTTGGAATATATAATCAAACATTGTTTTAATATTTGGATGCTATTTCATGTCTATTTGACAAGGACCATTCTCTGTTTCTAGTTAAAGTTAGTTAGGATGCTTATTCTTTAGAATAAATCTGATACTTTATTTAAATAACAATGACTCAGTTTATTTTTAATACCTATAATATATATCTATTATGATTCTTTGCCTTCTTCTGAGCCAAAACCTCATTCCCCAGCTATGTCCTACTTCTGTTCATTCTGGGTTCTGTTTTGTCATGTAAGAGCCTGACTCCTCCTTCCTCTATTCATGTTTGAAACCACATTTTAACTGCAACTGCGCCTAAGTCCCAAAATATTTGCAAAAACTATACAATATGCTTTTCTGCTCATGACTACATGGGAAAGGAGACCAACACTTACAAATGGAGATGGTTTTGGTCCATGTGAGGATTTAATATTTTTGCATCTGAAATAGCTTTGGTGTTTTTTGTTTAACAAAATCATTGGTGCTATTTTTATAAATCTCCTTTTTATTAGTTGAATGGAACTCAGTTTTGAACTATTATGTCTGAAGTATAAAAGTAAGATGGCTACATTATCTATACATCTAGGCAGCTAAATCCAAATAAAATTTGTTAGCAGAAGAGGATAGATGAAGGTTGAACATATTGTAGTTTTCAGTGGAGATAAAAAATTTCTTTTTTTTTAATGACAGTGCTTCAATATGGATGAGCGAAACATAATTGCTTCTAACACAGTTAAGAATAGTTTGCCTATGGCTCATAAGAGAACAGCTATTGTTTGTTATTATACTTTGGTTCTTTGTGCCTCATTCCTTTTTCTCTATCAAATAGAGGTAAAATGATTTGTATTCCATTAAACTATTATGAATAGAAATATCAATAGTATAATGCTCAAATTCCAGCTCAGTAATGAAGAAGCCTCTACAAAGTTTAGATCATGTCCCTGTCTCTTTGCATTTTCATCTTTACAAAGTTAAGCTGAAGCAGGGAGAAACATATATATTTTAAATTTACCCTCTTTTTCATTTGCTAGACAGAACAGCTACTCTGCTTGACCATTCTTTGATGCTGATATGTTGAATGTGTTCATCTGGAAAAAAAAGATTATACTTATTAATCTGTACATGTTTAGATTTCTCCTTTACTGATGTTTCACACCTAGATACATAAGGATGGTAAATGGAAGTTGTACAACCTCCAGCTATGAAAAATTAGCTTCTGCTCTCTGGCAATTGTGTAAAAATTCATCCAACCATTAAGAAATGTTATCTTTATTGATTACTTAAGAGTTTCAAGCATTGCTGCTATTGTGGTGTTTGACCATTTCAAACAGTCAATAATGTTCATGAGGTATGAAGCAAATCAGCCCAATCTCTTTGAGCTAGTATGGTGTTGCCATTAGGTCAAAATATAATATAGTGAAACTTCAATTTAATAGACCATATCTTCTCAGTGTCCACTAAGCTGTTTATAGTACCATGCTTGACTGTTTATTTTGCAGAAAAACCCAATTATGTAAAATGGCTGGAAAGTTGAACAACGTTCTTAACTTTTTCAATTACTTTGTTTATTTATTTGATTTTTATAGCCACCCATATCAACAAATGTACTTTGGGTGATGTGCATCATAAAAAAATTAAACAATACAAATCAAATATGTATGGTCATTGAATAAAACTATTGCCATGGTTGTTAACTCAACCAAGTAACAGTGGCCTTGACACACTCAGAGTGCAGGCTCAGGCACACAACCAAGTCTTCACAGTCTTATGGAAAGCCAACAAGGTTGGGGTGATCCTGATTTCTGAAGGGAGAATGTTCCAGAAGGGAGGAACAATGTCACAGAAGGCAGATCTCCTGGTCCCTGCCAGTCAACATTATTATATTATGCTCCCTGATGCCTCATAGATCTATAGGCAGCCTTAGAGCATAGCCAAACAACTGCATTAATATATTATCCTCCAGTCCTGCAGAAAAGACCAGCATGAATTGCACAGGTGTGACTGCTGAGTCCAATTCTGCCCTAGCTTCATTTCTCTTCTGATCAAGCTGTAGGAAAACTTATAGGAAAACAGTCGTTCTCCTTAACATGGGGGGAGGCAGGGCTGGGAGAATGTAGGCAGGTATCTTTGGCGGAAAGTTTCAACTTGTCTAAATGACAATTGGGAGTCATAAAAACGCTTTTAAACTAGTGCCTGCTCATGGTTAGTGGGCCATGCAGAAAAGCTGGTTTTCAAAAAGGGTAGAAAAGGCAGCTTACAGCAGTTGTTATTCTGATGAAAGATAATGACACTGATTTAAAAATAACCATCTAAGCAACCAAACACAATTATTTTGTCTACAGAAAAATGTATTTTTTGAGACTGTATTATGGAATACATTTCATTCCAGTAGCATTAATACATAAAATGACACCTACTGCCATTTTGTAAGCTAATTTAATCATTTGCTTTAGGCTTTTGCTTTAGGCTAATCATTTGCTTTTACCTGTACTAACATTCCTTGTAGTATTTGAACCAGGGATCTCCTACCTTGGCAACTTTAAGCCTGGTGGAGTTCAACTCCCAGAATTCTCTAGCCAGCTTTGGGGAAAACAAGAGAGACAACACTTGGAGTTGAAGTCTGCCAGGCTTAAAGTTGCCAAGGTTGGAGACCCCTGGTTTAAACAATAGGCTGGTATGTATCAGGCCAAATCATTTGTTTATCTAGTTCAAAGCATATTGCTGTCTACTCTAGAGTCTTGGACAAGGAAAAATAATTCCCATTACCTTCTACCTGAGATCACTTTAATGTGAAATAAAACTTGGAATTTTATGCTTGCGAAACATATACTTTATATCCTCCATTGAATTTAGTTTCATTTCAGTTTGTCCTTGTAGCGCTGTGGCTGCATCGAAATATCTATGAACAGCATGGATGCATCATGTACCTAAAAAACAAAAAAGTTCAGCATCTTGAAGTCAAAATATGGTCTGGATTTTGCATACTGTCAGCATCCTCAAACACAATAATAAATATCAATCCTACAGAAAAACTTAGAAATAATGGGTTATAAGGTTTTGATTAGCCTATCCTAAGAAAACCTCTCTGTTCCCCCTTTTCCCTGCTTTCTCTTTTCCTCCTGACTCTTCGGTGCATTGTCTCTCTTATTCCCCCCATCTACCATTTTCCTCTTCTTGTCTGTGGCAGCTAAGATTAAATATTGATAGATTGGCAGCAGTGGTTATCATGCATTAGAAAAGCAAAACAGAATCTCTCTCCTCCAATATTAATCTCAAAGAAACTGTGAGAAGGGCACTCAACTCACAGCAACTTCCAGTGGTTTAGAGGTCGCATTCATGCTGCTCTTCCTCCATGCCCTACAACGGCTGACCAAGGAGATACAGTGGTGTAAGACAATGTTTATGGTGAGTGCTACTCTCACCACACAATTAGAATGTATTCTTTTCTCCCTCTCCAGCCCACGAGTTTCTCTTCTGTCTCACCTGCTTCTCTCTATTTATGGCTAAGCTTTGCTGTTTTAATGACAACATAAGTTCAATAAGAAAAGGACTTGGCAATAATTAAAAACAAAGTGACAGACAATGATCAAGAAGGTCAGCTTACTAGGCAAGCTATAAAATGTGTACCTCTTTAATCAGATCCATAAATCTGAGATTGAAAAACACAACAAAACTAGAAAGTAGAACATAAAGAGTGGAAGATCATGGAATGCTAACCTTTGTCAGGACTGGCACAATTATCTCACAAAAGTACTATTTTGTTAACTATTTTGTTAATTTGTAGAGTAAAACATAGGATCCAACTATATATTTTTCTATCTAGCTATGCTACTAGTTCTATGTAAAATATTATATTTAAATTTCATTTTATGTCTTTTTAGTGTATAAGACAAATAAGATGCTTGAAGTAAGAAAATTGAGTGTGGTACTGAACAATGGCTGTTTGACGGTGATACTGTTTGAATTGCCAGAGGTAACATTTCTGCTTTGGTTTTATTAACATGCCAATGGTTCTTGTTCTGAACAAGCAATACTGCAATCATGTGTCCAACCATTTTTATTAACATACTTGTACTTTGGGTGTTCTTATTTATCTATTTTAATGGAATCTACCTTGTCACAATTAGAATCCAATCTACTATGGAGTTAAAGACAAAAAACACTATACAGGTATGAATGACATTTACCTTCAGTAGATAAAAATAACTACACTGCATGAAATTTGCATATAGATATACACAGGAAGTTCCTAACTGCCTGAATGGCAACATTTTCCAGTTATTGCTGAATGGTGTTGTCCTGATTAGATACATAAAATGTGTAATCAGAAAAGGAACTAGCTGAGTACCATTGCTGTCCTTCGTGTTTGATATGTCACCAGTCTTTGGGAAAGGTATCTGTCAATCATTGAACTGCTGCAAGTGTGGGGTAAATCTACCACTAGGACTTTTATGGCATTTTTAGCTGTTTTGTGGATCACTGCTCCTAATTTCCATTCATTCAGAACATAATTTTAATGTATCAGAATGGTCAAACAAATGGCAACTTCAAATCTCAACAAATAAATGCTCTGTCCTACATATTGGCAAAAATATAAATCAGAAAATAAAATACAGGCTGAATAGTCAAGACCTTGTTGATGATCCCAAACTCTGTCAAGGATCTTGGAGTACTCATCTCAAATGACCTAAGTGCTAGAGCCCACTGTAACTAAATAGCCAAAAAGGTGTTAAGAGTTGTTAACCTAATCTTACATAGCCTTTTCTCTGGTAATATTACACTAATAACTAGAGCATACAAAACATTTGCTAGACCAATACTCGAATACAGCTCATCAGTCTGGAAACCACATTACGTATATGATATTAACACAGTTGAGAAAGTCCAGAAATATTTCACAAGAAGAGTTCTCCACTCCTCTACTCGTTGCAGAATACCTTATGTCACCAGACTCTAAACTGTAGACCTAGAAAACCTAGAACTACACTGCTTTCGGTCTGATCTAAGTATAGTATATAAAATCATACATTGCAATGTCCTACCTGTCAATGAATACTTCAGCTTCAACCATAACAACACTAGAGCAAACAACAGATACAAACGCAAGGTTAATTGCACCAAACTTGATTGCAGGAAATATGACTTCAGCAACAGAGTGGTCAATGTCTGGAATACTCTACCTGACTCTGTGATTTTTTTCCCCAAACCCCAAAAACTTTAACCTTAGACTATCTACTATTGACCTCACCCCTTTCCTAAGAGGTCTGTAGGGGGCATACATAAGTGGATCAACGTGCCTACCGTCCCTGTCCTATCGTTTATTTTATTTATTTTCTTATATGTATCCATGTATTCATAACTATGTTTTTACTTATACCTATTATCTTGTAAGTAATTGACAAATAAAAATAAATAAAATAAAAATACATAAACATATTTAAAAAGAAAAGCAAATGGTAATTGGGTTATTTGTGGCAAAGAGAACTTAATGTCATTTGTAGCACTAGCTAAGAATGGTTCTTGGTTTTATCATTTCACTGTTTCACTATTGCAATGTTATGCAAAACTGGAAAATGCAATTCAGAATAATATTAGCTGGACAATGTAGAAAAAAACTATTCATAAGTATACTTTTTAAATAATACGGTCTATTTTAGACAAAAAATGGGCAGGTATCCTGTGCTACACAAAAGAAGCTGGCTGAGAATTATAAAAATGAGGGAGAATTTAGGAAAAGAGTTAGACACCAATAAAAAAAAGCAATCCATGAAATCACTCAAACAACTACTAGCAATAACCTCCAATGTTTCATGTTGAAAGTAAGGTACAAATGTTTAAGTAGTGGTTAGCAGCTTTGGAAATAAATGGAAAGGGAGAATGCATTATCAAAGGCTTTCTTCCCTCATTGTGTTTATTTATTAGTGCTTGTTTATTTTCTACTTTGCTTTTTGTGTCTTTATTCTTACATGATTTCTATTTAATTTGTTAAAAGTGCTTATGCATTGTCTTTAAAAAGCTGGTGGACTGAATTTGTAGCTATTATTCATATTTCAAGCCAGCCTGATGTAGTGGTTAAGGCATCACTTTGGAAACTGGGAAACCATGAATTCTAGTTCTGCTTTATTCACCAAGTCAACTGGGTGACCTTGGGCCAGTCACTCTCTCTACCCTAGGAAGCCAGCAATGGCAAACCATTTCTGAAATCTTACCAAGAGAACTTCTGTACCATACATGGAGATTTACTGATTGAAACAATATTAAAGCTAAAGAAAAAAATTAAAGGAGGAGAGGTCAGCATGGCAATTGCTCTTGTTTAAAGCACTTCCTGTCTCTCTGTCTTTCTCTGTCTCTTCTTCTTTTCAAATATACATGGAGCCATTGGGAGGGTCCATCTGTCATGTTGAAGTATCATCAGTATGTTAATGGTACTTACTGATATATTTCCAAACCAAAGATCCTGTCAAAAACCTAAACTGCTGTTTGGATGCTATGAGGAAACAAGATGAAATTGAACACCTGCAGTAGCATACCAAGACAGGACACTCTGGATCACTGGTGGGATTCAATTTTTTTTAACTACCAGTTCTGTGGGCATGGCTTGGTGGGCGTGGCAGGGGAAGGATACCATAAAATCTCCAGAAAGTGGTGGTATTTTCCAGTTCTTTGAACTACTCAAAATTTCCGCTACCGGTTCTCCAGAAATGGTCAGAACCTGCTGAATACCACCTCTGCTCTGGATGTACAATATGTACAATTAGTCCTTGACTAACAACCATTTGTTTAGTGACTGCTTGAAATTACAGCAGCACTGAAAAAAGTGACAATTTTTCACACTTACAACCATTGCAGCATCTCCATGGCAATGCAATCAAAATCAGGACACCTGGCAACTGGCATGTGTTTATGAAGGCTGCTGAATCCTAAGGTCATATATGACCTTCTGACAAGCAAAGTCAATGGGGAAGCCAGATTTACTTAACAGCCATGTGACTAACTTAACAACTGCAGTGATTCACTTAACAACTGTGGCAAGAACAGTTGTAAAATGGAGCAAAACTCACTGAACTCAGCAATGGAAATTTTGGGCTCAGTTGTGGTCATATGTGAAGGACTACCTGTAATGTAATACTGAAGACAATGAGGCAGCTAGTGGCAAGGGTGGAGTTGCAGGACCAGAAACCGTAGTCATCTTATTAAGATGCCGTCATCACTAAACCAGCTCTCAGTGACAGAAAAACGGGGTGTGAAAAAACCCCGATCTGTTCTGCATGCCAAATATGCTAGCTGTGCCTCTGAAGTAGAACTGTTTGTCCACAAACCATCTGGTTCCTTATCTGGTCCAGTTATAACTTTTGATGTTTCCTCCATAGCAGTACCATGGTTTGTTCTTACAGATCCAGACAGCATCCTCCCTAATGGTATTCAGAAAAATAGTGTACCAGAATACTTACATTATATACAAATCTTAATTTATTTATCATTATTTTTGGATAATTACATGCTGTGATAGGCAGATTATTCTATGTATTTTGATGTTTTCTGGTTTTATGAATTTTATTAATTAAATTGTAAACTTCTGGAAGTTTGGGGGTAGACAGTGGTCTATACAAATACAAAAAAAAGGCATCTGTGCTGCATAATGTTTTTAAACATCTTAAAGTTGCAAGTTGCCAGCTGAAGCTGATAAGGCAGAAAGCACAGACTCAGACAAAGATGCCTGTTATGTAAACATAGCCCTCTACATTCCTGTTTGACAAAAGAGTGAGATAGGATAGTGAAAAGAAGCCAGTGATTTAAAGCAGTATTTTTCAAATTGGCTAGTTATAAGTTTAACTACATATTTCAAACTTCATCTGAATTAATTCCACACATCTTAAAGCTTGAAAAAGATTGGTTTAAACCAGGGGTAGTCAACCTTTTTATACCTACCGCCCACTTTTGTATCTCTGTTAGTAGTAAAGTTTCTCTAACCGCCTACCGGTTCCACAGTAATGGTGATTTATAAAGTAGGGGACAAACCCCTACCGCCCACCATGAAAGCTGGAACACCCACTAGTGGGTGGTAGGGACCGGGTTGACTACCACTGGTTTAAACTATACACCCACACATACATTTATTATATGGAATTACAACCTATATATGATTCTTCTAGTTTTCAAGAAAGCCTTTATCTAATCATTCTGAGTCCATGAAGTTTTTGCTGATAGCTAGTAACTGAGTGTTGGGGATTGTGTATGAATGTTCATGAATAAATCATGTCTTCTTGAAGTCTGGCCCTTACCCATACTTATTGAAAAGTAAATAAATTTGCTTTATTTCTGAGTAAAGTGCACAGTGTCCTACTCTTGTAGTATGACCAATGCTCATTCTGTTCTATACTTCAGACTAAAACACAACTGGAGCAGATCCAATAATTTATTTTGTCGAAAATCTACTTCACCGACTATCAACCATCTTCTCAGCAATCATCCCTACCTATGGAAGATTGGAAATTGGATGAGAACTACCCAGGATGGAGGGGACCAGAGATAGCATCTTGAGATGGGGATATACATCACTGCCTCCTCCAAGGCTAAGGGGACTGCCCCCTCCCTCAAAAAGGCATGGAGCCACCCACTGGTCACCTCTCCTGGGCCATCTTAATAACAACAAGAAGGGCCTAGGTTTAAGAGATAGATGGCCTAACTTACAATACAATGGATCTTATCCACTTCATTAGGAGTTACAGAATCAAACTCAGCCAGATCTCAAGGCTGGGCCCTAGGCAACTTATTTGGATTTCCCTAATCAGAATCCAGCTCTAAATGAATCAAAGTGACTATCCACCAGATATTATGAATATTCTTTCTGATGGCCTGGTAGATAGTCCTGTGACTCATTTATCTCCAGGCACCATAACCAAGACCATCAAGGACTATCAAAAAGGGAAGAGAAATAATGTTGTTTCATTGACCTTATTTCTATGATGAAGTCCTAATATGGGTTCTTACTTGTGTCTGGTTGGATTCACCCTTTGTCTTCCTTCAGCGTTGCTCCAGGCATCACTTCTGGTGTTTCATCTCCTAGAGCTCCTCATAAAACCAGTGATTTGATGCACAGAGGCCACATTAGGAACAATGTAGTCCAACACCTCGATCACCCACCTATTCCAGGCTGCTACCAAGATCTCAGATGAACTACCTAACAAAAAAACCCACCAATTTCTTTTGGAACCCAACAGGGTCCATCAGTTACCTGAGACAGTGTGATAAAAAAGGTTGTATTTCTTTGCAGGGGTAAGTGTCACCAGCACATGATTTATTTGTTTAACAATATATTCACAAGTTTAAAGGAGTTGAAATTTTAAAATTAGAAACAGAGAAGAGACCTATTTATCATTATTTATTACCATAGAAAGGTATTTGATACATTAGCATAACTACAATCTCAATCACTCTTGTTTTATGAATGAAAGTATAGATAGGATTGATACTATAGATGAGAGGGATCTACCTCTCAGTAGACCATTGGCTCATTTATAGCAGAATGGCAAATAAGTTATTTGTTTATTTATTTTGTATCCCACCTTTATTATTTTTACAAGGCAACAAACATATCCAACATACAATCTTCCTCCCATTTTCCTCACAATACAACCCTATGACATAGGTTGGGTTGAGAGAGAATGACTAAAAGGTTACCCAGCTGACTTTTATGGCTACGGAGGAACTTGAATTCATGGTCTCCTGCTTTCTAGCTTGGTGTTTTAACCACTAGATCAGACTGGCTAACATTAACCAACCCAGCAACAAAATAATCCCTTCTCTGCCAGCATAGACTATATTATTGAAATAAAACAAAGTTTAGAATAATCAGATTTATTTTTAATGTGGAAAAACAGATGCATTCCATTTTAGCACTCTATGTAACACTAATTCTGGGCAATAATATTCGATATCTATTTGTCCAGTTTAATACTTTACACATCTTTTCAACTCATCAAAATATATTTTAACTTGTAGCATATGTAAAATAAAATATAAATTATAAGTATTTTTGGTATACATTTGCATATTATAAAAATGACAGGGAACATATAGTTTTAAAAAATTCAGATATGTTTAATTTCTATTCTATGTTAATTTCCATTCTATTTAAAAATTATTTATATTAAACAATAGATTTGCAGTGGATATAGGTGAATCAGCTGTTTCCCCTCGTTGAAGCTAGGATGTGCATATAATTTATTGGTAAAAATATGGTCATTGAAATACACTTTAGATATGAATGAGTACAATTTTATTACCTAACACATAATCTGAATTTCAGCTACAGTCTTGCAGTTACATGATATTAATTTACCCAATCTTGGCTGATTCCAGATTAGATACATGAATAAAGAACAGTACAAAAATTCAAAAGAAATGATGAAGGGGTATTATTCTTTTATCTATTCTCTTCTTTTAATCCCATTGTAGATTCTCATGTATGATCCTATGCAAGAGTGTTATTCCAGCAAATAGTGTCAAGACATTAAAACCAATTCTGGTGTAATACAGTTTATATATGTCTGGTAGATCTATAAATTTATTGGTACATAAAAATGACCCTCCGTATGTAATAATATATATGATGTATATATTTATTAAATAACATTTAATAAAAATTTAATATCTATCTCTCAAAGAGATTGAAATCAGAATCATTTAACAATGAGATTATAAAGTGCAGTTTCTGTCTTACTCTGCCTCTCAATAGAAATGTAAGATCAATGCTAAAAAAAAACTTTCAATAGTTCGAATAAAATGGAAGAAATTTTAGAGCAAAGCAAGGTACTGAAGCACTACCTGAATCAATTAGTAGTGTAAAAGACAGCATATGTACAGAAGGGCAGTTTTCCGCCTGATTTTGCCAGCTAAAATAAATTGTTGTTGTCTCTCACCAGAATATCATCTTTTCATATACATCTCCAAAAGAACGACACAGGATCGAAGATATAATAAGAGCAGATCGAAAGATGAGGTGCAATTGCAAAAATAATCCAGGAAACTAGCATAAGAGGTCTTATATAAAAGAAAGGGAGGGGGAGTTAAATGGCAGTAGAAAGAGGAATATACAGGAATAAGAAACGGGCACTGTGGAAATCACAAATCTAAGGGTGGAAAGAGAGAGGGAGGGAGAACAGGAACATAGGAAAATGCAGTGCCAAAGAGATGCAGCTGGGGGGGAGCCCACATAGCATGGTTTCACTGAGTTGTATAGAGAGCCATCTGCTGTTCATACGTGAATGACAGATAAGGTAACACACTGCCCTGGGTTAGTCAATGTCAGTTTCTTCACTCTTTAGCATTGGGTGCATACCGAACTTGTCATAGATTAGTAAACGATGCCAGAGAGTTAGCTGAGCCCAGGAAACTGCAGGGCCAGCTGTGAAAGCCTCAGGATGAACAAACAATGCTCTAGAGCCCCTACCAGGCTGATCTCTCATGTGCTCAAAATTGTGAGATGCTGTTTTGGAGCAGCAGCTGCATGATCTAATCCTTGTATTGCCACCCCAATGGACACACACACACACACACACACACACACTAAACCATATAGAAAATATCCACTGTATCTTTGCATCAAAAAATATTCTGCTTAAGCCAATGCCTATTTATATCATCACATTAAGGAAAAGTGGATTGTTATGGTGACAATTGTGTCACTAACCAATGGTTTTAACCATTGTTTCATTGGAGTTCTTTCCCATATTCAAGTTTTCCCATACATTTCCTCCATGCTGTGTTCTTCTGATATGCGCATCTTAACTCCCATCATCTTCAGCCTGTATGACTATCGGAATCTATAATCAATCCCACTGGAGGGATGAGACTGGGTTGGTTATTTTTGAGAAAGTATATTTTCAATAACTTTCTAAGTACCCAGCATTAAATTAGGTACCATATCCCCTGCAAGTAATCGTATTTTCATAAAGATCAAGAAAGAGTCATCATTCCTCAAAAATAAATACTCCTGAATTACAAAGCCAAAGGGTGGATTTAGCTTGGTGGCCTACACCTACAATTGAGATATGAGAAAGATACAAAAACGTGGGTTTTTTTAAAAATAAAGAACCAGTAATGCTCATGTTATTAGAGACAGAGGAAAATTTGATAAGGAAAATATATAATTATTCACTAAATTTTAAAATGGAAGATGAACAAGTAAAAGAAACAATGATAGTATGGGCAAAAATTAGACAAACGGCAAAAACTTTGGGATAGAAACTATAAGCTGACAATGGCTACTTTACAAAATGTTTTATAGGTGGCATTTGCCACCAGCTAGGTTAGCAAAACATGTCCACCAAATGTTGGAAATGTAATGAGACTCCAGGTACTTATTGTCATATGTGATGGATATGTATGAAGACAAGAAAATATTGGACAAAAATGCATATATGGTTGGAGAAGATGATTAAGCATAGATTTTAAATCAGAAATATTTTAGTTAGATATAACACCAGAAAATTATGACAAAGGGACTATATACTTAATATTACATGTATTGACAGCAGTGAGAATTGTATTTTCACAATATTGGAAAAATCAGAACCCCCCCCCCACCAGATGAAAATATAATCTGGAAAATATTGGACTGTGCAGAGATGGGTAGATTGACATTCAAAATAAAAGATAAAGGAGAGACAGAATACTATTTAACATGGAATAGGTTTTATCAATGGTTAGAGATAAGAGGTAGAAATTAGATGAAGAAAGTATTGTTATGTTTAAGTAAAATATAAATGTTGTTTATAATTATAATTATATATTTAATAGGAACATAAATAAGCAAATATAATTATAAATATGGTTAGAATTATTTTATTATATTATTATTATTGCTATCATTTGTGTGTTATCTTTTTTTTCTTTCCTTTTTGTAAAATGGTATGCCCAGACAATACACTGTATTCAAAATACTTTTATATAAATTTAAAAAAATTGACTTTAAAAAAATAAAAATAAACACTCCTTCATGTAAATATATGCAAATCAATCCTAATGATCAAATAATATTTAACTTGTATGATTGCAGGAAGATGTTTTTATGTGTTACTTATTTTATTATAATTTATTCATTTGAATGTTGTAAACTACCCAAAGTTACTGATAGTTGGACAGCATACGGATTTTATATATTAATATGTGGTCCAGGAATTAAGGCACAGGGTTGGAAACCAGGTCCTGTAACCATAAAACCCTATAAATGGTCTTTGAGTTCTAATCCAGCCCTAGCCATGAAAGTCAGCAGGATGATGGTCACTCTTTTCTCAGCCCAATCTACCTCACAGGGTTGTTGTTATGGGGAAAAGAGGAGAAGGAAGAAGTATTAGATAAGTTCGCCATCTTAATTTTTTTCTAAAAATAATAAAGGCAAGATATAAATAAAATAAATAAATAAGAACGGTTGGGCAAACACTCAGCCAGATGTTTAAACTGGATTCAGCATTTTTGTCCATTTATTGAATCCTTTTCAAGGACTTGGGATGGGCAGATGTTGTTTAATAATGTTAAAGGTATTGTCACAGGATGTAAATTGTCTTTAATTAAGTAAAGCTGCCTTTAGCAATTGACTGATGGTGATTTGGTCAATGTTGATGGTGTTCAAAGGGTGCTCCAGATGTTTTGGAATTGCACCCAAGGTGCCTATTACTATGGTGCCTATTACCTTTGTTTTCTTTTGCTATAGTTGTTCTATTTATATTTGCAGGTTTTATATGTTGTGATTTTTCTCCAGTTCTTTTTCTTGTATTCTGCTGATATCTCCAGATATTACAGATATTGTCAAAATATTACAATGTCTATTATCCAGACTTTTTATTTTCCTTATCAACAATTGTTAATGGTGGGGTATTGTATAGCAGATTCTTGTCTATTTGAATGCTAAAGTTCCAGAGAATTTTAGCTTCTTTGTTTTTATTTTATTTATTTATGTACCTATCAAATTTCTATTCTGCTCACCACACCTGCATGATTTTTTTATTACTTTGTCTGTTTTGTGGTCCTACAAGGTCCTGCTTACAGACAAGTAGCAATTCTTGCAAATATTTTAATACAGCATTGTTGTTACTTTGTCATGCTGTTGTTTGTAATCAGTCTGGACCTTCTTGCAGCAGTTAACAAGGTGGACCATTGTTTCTTCAGCTTCTTTGCAGAGAAAGCATTTTGCCCCTGTTGCCCCTTAATTCTGGCTTTATAATGCATATATTGTTGTTTGTTTGTTTAGAACATTTATATAGCCATGCACTCTGCAAGGTTATAAGGGATGGTCTTGCGTAGCCCCCAGGTTTCTTTCTTCAACTTTTCAGCTCTCAGTCATTACCAGGTCTTGCTGTTCTCTGCTTTGCCAGCTAGTTTTTTATGTACTTTCCGGGTAATACTTTGCCTATTCTTCATTCGGTCTTTCTTACAAGCCAATTTGATCTCTTTGGTATTCTATAAGCCTTTGTGATACACTATATTTTGTGCTTCTTCTTTTTTCTTCAGATATACTTTCTATGCCATTTTTCTTCTTCTTCAACTATCTAGTATACTTACAATGTTCCGTGCCCATCTATACTCCTTGGCAAAGTTGCTGCATGAAAGAAGGGCATGATTCATTGTCATTATTTTTCTGCTCTTCCAATTCATGGCTTCTTCTTTAGCTCGATCCCAGTCTATTGTTGCAGCTGAATGTTAATGACTAGAATTACCTAGGTGTTAATGGACTTGATAGTATGTCCACTACTGAGCTTAGACTTTTAAATTTTCTTCACTCTTCTGATGTATTCACTACTAACTTCCTTCTTAACTTTCACGTGCCTGATATTGTCACTTTGAAGGATGCCCAAGTATTTGTGCTGATTTTCTTCACTCAAACTCTTGATATTATTTCCATAGGGCATCTTGATTCTTTAAGTATTCACTGTTTTTCCCTTGTAAAAGATAAGAGTGTCACAATTGTCTAGTCCATTGAACATCTTGACTGTATATATGGACATTGTAGAGCAAGGATTCTACTTCAGATGGTGTTGCACTTCTATTTCAAATGTTCTTCCATACAGTTTCTAATCATTCGTGAAAAGGCAGTAAGATAGCATGGCAAATATTTTTGGTGTTTAATAACCATGGCCTGATTTGTTCAGTATTGTTGACAAATAAGACATATTCTCCAGGCATTGGGACAGAACCATAACCATAAGTATTTACCATGGAAGCCGCACCAACCTGTTTAATAAACACAGTTCGTGCTATTAACTTCCTGAGTGTGGCTAAATAAGCATATAATTTTGTGGCACTCAAATAGCCCAAGGAGTATAACTTTCTCTAGAAAGCTGTTTGGCCTCCAAGCCAAATAACTAAATAAATAGTTTTGTTTTCATTAGTCAGGTGCTTATATTTGACTGTTTTCCTGTATACTTAGTCATGATACTCCATTCTTGCACAATTGTCTGCCAACATGTAATAGCATCTATGTTAAGGTCCAGTTCACACATTCACTCCGCTTGCCTGAATGTTCCAGCAGTCCAAGATGTTTGCTTACACCAGCGAATCTTTTTTCAGTCTGGTACATATCTGGTACTAAATGAGGCATGCTTAGGAATAATTATGATATGACACAATCCAGAACTGGAAGCAGATGGAGTTTCCCCTAGGAAGTTCCAGATCTGTTTTCAGGAGACTGCAGGGAAAGTAAAGTGATCTGAATTAGTTCCAGCACATCAAACGAAACACAGAACATGAATGCTTGCAATACTGTCATTAGAAAATAATGGATGAGATAGAAATGAACTCCTTATTATCGGAATTACCTCTTTTTTGCTTCTGTGTCCATTTTCCAAGTTAATTTTTTACCATGTCCATTGCACAAAATGCTATTATCGCATAGAAAAGAAATAAAAGGAAAGTAGACAAACTAGCCCAGGTTTAGCCAAAGCAGATGAGTCAGGAAGAAAATGCTCTATCCCTAGAATGCATTGGAAATGCCAGCCATTTTGTGGGATGATTTTATGCTTCTTTTGTCAACAGTCTGAAATTTGTCTGGATGGCATTATGTTAGTCTATGCGGTGGAGCCTTGATGTGGAATTGAGCATAGTCTGTTAATCCCCTTAGAAATATAATCCAAATTAAAGAAAAAAGCCTGGCTATTGTTTACATTAGTATGTGTGTATCCACATAGATGTACTTGATACACTGTTGGCAGTAATAATTTAAAATAGTACTGCGCAAAGAGTCATCACCAGGATCCAACAGGTTTAATCATTATACAAATACAGGAATTATTCAACATGTTCTTGAGCTCCATCTAGTGGTGCTCCATTGGGAAAAGGAAATACATTCAGGCAATAGAAATTGTGGAATTATCATAAGAGTACCATACATTATGATATGCAAGCTTAATGGAAGAAATACATATCAGAAAAGACAGTAATGCAAAATAGGTTAAACTGTACAAAACTGTGCATTTGCACATACATTTAAACCTTTTGTTTGCTTTTTGTTGAGCAGAGTGCTCAAACATCAATAAGCAAAATACCTTAACTAACTTAAATTTGATACACAAGAATTTAGAACAATGAACATTTAAAATAGAATGTCCTCTTAAAGATTCACATTTATTTTATTTTATTTTATTTTAAAACAGGATTGGTTATTATGAGTTTACACTAGGATTCAGCAGAAAATCGTAGCACACCAAACATTATTCCCTTTATTCAGCAATTGATTTCTCTTGGCAGAAGATACCCAGATATGACTGGACTAGAATAGAATCCTTACTGCAGAAAAGAATAAAATATTTTACACAACTTACAGTTTGCTTACTGAAGTGCAAAGAAGTTCAAACTATATAAATTTGTTGTCTAGACTGAAACTTTAGCCATTTTCCTTGCCTTTCCAAATTAACAGATACTTGTGTTCTCTTAATGGCCTTAGAATGAAGCTGAGTTATTATTACATCCTGTTAATTTAACCACTAGTTGCTATCTAACAAGAGTCAACTCTTATTTAATAGCCTGACCACTGTTCACATCAAACTTGCCCATATTTTCATGACTTATTTCCAGTCATTTCCATATTTCCAGTCATCTGGATTGGCAGCAGACCCACAAAACTACACAACTGAAAATACACTCCCTACACAACTGAAAACTACACATACACACACACAAAACAGATACAGCTGGAAAAATCTAAAAATATAGCTTTAATTTATAGGCACATAACATTTCACACAACTTAAAAAAACTTCCATACACGCACAATGACAACCTCACAAAGCAGCTGCTTTCTAAAAATAGAAAAGCAGCTAAAATTTCTCAAATTTTATATGACATTTTTTAGGAAAAAAATTAACACTGTTTTTTTAAATCAGGGGACTGCAAACTTGACAGCTTTAAAACTTGTGGACTTCAACTCCCAGAATTCCTCCTCCAGTCATGTTAGCTTAGGAATTCTGGGAATTGAAGTCCACAAGTCTTAAAACTTACTGAACTTGAAGACCCCTGCCCTGATTTAAATAAGAAAAAAAAGCCACTTACTTTCCCAATTGAAAAAAGCAGGCAGGCATCAATGATGAGCTGGATGCAGCACAAGCAAAAGGCATCTGAAGGAGGTAAGTGCTGCTTGCTGGAGGCTGGAGGGGGAGGGAGGTGGATTAGTTTAACAAGTCTGGCTAGGCTGGAGCCTATGGGCATCAGCCTGGCCAGCAAGGAACCCCGAGGGCTTTTAGAAGCCTGTGAGGGGGGAGGGCGATCGTGGCAGCTGGGAAGCTCGGGACGAGGCTCAGGTGACTTTGGCAATGCGGCGCAAGCCATCATGACACCTTGGTCAGCTACTCGAGGCCCCAGGCTGGAGGCCATGGCCTCCAGAGGCCCAGAGTGAGGCCAGGCAGTAGCAAGGAGGTCCATGGGATTTTGGAAGCCCAGCGGTGGAGGCGGGCAGCCGCATGGGTAGCGGCCAGCCCACAAGGTACCCACGGTGGCTTGAGGAGCTACGGCAGGCCGCAGAATGAGGCCACAGAATGAGGCCGCAGCCAGCAAGGAGCTCCACAGGCTTTTGGAAGCCCGGCGGCAGGGGCGAGCGGCCGCAAGGGACCCGCTGCGGCTTGGGGAGCTATGCCAGGCCGTGGATTGAGGCCGTGGCTGGCAGAGGCTGACGGAAGCTCAGGGCAAGGCTGGGCGGCAGGAAGGAATGCCAGGGGTTCAGCCCAGGGCAGGGGCCGGGCGCCGGGGGCTCAGTGCTTACCTGGTCCTGTAGGCAGGTCCTGTAGGAAGTCCGTTGGGAAGAGTAGATTAGAGTAGTCTCAAATCAGAGCAGACTACCATGCATAAGAGATAAGACCACGTGGCGGCACATTTTTATAGGGTGGGTTTAGGATGGGCGGGCTGAGCATTGGGTGGGCGGCACAAGCGAGTGGCCAGAGGACGAGTGGGGCAAAGGAGCAGCGAGATGGCAGGTGGGGCAAGCAAGCAAGTGATGACTACTCGGGCAACCGGGAACCAGTTCAGGGGCATGGCCAGCCAGAAGTTGCTACCGGTTCTGTAACCCATGCCAAATTCTTGCCACTGGGTCACCAGAACTGGTACGAACCGGCTGAATACCACCTCTGGGTGTTACCAAACTGTCATCTAAATGAAGCAATAATAGTTTAGAAAATAGGTATTTGTGAGTGTCCTGTTTATTCTGGGCTTCTAAAGGAAATGTTCTTTATGGCAGAAAGGAAAGCTCAATTAGAGTATAGAAGCCTGATTTATATCATGACTAACCTCTTAGAGGTTATGATTATGAAATAAGATGAATGCTTCATTTGAGCATTGCCAAAAATAATTATGATTATACCTATAGGTGTGTGGGATAACATTCAGAGATTTCCAATTTAGGAAAGTAAAATTGAAGAATTGCCATTTGGGGAATTTAATTAAAAATTAGATATAATCAACTAATGTCAGTTTAAAAGAATTCTGTAAAATTACAGCAAATCATTACCATTACAAAGCTCTGGTTTTGGCATTAATGTGCTGATAATTATATTGGCAAGTAAGTTGTTTTATTCAGAAGAAGGCTAATAAATCTTTGGACTAGTAAACAGTGGGTAAAGAAAATTGCTTTTTAATGATTAGTTAAGCAACCTGATTTAATTTCCTAACTTGTCTTAAAATCTTTATGAATTCACATCTATCCCCATCCCCAGTTAGCCAATATAGTCTCAAATCTAAATTCAAAGAGCTTGAGTTCCATGTGATCACAAGAAGCTGGAAGTATACCTTACTTAAGGACAAAAGTCATTATGTTTGTAAAGGGCCACTTCAAAGGCAATAAATGTTAATTTAAATAATTTTCATGTGTAGAAAATGTCTAATTTCTGGCCACTCTCCAAGGAAGAAGACTTTAAACCCAGAGGCAATCGTTTTGCCAGATAACTTAAGGCTGCTACTTCTGATTTTCTGAAGCCTTCCATTGTGATGCTTTAGTAAATGGCCTAAAGATATTTAATCTCTGTAACTCATCACCAGCAACATTCTTTTTTCTTTCCAAAATAGCATATCCATTCTTGTTTAAATACAAAGGATTCATCATTTTCAGGAGAATCAAAGACCAAAATGGAGCAGACAAATGAAAAATTGTTATTTTAACTTGCTTAATTCAGCTTCTAAAGAATAACCTTCAAACTGCTCCTTAGAAAACATTATTTCAGAATATAATTATGCTGTTCCCCCTTCATGTTGCATTTTATTTGTTCTTGTTTCATTTCATTTTTCCTCCATATACTAATCTTTTATATTTGGATTAATGTATATTTTCCAGAAGTAAGCAGGATTAATAGTTTATCCAGTCCCTTCTATTATTTTCCCTTCTTTTAATAACTCTTCTTTTTTAGCATTTTTAATTGGATTTTTTCAATGCAATATCTATATACTACTAAAATTCTAATTCCTGTAACCTTTAACTGGGTGAAATGGTGCATAATAGGGCAAAATACCTTGAACCAAGATTCCTCAAATGGACTAACTTACCAAATGGGCCTAAAACTGGGCCCCGTGACTTCCATTGAATTGAAATTCAGCAAAATTTATAGAACATCTATTGTTATAAGGCAAAGGGACGTGGTGGCTCAGTGGCTAAAGAGCTGAGCTTGTCGATCAGAAAGGTTGTCAGTTCAGCGGTTCATATCCCTAGCACCACATAATGGAGTGAGCTCTCGTTACTTGTCCCAGCTTCTAACCTTTCAAACCTAGCAGTTTGAAAGCTTGTAAAAATGTAAGTAGAAAAATAGGGACCTCCGTGCACCTTCAGTGTTTAGTCATGACGGCCACATGACCACAGAGACATCTTCCTACAGTGCTGGCTCTTCAGCTTTGTAATGGAGATGAGCACCGCTCCCTAGAGCCAGAAATGAATAGCACATATGTGCAAGGGGAACCTTTACTTTTAACTTTATCTTATCGATATAAAAGTTACCATAAAACAGTTTATGATATAATACAAAATGTAGTGAATTATTTCGTGGGCTGATGTTTTACTGTGCTATGCAGTTCACTATGGTCTATTTTCAAATCCTGTGTTTCTGTTCAAGCATTAATCTCATCAGTGGTGTCTAACCTACCAAACTTTTTATACATCACTATGAGATTGCAACCATAAAGAAAACATACAATTAACAGATTTTGATTAAAAATACAGTTTTTAACTGCAGGCTTTTAGATCAAACCAGACCTAAATCCTCAAAATGATCATTTTTCATTTTGAAAACAGCTCCATTGAATTTTTTGCACCCTCCAAATTTGTCATAGGTTGTTTAATCTCCTTTCCTGACACACACACACACACACACACACACACACACACACACACACTTTTACCACTGTTTTGTTAGGAAATTAAAATGAATCTGAAAACCAAATCTCAATATAGGATTCATCCATACATTATTGATAGATCTATCTCACTATTAACTTCCTTGATTAGTATAAGATAATAATAACAAATAAATATATAGAATTTAAATGCTTGTAAACTCTTGCTATGATAACTTTGTTTGAATGTATTGGAGAAATTTTATTCTCACAAAATTATTTTGCCATTGACCATAATCCCTTTAAAAATGGTGATAAATAGGAAATAAAATCAAATGGGACTCTGGACAGTAACAGCTTTCTCTTTTATTTTAATGTCTCTGAAGGATAGGATTCAGGTAACATTTTAGTCAGATAAATCTGTATGAATAATACAAGAATAATATTTCCTTATACAAGAGAGTATAGTACATGTGTTTAACAGTGGTGGGATTCAATTTTTTTTATTACCAGTTCTGTGGGCATGGCTTGGTGGGCGTGGCAGGGGAAGGATACTGTAAAATCTCCAGACAGAGGTGGTGTTTGCTGGTTCTCCAAACTACTCAAAATTTCTGCTACCAGTTCTCCAGAACTGGTCAGAACCTGCTGAATACCACCTCTGGCTTAATAGTGTGCTTCTCACACTGTTGTTTTATAATTGAAGTATCCAGATCTTAATTTGGGACTGTCATAATAATATACATTATTATTAAATAAAATATATGTTGCTTAAAGGGAAGAACTCATAAATCTGGTTTGTATTTGAATCAAAGACCACCAGGAAATTTCAGAGCTATAGACTAGATTAGGAAGTAGGAAAAAATGTCCCCAAACACTTGAAGTGACGAAACATTTCCATATGTTGCCAAGACAGCTACATAAAAGTGTCCAGGAAGTTAATTAGGAAGAGTCCAGGGATAAGGTTCAACCCAATTCAACTCAAATTTGTTAGTCTATTTAAGCAATTATTGTACTATATATTTTATTTCATTTTTTTCCTAGACATTATTATTGATAACATTGATTAGACATTCATGAGCATAGCTTATGTTGAAACAGATAAAATATCCTGCTGTATTTATAATCTGAGGTAGACCCTTTTTTGGAAGAACAATAGCACCACTTCCTGATTGGAATTCAGGATTAGAGAAATACACTGAACACCGAAGTTGTTACACTGAGTTCCCAGTACAATCAGATAAAAAAGCTGTAGGCAACCTGAAAAATATCTGCCAATCAGAAACATGTATATTTATTAAATAAACAAATAATCTGTCATGCCCCTGTTGGAGCCTAGATCCGAGGAGGAAGCTGAACAGCTGACAGGAAGTGGGAGTGTGGCTCCATTGGCTGTGGAGGAAACTGGGGAGGGGCAAAGTCTGCCTGGGCAGAGCAGGGGAGGGGTAGAACAAGGGAGAGGGAATTCAGAGGAAGACCCAGACTCACCCCCTCTTCATCCTAGGGTACACAGGAAGGAACGGAGAAGAGAGCAACGTGGGTTGCATGGCTTACAGGGGAGGAAAGGGCCCTGATTCCTTTTATTAACTTCAGGACACAGTTTATAAAAAAGGCAAGCTGTGTGCGGCAGGCTGTTGGGAGCAAACGTGACTTTATTTTGTATTGTGGCTTATCTCTATTCCTGGCGTCTTCCCAATTGTGTGAGTTTTGCTATGCTTTCAAGTCTGAAATTCTTGCTCCTGCCTTGCCAAACTAATTACTTCAGTTTGGCTTGTTTGGACTTTAAGTTACAGTTTGTATTTACCTTGTTTTAGACTGAATTTTCTGCAGTCAAAGGCTATTCCAGGGAGAGTTTTTCTCCAGCAAGAAGGTAACCTGGACACTGTGAGCAAAGTTGGAGATAATAAAGGGACTCTTATTAATTATCTGACTGTGTGCCTTTGTGCCACATCCCAGTCATCACATAATCTGACTGAACAGAAAGCAGCTTCTGAGCAGATTATGCAGGGTGAATATCCTACTGGGATTTTTCAGAGTTGAGATAGTAAAGGGAAGGAGAATCTCAACTCCTGCATTTCTCTTTTCAGACCACCAAGAACAACTTTCTCTATCAAATCTCTAATGTAAGAATAGAGCAGAGTTGAGAAAAAATTCCTGGGACAAAAAAACTTATATGAAGCAAAGTTATAGGAGTAAGAATATCTATTAGAGTCTCCAAGATAATAGATTGTTAAAAGAACAAAAATAGTAACCCAATCAAGATAAAATTACAGTTAAAAGATGGGAAGGGAAGGAATAAGATGCAGAGGGGGAAGATGGGATTACTTCTTAATTCAACAACCACCTCCAGTGTGAAGCTTCCCTGTTAGGGCCCCAAGCCATCTGGTAGAGCCAGGATTTAAGGTTCCCAAAGAAGAACAGAATAATAGGAGCCAACCTCACTCAGTAGTAAGATGTTCCAAAAGGTAGAAGCCATGGCAAAGAAGGACCTTCTCCTGGACCACACCAGCAGGAATTCCTTGACCAATGCAGACTGCAGCATACCTCCTCTGTTGGTGTGAGTAGGGCAGGCCAGTCCCAGTGAGGTGAGATGGTTCCTCAAGAAACCTGGACCTGACTTCCAGTAGTGTCCTCCTCGCTGATGGACCAGAGACCACGATCATCCATGGCTTCGATCCATGCTCTCCCATCAGCAGGCCCCAATCATCTGTTTTTGGGGGCAGAACCATCTTGTAGGGGTGGTGAAGAAGGGGGAGACTGCCAGCTGGGTCAAGGGGAGATGCATCTCCCCTCCTTGGCTAGGCATACTCCCCTCTGAAGACGGCTGCAGTGGTGGTCAAATATGGCCACCCTGAAGAGGAAGAGCTAACCAGGACAAAGATTGTGCAGGAGCGGTGAAGAAGAGGAGAGCATGAAAATTGGGCTAATCAGGCATAACATCTAAACATAAGGTTCTCCGGAATTAAAATCTTAAGAAATTTTTAAGAGAGGTAATAAAAGTGGTGACCAGCGAAAGTGAAGAAAATTTTTTTTGATAGCTGAAAGTGGCTTTGAACTTTGAAAGGAGGAAGCCAGAAGAAGATATCTATTTAAATTGGGTAAATATATGATTTTGTCACTAAATAAGCATAATTGAAGCTTCTGAATTCTTTTCAAGGTAGCCCCATGTAGAATGCATTGCAGTAGTAAAAGCATGAAATGACCAGGACTTGAATGATGGTATTATTCATTTTCTTGCATTACAGAAGAAAGAGAGTGATAAATATTGTTTGAAATTTGAAATTCATTTAAGAATCCTTTGCCCTGCATATATATTGTTCATTTGTTTGCTACAACTTGGAAAAGATATTAAGTGATTTCTTAATTATGGATTAAGAGCCATGGTGGCTCAGTGGTTAGAGTGCAATATTTGCAGGCTACTTCTGCTGGCTGCTGGCAGTTCGATCCTGACTGGTTGACTCAGCCTTCCATCCTTCTGAGATCAGTATCATGCTCCTATTGGAGTCTGACTCTGAAGAGAAAGATGAACAGATGACAGGGAGTGGGAGTGTGGCTCCGTTGGCTGTGGAAGAAATTGGGGAAGGGCAAAGTCCAGCTGGGAGGAGCAGGGGAGAGATAGAACAAGGGAGAGGGAATTCAGAGGAAGACCCAGGCCCACTCCCTGTTCAGGAAGGAATGGAGAAGAGAACATGGGTTACGTGGTTTATGGGGGAGGAAAGGGTCCTGATTCCCTTCATTAGCCACACCTGGGAATGAAAATTTAAAAGAGATGCTTGCTGAGTGTGGCAGCTGCTGGGTGCAAACATGAGTTTATCTTGTGTTGACTTTGGTTATCTGTGTTCCTGCCATCTTCCCAACCGTATTGAGTTATTGCTGTGCCTTCTTCTTGCTCCTGTCCTGCTGAACTAATTACCTCATTTTGCCTTGATTGGACTTATAGCTACAGTTTTTGTTGACCATGTTTTGGACTTGATTCTCTGCAACTAAAAGCTGTTCCTGGGAGAGTTTTTCTCCACCCAGAAGGTAACCAGGACATTGGGGGCAACGTTGGAGCTAATAAAGGGACTCCTACTGATTATCAGACTGTGTCACCTTTGTGTCACACCCTGGGTCATCACAATCAGTAAAACGATGACCCAAATTGATGGGTACAATATGCTGACTCTGTAAACCACTTAGAGAGGGTTGCAAACAGAATTGGTATTCAGCAGGTTCTGACCAGTTTTGGAGAACCGGTAGTGGAAATTTTGAGTAGTTCAGAAAACTGGCAAATACACCTCTGACTGGAGATTTTACAGTATCCTTCCCCTGCCATGCCCGCCAAGCCACACCCACAGAACCTATAATAAAAAAAAAACCTTAATCCCACCACTGGTTGCAAAGCACTATGAAGTGATATATAAGTCTAAGTGTTATTACTATTGCTATAAGTCAGGACATCCCAGCTGCAGGTAGCATCCTAGATAAAACTAAACGCAAAAATGTACAAAATTCCTGGAACACTGCCATTCAGACAAATCAGCGATCAGTAGGCACATAGAGGTAAACCACATTTACATACCATTCAAAAGAGACAATAAAAAACTAAGACGTAAATGAAAAGACCAGAACATATTCCTGCCAGGAATCTGCAGAGCAGATAATCAGGGATTAACAACTGAGAAATAATTAAACAGAAAACAATGCCATAATAAATGAACTACCAAGGAGAAAACCACACATACCTATTAACACTGGCTGAGCAAGTGACTGTATATAACTCACAATAGCACTGATATTACATAGTCAGGTAATAAAACATCTGCAAGCAAACAACCAAGTTCAGAGGGGACCAAGAACTCCACAGTTCAACCCTGAACTATATATATATATTTTCTATTGGAATTGTGAAATGTTTTATTCTGTTCTTGTGATTCAAAAAGGAATCAGATTCAGAGGATTAAGGGGGAAAAGATATGTGTTTTGGAGAAGCTAGAAATTTTTTGAATCAAGAGCTACACTACTGATGATGTCAAAATGACATTTGTAATTTGATTTATTTATTTTGTCAAGTGATTATTAGATAACAGGTATAAGTATAAATATGGTTATGAATACATAAAATGGATACAAATAAGAAAAAAAAGAAACAATAGGACAGGGGTGGTAGGCACGTTGGTGCACTTGTGCACCGACCTCTTAGGAAAGGGGTGAAGTCAATAGTAGACAGTCTAAGAATAAAGTTTTTAGGGTTTGGGGAAGAAACCACAGAGTCAGGTAAAGTATTCCAGACATTGACCACTCTGTTGCTGAAGTTGTATTTCCTGCAATCAAGTTTGATGCAGTTTACCTTGAGTTTGTATCTACTGTGTGCTCTTGTATTGTTGTGGTTGAAGCTGAAGTATTCATTGACTTGTAGGACATTGCAATGTATAATTTTATATACTATACTTAGATCGGACCGAAGGCGGTATAGTTCTAGGTTTTCTAGGTCTAGAATTTCAAGGCTGGTGGCATAAGGTATTCTGCAATGAGTAGAGGAGTGGAGAACTCTTCTTGTGAAATATTTTTGGACTTTCTCAACTGTGTTAATATCAGATACGTAATGTAGGTTCCAGACTGATGAGTTATATTCGAGTATTTGTCTAGCAAATGTTTTGTATGCTCTAGTTAGTAGTGTAATATCACCAGAGAAAAAGCTACATAAGATTCGGTTAACAACTCTTAATGCCTTTGTGGCTATGTATTTACAATGGGCTCTAGCACTTCGATCATTAGAGATGAATACTCCAACATCCTTGACAGAGTCTGGATCATCAACAAGGTCTTGACTATTCAGCCTGTATTTTATTTTCTGATTTTTTTTGCCAATGTGTAGGACAGAGCATTTATTTGTTGAGATTTGAAGTTGCCATTTGTTTGACCATTCTGATACATAGTCAAGATCTTTTTTGAAGGGTAGCAATGTTGTCTTTGGTGTTTAATAGCTTTACATCATCAGTGAAGAGAATGCAGTTGCTCTTAATATGATCACAGAGGTCATTTATGTAGAGTATGAAAAGAGTTGGTCCTAGAACACTGCCTTGGGAGACACCACTGTTGACAGGTACAGAATTTGATAGGATGCTCCCAATTTTGACCATTTGTTGTCTGTTTGACAGGAATGCTTCTATCCAGTTATGCAGGTGTCCAGAGATACCACAAGATTTTAATTTTAGGAGTAGTTTGTCGTGTACCACTGAATCAAAGGCTTTACAGAAGTCTATAAATTTTTTTATATCATGCATGGATAATTACCTTCCAGGATCACTTTCTCCCCCACTGTCTCTAAACTGAAGAAGCTTCTTGGATGAAAAACAAAACATTTTCATAGGAAAAACTAAGAAAGCCCAGTTGCCTTCTGAGAAAAAGCAAATGCATTTGGACAACCATAATCTGGATGACTGAGAATTTCCACAGACATTCCCACTTTCTTCCACTTCTCCTCCGTCTCTTATTACATGTGTTCCTCCTGGAATTTTAGGAGACCAAATACTTTCTACTGAAATCATTTTTTTTTCTGAAGATTTGGGTGGCTCTTCATGATTTATAATAGAATAACTTCAGTCATTGGCAGAACTGATATCCTGTCTTTGATTCACATAAACCTTTTCTTTGCTGAGATACCAATAGTGTAATACAGTACAACTTAAAGGACTATGGCACAGTACAGGTAGATCCTGACTTAGTTCATTTAGTGACTGTTCAAACTTACAACAGCACTGAAAATAGTGATTTATTATCATTTTTCACACTTGAAACCATTGCAGCATCCCTAAATCACATGATTTACATTCAGATGTTTGACAACTGACTCATTTTTTTTTTGACGGTTGCAGTATTCAGGAGTTATTTTGCGAACTTCGGACAACAAAGTCAATGGATAATCCAGATTCGCTTAAAAATCAGGTTACTAATTTAACTTTGATAAGACCACACCTGAGATACTGCATATAGTTTTGATCACCATGATGTAAAAAATCAGATAACAGATAACAGATAATCAGAGTTGGAAGGGACCTTGTAGGTCATCTAGTCCAACCCCCTGCCTAAGCAGGAGACCCTACACCATTTCTGACAAATGGCAGTCCAATCTCTTCTTGAAAGTCTCAAGTGATGGTGCTCCCACAACTTCCGAGGGCAAGCTGTCCCATTGGTTGATTGTTCTCACTGTCAGAAAGTTTCTCCTTATTTCCAGGTTGAATCTCTCCTTGTTCAGTTTCTACCCATTATTCCCTGTATGGCCTGCAGTAATTCACTTAACAAATGTGGCAAGAAAAGTCATAAAATGGTACAAATTCACTTAACAAATTTTTCACTTAACAACATAAATTTTGGGCTCATTATGGTCATATGTTGTGGACTACCTGTAATGATAGTGATAAAAGAAGTTTCTTTTTATCAAGTGATCAAACTTAATTTTTTCTGTTCCATTTTTTAAACTGATAGTTAAGCCCACTTTATTTAATGAAATGGGCAACTTAATTAAGCAGTTGTTCTCCAGAAATGTTGGAACTGGTAATGAGGACCTAGTACCTCAATGCAAGAAATTCTGAAGCATTCCAGACTGGAACAAATCTGATATACAGGAGTCAGAGGAACAAAGGACATGCAATTCATAATATTAAAATTTGTAAAATTAACTGAAAATATGGGAAGACATGGAAAATTTCCTTCATAAACCCAGATGGGGTGAGAGGGAAAGATGTGTTGTTCCTTTAAGTAACACGGTGCAATAAGAATTTGAAGGATATTGTGTGTGAGCTCTTCAATGCTGACATCTGCAGAGATGAAAGGCCATTAGCATAAATTAATCATTAGTGAATACATCATGGTGCTATCAAACTAGAGGGAGAGAAATCTAGTGCAAAGTTTTGGAGTGGAAAAGTAAGATAACCGGGGAACAGCAAGAATTTTTTATCAGACTCAAGTTTTGAGTGATATGTGGTCAGTCTCATTAGCATATCTTAATTAGGAATTAGTCTATCATTTGTGGAACAGATTATTATTTAAGACAGATAGGGTTAGAAGTAATTAATGTATGCTTTGGAAAGGCAAATTTGGAGGCTGTTTAAATTATCTAGCTTTGTACAATACAAGCTTCCCACTTAACTCTTCATTTTTGCCTTCCTTTTGTATAAGACAAATAGTTCCTGAGAAAATAGTCTTTTAGCTTTAAAATGCTAATGAAATACAATTCCAGTTTCCCACTTACATATGGCCAGAACTGTTCATCAATGAAAAGCAGAAAAATGTTATCAGTAAAAATAATGATAATAAAAGAAATATTGCTCATGTACAAATTCATGCAGGCTTCTAAACAGAGCTTATCTCACTGATGTCTCCTAAGCATGCTTAGTGCAGTTTTGATAGTGTTACAGATCCCAGCCCAAATAATCTGATATCCAGCCAACATATCTTAGATGGAAAACAGTCTTGATCAGGGTGTCAAACTCACAACCCCTGGGACGGATGCGTCACATGCTGGCCATGCCCCCGCCCGGTTTAGCAAAGGGGGGGAAAGTCTTGATATGTCATGTGACATTGCCATGATGACGCGGGTTTGACACCCCCGGTCTTGATACTGGGGTGGGATAAATTCCTGCTGACAATGTTTCCTTTAAATAAACTAAACAGGTATGTAGAAATTATAATGATTGCCTCAGGAGCTGATGAGTGTATTTTTGCCGGAACTTCTTAAATTCTCACTTTGTGGCTTTTCATTGTGGACATAATAGTCAATAGATGATAGGGAGAAGATAAATTGGAATCTATTGCTAATTTATACATGACTTTTATTCAATTCACAAGAGTCACTTTTCTCTCAGTTTTAAAAGAATGCTAGAAATAAAACATTTACCAAAAAACGGTTTAAGATAACCAAAAGTAGCTTTTTAAATGAAACTGAGGTTGAGTCCAATGAGATATTCAAAACAAAAGCTAGGTTTAGAATGTTGTATTTCTTAGAGGGGGGAGGGGGAGGGGGGAGGGAGGGAGGGAGAGACAGAGTACATATCTGTGTTATTTAGCATACAAAACTTTTTCCAGGCCTTTGATTCTATGAATTACTTAGAAACTGAAAACTGAAACAAGAATCCACTTTCATTCAACCATTTAGCCATGCCAACATCTGGACAATTTAACAGATTCTGGAACTCCCTGAGACTGTTTCACAGTTTGTTCCTCCTGTTTACTGCAGCCTGTTTACCTGTCCCATTTTCATGTTAAGGGGTTCATTCATTCATTTTCAAGATTGTACATCTTTTGCCTAGAGGATGCCTCTAACAGGTATACCACCATATTTTAGACAGTAGTCCAAGGTACAAAAACCTGGATATTTTAAATAAACACTTATTCCAAAAGAGGGTTTCAAAGATATGATGTTTCTCTTTGATTTTATGACTCTCTGCAACTTTATATACTTCTAGACTGAAGTAGTTAGACTGATTTACCACATTCTAGTTATACTGAATTCCCACATTCCAGCACTACTAATTCTTGCATAATGGCTGATAGAAATATAATCTATCGCATCAAGGTTTAGAAGTGGCTGATCCCCTTTATTGGAATAAAGTCTTGCAAATCTTTAATCTCTCAACTTCAATTCTTAATCTGTCACATGATAATAAAGATCTGACAGATCATTTAAACTCCCCAGAGATGATGATAATCCACTGATATAGAGATGTGAAGATAAATCATATCCATTCAGATAACTTTAGAGGTAGCAAATAACAGAGAAGAGATTTTGAAATCAACACCTGCATGGTAGGAAATTGAGGTGCTGCAGAAGTGAATGTGAGAGGAAAATTATTGGAGTCTTTTGGAGAGTCTTTTGGATTTTGCCTGTAATGTTAAACCTTACTGCTTTTGACCAGCTTTAAAAGTAAAAATACAAAGTCAAGACTTTTGTGAAAAGTCTCTGGAAACTCTATTATAGTAGCACGCAACCAGGTCAGCAGATTACAACAGTTAACCCAAGAACATCTGCGGCTCCAGCTGCTTCCACCAAAATGATGACAGATGTGTCATGCCACAGGCTCCATCTCTTTTAGATATCCATGTGATGTCAAAAGTCTCATATAAGTACGGCAAGGGTGGTACAACAATGCTTTAATTGGATTTGACTGCTTTGACCTTGTTGCTGAGCTGGCTTCTTTTTAAATAGCCTTCCAATGGGATAGTGCAGATGCATATGTGGGTCATGATGGATAATGTTCTGATGAATCTCACAAGGACCTATCAAAGCCCCACTCACAATCTTTCCACCACTGCTGGGCAATATTGTCAATGTAATACTGCCACTAGCGTCTTTTCTCCTAAGAAATCCGTCTGTATTTGTGTTTACTTAGGAGGAAGAAAGTGATCATCCTCCTTCCATCAGTAGCTTTAATAGAGGGGAAAACCTCCGGGGAAGGCCCTGAGGAATAAGAGAATTGGGTGCACAGGCATGAGAGGTCCCTTAACCATCCCAGCTCTCTGAGAGCAGAATTACTTATTGCATCCTTGGACTGCCATCTAGTGGCTGTTTTTTTAAACAAACCTGGAGCCTTTTAGAGAAGGACATGCCAGAAGAGCTGTTACCGGGACTCTCTCTCTCTCTCTGAGATATTAGTGAACATTTTTAGATAAAATTGATATTCTCTCAAAATTAGAAGGTGGTTGGACAGAGTCCAATAGGGTTCTAAAGGTAATCTCTTCAAGGTTATCCGGGGAGACTTCTGCCCCACTAGGTAGGTATATGCAGCCAAGAGTGAAACATGAGGCTGGATCTGGGCTATTGTGAATGCTTCATTGCAGGAGGGGGGATTTTATTGACCTTGAGGAACAGCTGGCTTTACACCCAGTTACACTGAACAATTAACACTACCAAGTCTCCAAGCCAAACTTCCCTTTCTAGGGAAAGTTGCTGAGAAGACTGGTAGACCAACAACTCCAAAGGGTTCTGAAGAAGCTAATTATTTGGATGTTTTAAAATTAAGGTTCAGATGTGTATATGAGGCAGGAATCCTGTTGATTATGCTTATGACCTGATTAGAGGTAATTTTTAGATAAGGAAAGCATGACTTAGTTTGCCGAATTTCTTTGTGACATTCGATACTATTCAAAACTGTATTTTCCTGAATAGCCTGCGAGGACTGATGGTGGATGATTCAACATTTTCCCGAATTCATGGTTCCAGTCAGTGGGTATATAGGAAGAAAACTTGGGCCTAGGCCAATTCAATGGGTGGTGTCTTAGAACATGACCGTCTTGCCTTTAGAGATATGTAGGGAAAGTAATTCAGTGGTTTGGTGTGCATCCCAAATATCATATTGAGGATGTTCAAATCAATTCTAATCAGTGCTGTTAATTGAGAAGCTGTGAGAAAAGGACAAATAGAAAATAAAGATTGCTTTCCCTCAGATAAAAGCCCGCACAATTAGTTCCTTGGTATTCGATTTTCCAAAGTATTTACCATTTTTACCCCCTAACTGCATTAAAAGATCACCCCATTTTTCATATATTCTTTCTTTTCCAAAACCTTTTGGAATAGGATTTCTTTACAATCACAGCAGTTCTCAATGTCTATTGGGTTGAACATTACAATTATTAACTGAGCAACAGGTCAGATCAGGGCCCACATTCTATATGCAGGAATGGCTTTCAAGTAAACAGCAAAAATAACTAGACGTGTGAAAGGTCAATATGCTGCAGAAGAGGGAAGGCTGGAAAGACAGCAACAAAATGTGACAAAGATGGAACATGTAGTAGAAAGTGAAAAGCAAAAGAATACTGATTGCACTGAGTAGGTTGGGAGAGAAAAACTACTTTTGTGCTATGGAACTTTGGCAACATAATCTGGGGGAACTGAACTGGAGTTTCTGAACAGTTGCAAGTGACCATGAGTTCTGCATTTTAGTTTAGATTCCAATGGAGCAATAAGATTAATTCTATAATTACTTTTATTCAGTAGCAAATTGAGCATAAAGAAATAGTGAATATTTCAAAATGATGTCCAAATGTTTGGGTATGTCTAGTTTAATGAAAAGAAGGACGAGGGGTGACATGATAACAGTGTTTTAAAATCTAAAGGGCTGCCACAAAGCGGTGGTGGTCAACTTATTCTCCAAAACCACTCAAAGCAGTACAAGAAGCAAAGATGGAAACTAATCAGTGAAAGAACCAACCTAGAACTAAGGAGAAATTTCCTGACAGTTAGAGCAATTAATCAATGGAATGACTTGCCTCTAGAAGTTATGGGTGTTACAACATTGGACATTTTTAAGAAGAGAATGGAAAGTCACTTGTCTGAAATTAATCAGAATAGAGCTGGAAGGAACCTTCAAGGTCTTCTAGTCCAGCCCTTGCTCAAGCAGGAGACCCTATACCAGTGGTGGCTAACCTTTTGGGCTCCTATGCCAAAAATTGTGTGCGCACTTGCGCATGTGCGGTTGCATGCCAGCACCCAGAAGGCAATGCACACCTCTCCCATACCCTCTGCACACGCGTGCACAATTTATCCCCCCTTGCCACCCCCCTTACCTGCACTGCACCTCACAGCTGATTTTCAGCTGGTTTGAGGCCTTTTCTGGCCTCCCAGAGGCTTGAAAAAAGCCTCTGCAAGGCTTTTCAGGATGAATAATAGGCCCGTTTTGTCACTTCCAGTATTACAGGAAGTGATGAAACAGGCCTATTCGGCCTGCAGAGGCTTTTTTCAAGCCTCTGGGAGGCCAGAAAAGGCCTCAAACCAGCCAAAAATCAGCTGTGAGGCGTGTGCATACTCAGTGAGGTAAGTTTGCCTGCAGCTCGTGTGCTGGCACAAATGGCTCTGCGTGCCACCTGTGGCACTCATGCCATAGGTTTACCATCATGGCCCTATACCATTTCAGACATGTGACTATCCAGTCTCTTTTTAAAAGCTTTCAGTAATGAAGCACCCACGATTTCTGAAGGCAAACTGTTCCACTGATTAATTGTTTTTATTGTTAGGAAGTTTCTCCTTAATTCCAAGTTGCTTCTCTCCTTGATTAGTTTCCATCCATTGTTTCTTGTCTTGATCTCTGGTGCTTTGGAAACAAACAAACAAGGAGCAAAGTGACACTTTGGTTCTGGATTCCTTGCCCACTTGCTTTAGCCAAGAATTAGAAAAGAGACAGGACCAGTGGAAAAGAAAAAGGAGGGACCAATTTCTCTAAAAAAGAAAGAATGCCTTTGTTTATAACACACAATGGCACCTCAGTATTTGACTGCTTCAAAACTTGTTGAATTTGGTACTCAACACATTTTAATATGAAAATGTTGTCCTGGTACTCATTTATTTGGTATTCAACAGGCTGCGATAGGAAGAGGGGGATGACCACAGGGGATGGACAGGAAGTCAGACATGCTGGGAAAATCGCTGACATAGAAAAAGGGATAGACAGGAAGTACTTTCTAGCCAAAACAAAGGGTTGTGTGGTAAGTCATGTGGTTTATTTGGCATTTGTCATTTTTAGTACTCAACGTGCCTCCCAGAACCAGTTTAGAACAAGTACTGAGGTACCAGTGCATATTAAATGTACCTTACCTCCAAGAAATTAATAGAATAATACACATGTTTTTCTCCCCCCGCTTTTACCTTTACAATAGTTCTGCAAAGTAAATGGGGTTGATGGTAGGACAAGATCACCCATTTGACACTTAAGATTTTGATGTTCAGTGTGTTAGTTAAGATTCTGACATTTTAACCACTAGGCTACTTTCTTCGTCTTAACTTTTGTTTGGAGTTAACATTTGGCCTTAGATGTTGGATCTGCATGTCCCTGTCTGGTCACTATGATTATGGATAACCAATTAACTAGAATAAAATAGAATATAGAATATAGAATAATGTTATATATGAATTTTCATAGCACAAATATTCCAGTATGTAAATTGTGGGAAATTTCTACTCATAGACATATTAGGGGAGTATTGATACTTTGGTCTTGTCTCCTTCTACTTAGCTGAATTTTATTATACTGCCTACAAAATTATGCAGATGTTTTATTATTTACTGATAAACTCACCACCAAATTGTAATATTTTTCTTTCTTTGCTTTTACTTTATTTTTATTTTTAATGTGTTTTTGTTTTTAATTCACTGGTCAATAAATTAAAAATATTTATTCATACATAGATACATAGTTTGGGCTCCTAGGTTTATAAAAATTGTTGTTCTTTTGAAGTATTCGAAAGAGCTATACCTTGCTTAATCCAGCCAAAGTGTATTCTTAATTGAATATCTACCTTTATCATATAGTTCTACGTTGCCTAAAGTACTTGCATTGGAACATATTGTACTATGTATTGTAACAGAATGAAGAATGATCTGAAGTTTCCTTTGTTTATTCTTGTAGGAATATGTAAGATCAACACAAATTAGTATCATTTCAAGTCCATCAAACCACATAAGTTTGGTACTTATCAAGATCATTAGCAAAGCATTTGTCATGCAGGGCATGACAGGGTAGTTGGGAATACAGCATGCTGGCTTCTATAGTTTGCAGTCAATATATAATCCATTGACTTTAACTGGTCAAATTAAGCCCAAACATAACTGAGCAGGGGAAATCTGCTGCTAACCTTCACCTGATTTCTGGTAGCATTGCTTAAAATCAACAGAACACATGTCCTGACATATGTTTATGCCCAGAGCATAAAGAAAAAAAACATTGACATGGAAATAAGACTTCAGAAATTATTAGATCTTCAGTGTATCTGTTTCAATTTAAAGTTAAAAAACCAAAAGTATTTTGATGCTCTAGGAGCCAAAGCTCTGATCTTAAATAGGTGCTCTTGAAATCACATTCCACTGCAGTATAATAAATATACTTAGAACTAGGATGTCTAATCAAGATGGAAAATGCTTAACCAGATATTCTCATGCAAAATGTAGGGAGAGGCTGGGGGAAAAGTAAATTTAAATATAATTAAATTCAATTAATTTTATTTATTTATTTAGAAATTTGTATGGCTGACTAACTCATTGTCAGTGATTCTGGGTGGTCTTCAAGGATACAACTCCAATACAAAAATCAATAACCCCCACCCCAACCCCCATAGTGACAACAGTAAGATGAAGCTCTTGATGGGTTCTGTCAGAGAAAAGATTAGAGTGTGGATTTCTCCTTGCCATGTATGCTTTGAATGTTCTGGAAATAATTTACTGAAAGAGCATTTGACTATTTATTACCTCCATAAACAGTCTGAAGCAGGACAATCAGATTCTTATATTCTAGGAGGCTGCCAATTATTCCGCTTCTCAGTGAGAAAAATATAGCATTACTATTTGCTGACAAGATTTTTAGATTTTTAATCTAGCATTTTTTTTTCTTTTTGCATTGCACTTTTGTGCATAACTCTCCAGTCCAATTCACTCTATCAAAGATATTTTGATAATACAGGGGAGATACTGTAAAACAAACAATTGCTAATGGTCATAGCAGCAGAGCTGCTTCACTGTTCAATGCTACCTCCAAAAATACTATATCATAAATGAATTTTGTGAGAGTTGTTAGTATGCCTTGGAACTTCTTGGCATGATATAGAGGCCAGGAAAGGAAGGAATCATATGCCCCGTTTTTAAACAACTGAAATTTTAAACATGTTTTTTTAAGCAACTGAAATCTTTTACAGCCATCTCACTTACCACACAACATACAGCAAAGCCTTTAGTCCTCTGTTTTTTACTTTCAGTCATATTTAATATTCTATTGATAGATCCCGTCCTCTAGATTTTCTCATAACATGTTCAGGTATATACACATATACACACAAGTTTTTCTCCCTTTCCTTCTGTAATGGATTACCAGGAATTTAACCAAATGTTCCAAAGGTTAAAGTCATCATGAAAACGTCATGTCATTGTCTACAGTTAGTCACATATAAGCAATTAAATAATTTGAAATTATTTTCATCTAGTAAATCTGCACTAGATACTAGCTGTAGACCTAAGGCACATTTTACGTGATGCAATAATATAGGTTCTAGTGTGAATTGAGATTTGACCCGATCCATTAGAATTAATTCCACACCAGCCAGGAATACAGTAAGATTTAGAATTTATATGCACTCCCGAACTTCAATATTTTATGTTACAGTTTGTGATTCTAAAACACTCAAACATGCATATATTAGGAGGAGTGGTGGGATTCAATTTTTTTTTACTACCAGTTCTGTGGGCGTGGCTTGGTGGACGTGGCAGGGAAAGGATACTGTAAAATCTCCAGCAGAGGTGGTATTTGCCAGTTCTCCAAACTACTCAAAATTTCCACTACCGGTTCTCCAGAACTGGTCAGAACCTGCTGAATACTGCCTCTGGAGGAGTTACTAAGAAAAGTGTGAAAAATAAAGAACTAAGTACAACAAATGCATTTTTCTATTATAGGTTGCACATGAAAGGTATGCAGACAAGGAAAAACAAAATCCTGCTTTAGAAATGCTTAGGAAAATAGGTTATCAAAAATTCTGCAGAGTCTTCCCCGCTTTGAAGTAAGAAAAGTAACAGGAATTACATTTGCAGATCTGTTTTTCTTTATACAGCGCTAAAGAGCCATGCTCTTCCACAGCAAATCCATTGTGTGGCAGAATAATGAACCTTAAGTTTCTAACTAACAAGAATTCTATCCAGCCAATGGAAAATAATTTTACACATCTCTAAGTTGATTAAATATGTTTATTCACTTTAAATATATAAAATTGATTTCAGCAGATTTGTTTTCCTCCTTCAGTGCTTTTAGCATCTAGCCAGAGTGCATTTCCATGTTGTCCTCATATCCATGTAACCTAGAAACCTTCAGGTTTCCATATCACACAATACAGATTTGAGGGAATATTTATTATGTAACAGAGGAATTAGTTGCTATGGTTGCAAATTAATATAAGAAATTAAGAGAATAGTATTGCTTTATGGAAATACACAAGAAAATGATTTGATTTAATGAAGATTTGATTGACTTGTCCCACAATTGGACTGACTTAAGTGAAATGAATGAAACATGATAGTCACAAAGAACTTTTGTCCTGCTTCCAGGTTGCTACAGAATATTTGCTTTTCTATTTTCCTCTTATTTAAAATGCTGGGTAATGATAAGCGGTGAATGGTATTATGGTCTCTCTGTCATTGGCATGAATAAACAGTTATTCAGCCTTATCATTTCCATAAATTCTCCTTGTTAAAAAAAAGTTTGGGAGAAGAATGTTCCTTTGCTTTTCTGCTCTTTGAACATATTTTTTTTCTCAGTGTCTACCAATGATTTTCTTGCTTTCCTGCTCATTCTATTTTATAAGAAAAAGAGAAGAGAGGCCATTCTGTTGCTCTGGCTTCTTGTGATTGGTTCATTTTGTGTGTGTTTCTACCTTTTCATCAAATCCATAAACCATTAAAATCCTTCAATCTATCCAAGTGTGACCTTAGGGTATGGTCAAAAAACTAAAAAAAGCAACTGACATAATGTGATCAAAGCTCCGTCTACGTCTTATGTGAAACACATGTCTAAAAGAAACAGGCAAAGCTTTGATTTCTCTTGTCATCTTGATTTTCTTTTCCCTCACTCCCTGCAAACACCCTTGTATTTGTGTGATCTACTCTTTAACTTTACCCTTATACCAACTAATAGAATCTTACATTCTGTGCTCACTGTCCCAATTTAACTCAAATTTCCACTCAGCACTCTGAATGCCTTAAATGTTATTGACCTATTTAAATCAAGCTTTATTTTAAAGTTCCTTGTGAAAGCAAGCTTTATTCAAAAATTCCAAGAAGGTGTGTACTAGCCCAATTGTCACTAGCCAAACATGTACATGTATTGTACATGTATATGTACAATAGGTGATGGCAAGGCTACAACAGCTGGCTCTCCGTTGCATAAGATGACAACTTTTTCTCTGAGTGTCTGTCTCTGTGGCATTATACCTGTGTAGCAGCCTGCTTCAACTGATTCTGCTAAATTGGGCAGAATGTGGTGAGGAGGTCATAATCATTGTTATCTGTCCAGAAGGGCCCAAACTTTTCCAATGATTCCCATTTGGCATCTCACTGATGTCAGTAATGAAGAAGACAAGTTTGCTAACCAGCTGTGTCAACACTCCTAGCTTTCTAGAATGATTCCATTCAAAAAGGCAAATTAGTTGGTCACTCTCTACTCTCATATCAAGCAGCTAACTTTTGACACAGTTTCAAAAATGTTTCTGGTAAGGTATTTATTGCAGTTGGTTCAGCACAACCTGAACTCTTTATTGGAGGCCGCCTTCTCAATTGTTCCATCAATAGGCAATAAAACATCACCCCACCATGATAGTAGAGGAAAGAGATGACCATGCTATTACCATGCAAAACCTAGCTAGAAGCATGATGGTGTTTTCTATCCAAGATCTGCTCACCAAAAAGCGGTGGCAATGATCCTTTGTGAGATCTCAACTGGTACCGGGTACCCTGTTCCATAAATAGTTCAATATGAATGCCTTTACATAAAGCTGGGCTCCAGAAATAACCTGTGCATCACCACTTTAGGTGCATAGCAGCAATTCTACCTCAGCCTCTGCCAAGCTGGTTATCCTGAAAATACTAGATTGTCCTCATTTTTCCTTCAGGGGAAGAAGTGGTATTGATATATGCTGCGGGAAAATCAATAAGACTCACGTGTCTGAGAAATGGAATTTTATTTTATTTTACTTTATTTTATATATCCCTATTTCTAGGGACACTTGTATCAAAATATTTACAATGGCTACACATAAAATAAATGTTGAGAAATGGCAAGTATGACAGAACAATCTAGCAAATACATGTAGAACAGTATAATGAAGAAAGCGAGAAAGAGAATACTGTTTATACTAAACTTGCAACCCCGAACCCCTCCTTACTTTTCATATCACTCAAGTACAACAAAGCAGAGAGAGTATTAGCAACTTCCAAAGCATATTTTTGTTATTTTGAACTGATCTATGTGGTAGGAAGACAAATGGTAACTATGATGTAATAGGAAGTCTTTCCACTTTAATATAGCAATTTTCTGCTTGGCCCTCTCTTTGCAAAATTTAATTAGCCGATCTTATCCCTTGGGAGATGAACTATATGCAATAAAAACATGGAGGGGGGAGAGTTAAGATGGGCACACACACACAAATCAGAAGTGTCGTTTCTATTATCACAAAATTCTGACTAAGGAACCCTGTTTTATAGTACAAATAATTTCTTTCTTGACCAATGCAATATTAAGGTCTGCCCCCATCATAGATTATATATTATAGTTTAAATGCAAGTTCTAATATTGAAAGCCCCACTTTAACAATGTTCCACCCCCATTATATTCAATGAAATGAGAAAATGATTTATCTAATTTGATGCTGGGAGATGAGATCACATGAGCCAGAGCTGAATGCCTCAAGGATTGACAGCTTGAAGAACACAAACTTTATGGACCCAACAGTTCTATCTTCATAGTGTAGTTGTGTAAAATGGACACATCAAGTTTTTCTAGAAAGTTGCATATCTTAATGACATGCTTTATAATTAGAAAATAGTTTGCCTTTCTCCACCCTATTCCATCTTCCTTTACCATTCACCTCTGTTTCATTCCTCAATGGCCTCTGCCTTCTATCTTGTTCAACAACAGCAGCACAATTTCTTTACATGACAATAAAGAGTGGAAATTAAATATTTTAAAGCATTAAATTTAAAGGGTACAATTTAGATAATATTAAAACAGGTTGATTTTTCACATTTCGTATCTTTAATTCCAAGGAGTTTTTGTATGAAAACAAAAAGAGATGCACAATGGAGTAACATGTCTCCCATTCCAAATTTGGAAATAGGCACAGTGATAAATGGAACTGGTTATGGAACAGTTAGTTGCTGTTAGTTTGAGATGCTGGTTAGTTTGAGAAGTAATTACAGTTCTGTCACCCAGGACTTCATTGCTATCCTTTAGCATCAGATGAATGAGGCAAGCACCTCGTTTTATTTTATAATGTGCCCAGCTCTAACACTGTTTAATTTGGAAGGAGGGTTGATACTTCTAGTGTCTCACTTCATGATATCTTCTTGGATTACTAGAAATGGGTGGGTGGTGTTCATGGGTGTTATGTCATGCTGCTGAAGGATCAAGAAGGAAATTGAACAACTTATTTATTTCTGCCTTTTCGGCTGTCAGTGAAGGAGAACATTGAAGCCTTTGAATGGAGTCTGAGAGATATCACCTCTCTAAGCTGAAGATTCTTCAACCATCTTCATGGTCTTAAATTAATAATAGGAGAAGTCTACAGCAATTCTCTCTTGTGGAGTTTTCTGTGTTTCAGCATATTGGGTGAATAGTGTATTCATTATTTCTGGCAAACGTCTCATAGCAAAGTGAGTTCACAACCCTCCCACAAGTCCCCCAATTTCTAATCTTCCCTCTCTATTTTACCCTGACAACTCTCATTTTTTCCTGAGTACAAGATACAGGATCCCAATAATGAAGCTAAAGCAAAAGCAGATCCAGGCAAGTATAAAGGAATATCCGTGGTGACCGTCTTTGTAATAGTGAGAAAATCGGGCCGTATAGATCGAGGCAGCAATCAAAATAAACAGCCCTGTGAAAACAAAAGCAACCAAACAAATAAATAATAAAATAAAGTAAAATTGGGAAGACACTTTAATTCTTTATCCAAACAATTGTAGATTTCACAATGAAAAGAACTGGAAAGAAAAAGATTAACTCCCCTTATTTGAATGTTGAAAAAAAATCCAACTGCTTTGTTATTATAAAATAAAAATATATTTTGTTTGAGGCATATGATTTATGATTACCTTATCAGGTAATTCAAAATTCAAAACCTAACATTAATAATGATAGGACTCAGTTGCATGTCTGCAGTAATTCCACACATAACTGATATCCTGAACACTGAACACATTATTTTCCCTTGCCCATTTTTCTGTCTTTTTTCCCTTCCTTATCACCATGCCTGATAAGAAGTTATTGAAAACTCCAATGCCTGCATATGCTACTTCGTAAACTTGAGTTGGTCTAAAATAGATTGTTTTAGGCTCAATATAGAATACTTCTATAGTCTCTTATATAGACAAAGACTATCTGAATGCCTTGGAATTATTATACTTTCTTCTCTGTAGTAGGCCCCTGATATCTATAGTAATGTAACTGTTTCTGTAGCCTGTCATTGAAAACAGTATCTCTTTCCACATACAGTGATTTTTTTTTTTCATTTTTAACACTGGGGCCCCTTGTCCAAGTTAGAAGGTAACCACGAGAAGGTAACCATCAGTAGCCTTTCACAATTATAAAATACCCTCCATGTGGAATTTTCCATGGTACCTTAACAGCTATCAAAGAAAGAACACTTCACGTTTAAGCTTTGGTTTCTATTTTCTTATTTCTGATAAATATTTTATTGTTTAAGCAATGAACTATGTGCCTCTTGCATCCAATAAAATTATGAAGTAATAGATAATAGTATTATCGTATTAGATAGGGTTCCTACTTGAGCAGGAGGTTGGACTAAAAGACCTCCAAGGTCTCTTCCAACTCTGTTATTTTGTTATGTTTACATTTATAAGATGGCGGCCAGGATATACCACCCTTCTCCAGTATTTTGGACTAATTTCCAGTTTGCTACTATAGACAATGGTTTTCCTTACAGCAAATCAGCATAATGGATCCAGTGATGTAGAAGCGTTTCCCCTTCTCCATGGTGAAGAGTTGTACCACAAACATGACCAAAGAGATGAAGGAAAAGATGATGGCCAGGATCATGAAGGCCTGCACAGCCTTGAGGGCAGCTAAAGACACAAGGCAAGAAAGAGATAAAGGAATGCAGGAGTTCAATGTATAACAATATATCAATACGGCAATATCCATAGATGAAAATAAACAGTATATTACCCAAGTCATCATTTGGAACAGAAAGGTCAACGCAATTGCTTTCTGAACATTGCTTCCAGAGCCCTGAGGAGTTTGTTTTGCCAGAAATGGTGGTTACAATCCAGACCTAAAATAAAGCAGGAGAAACTTTCATATTTGGATTACTTCCCTTCAGGAACTGACATCAAGCTAAAACTGGAAGCCAGTTTAGCTGAACTTTTGCAAAATTGTCATTCAATAATTACTAGGTTTTCCAGAAAGGGTGATGTTTTTGTACCAAAGACATTTTGGATTATGCTGAGATATAACTGATACTAGAGTATTTTTTCAGTTATAGAATATACATTGATATGTTTTGATATGATAATTTTGATATGTTTAAGATAATATAAACTTAGAAAAAAGAGTTTGCCAAAATGGAAGGCAATTACTGATATGAAATATAACATTAATTTAGGGATGTAGTTGTTGCAAAATCCAGTCTAGGTTGGTTATTTGGACCAAAGGACTAGTCTTCCAAGTTTTCATGCTGGAGCCCATCCTCAGGGAACTTCTCTATACTATAATGTGTGTCTTGGGCTATTCTATGCATCATATTTATGTGGTGCCTTCCTATTGGTTGACTGGTGTGTTGATGGATGGCTATTGATTATTGTTTCCTTGTATTGCCAAGACCTTGGCTCCTAAGTACCTGATAAGTTGTGGTAGATCAGTACTCCTGTTGACTGACAAGGGGTCCATTTCCAATGTTTCAATTATTTCCCTAGCTATCTTTATACCAGCATGGCCAACAATCTTAGCTGCTGCTAAATTGAATGTATGTCCTTGTTCATTGCAAAGTATTTGCCTTCATTCAATAGTTATTGTTGCTCAGGAAATACTACAATTAGCTAATCCTAATTGGAAGCTCATCTAGAAAATTCATTTTGAGTTTCCCTTATTCATGGGGAAGGGGAGGAAAGCAGATTGTTTTCCAATGAGTGAAATAGCTATTGATAAAATATTTATTTTAAAAAACTTGTTATGTTCAAACTACTTGCAAAGTGGTATTGAGATTGCTGTTGTTGTAGCAAATTTGGAAATGTTTGAAACCAATTATGATCTAAGATAGAGAAACTGGGGGAAGAAAACTCAGTAGGTATAAAATGAGAACATTCGAACCTAAGAACTGCCAGCTGGATTACACCAAAGGGCTATTTACTCCAGCACTGTATCACACAGTGTCATGTCTGTTTCATCTGAGAAATTTATGAGACAGCTCTTTTCATTGTTGTTTCCCAGAGGCTAATGTCTAAAGTACAGTATGCTGAATTTATTCTGGAGATAGTTTACAGCCACTCAGGCTACTAGTCACCAATAGCTATGCCTTCCTAAAATATCTACATCTCTCTTGAAGAATTTAAAGGGATAGCTATTATCACATTTATCTCTCTTGAGCTCCTGGCTTCTGATAGGAAGACATATTTACTGCTTTGTCCTAGGTAATGAAAATGAATTAGCTTTGACTTTCAACACCTTAATACAATCATATACACATTCTTTTGAAAACTGTATGACATGGTGATCGTTGCTCCAACTGATAGTGTTTGTCCTTGTATGCCTGGTATAAAGAACTGCCTTGTACTAGTTGACCTATTTCTTCACCAAGTGTTCAGTATTTTCTGTTCTGACAATAAGTCTCAATGGCTTGAAGCTGAAACCTCTTACATCATCTTGATCTGATCCTTTTAAATTAGGACCCAAATACATAGCCTACTGCATGAAAACTATTACTGTTCCACTAGGTGCGATCCCTTCCTAGAGATTATTTCAGGAGAGCTAGCTTATTTGTTCACATACTCCTCAGCCTTTTGTTCACAGGGTTTGGATCTACAGTACTTCCTCAGCAAGTCAGAAATGTAGGATTATCTTTTTCAAAAAAGAAAATAGAGATTCTCAGGTTTAGATTTGTACTGGATGTTAGGATAAAACAGTCGCTGATGGCCCCTTGACTTTTTGTTGAAGAACTGGAATCTAATAACTAAGATTACCAATTCAGTGAAATATAGAACAGCAAATTCAGGAAGTCATGAAGTGAATGACATAAAAGATGGTCAATTCAGAAAAGTCTACTTTAACTACTGATGCTGATTTTTTTTTAAAAAAAGTTTGCCTCTTCATATCTTGCAATAATATATCTTAATGCTTGCTGCATTTACTCGTGTTTATAACACAACATATTTATAATTCATAAAGAAGGCTGAATCACTTCCATTCATGGGCATAGACAGGAGAGCGGGTCAAATTCACAAAAAAATGTACTGCAAATCACATGAAACTTTGCCCCTTCGTTGCCTGTTTTGACTGCCCCACCACCACCACAGCTGAACTGTTCCCATTGTGTTAATACCAGAAGCCAGACTGGCTGCTCCATGAAGTGGCTTCCTTATCATTTTGAGAATTCTCCATTACAATGCAGCCACATTCCCAGATTTTAAAAAGTGAAAATAATTTATTAACAAGTATCATTTAGGAATCATTAGGTGCTAGATGCCTGCAGAATGTGGCAGAAAGGGTCATACTTCTGATGTCATAAATATTGTAGTCCAACTGGATTTTATCTTGAGCTGAACGGCTTATTTGTTTTTTGATGCATTTGTATCTTAAAGATATTTTAAATGTAATCTGATACGTTAGCTATAATTTCATTTATATATGGACCCCTTAGGCTAGAAATATATTTTCTATGCTTCAAGGTTATAGTGCACAAAATAGAGATCCATTTAGAGCAGATTTATTTAGAGGAGGGCCATTGCAACAAATGAAAATACAGTTGTTTATTTCTTGATATAATTTTCTTATAATTTTGGAGGCTGCCCAATTCTTAGGATTTCAGGTATCATATATATATATATAAACATAAAGCAATTTTAAAAACAAGATTAATGGAATATATGGGCATCAATTTTTCAGAACCTAGTCTAAGATACAGATCTTAGTATTACTTTATGAAAGGGTATAGGAGAGGAACAGCAGTGAATTCTTATAACTTACAACATGAAAATGGTTCCTTGGGTTTTATTCCTTGTAAAACCCATCGAGATGAATGTAACTGAGTGTTCCTGACAGTGGTGGGATTCAAATTTTTTTACTACCAGTTCTGTGGGTGTGGCTTGGTGGGCGTGGCAGGGGAAGGATACTGTAAAATCTCCAGTCAGAGGTGGCATTTGCCAGTTCTCCAAACTACTCAAAATTTCCACTACCAGTTCTCCAGAACTGGTCAGAACCTGCTGAATACCACCTCTGGTTCCTGAGCTTTAAAAAAATCTATACATTATTTATACAAAAAAGTAATTAGGTTGAATACTTCAATGATTCCCACACAGCTGATAGGGGGCCATTTGGTCTGAGAGAATCTGACAGAGAAAACATATCGCAGCAGAGTAAAGGACAGAGTATTTTTGTTCTGGCTGCTTACTTCATGACATAGTTTGGAGAATATCCTTGGGGAGAGAAATTTAACTGCATATTTGCTATTTTCCATATTCAAATGAGAGTCATGAGAATCTGGATTGCATATGACAAAGATATTCCTAAGTATCTCTCTCTATTCTATTCTCATGGATTTTTGATGAGGGAGGATAGATGCCAAATACTGGAAGAACAGAGTGCTGAGAAAACAAAGAATTTATTATGGTTTCCTGAGTTTTTTGGCTTCTGAATATCTTTCCTGTTTTTGTTCAATGTTGGCTTGTGTGCCATGGGTGTGTATGAGTGTGTATAAAATAAGTAGGCTGCTTCAGATAGAAGTATCCAGCAGATGTCATCATAAACTAAAGCAAAAGAGCCAGTTGATATGTAAATATGTATGGCCAAAGCAACAATGAGTAGGTCATTCCACTGTCTTCCTGCTTAATTCTCATCTACTGTTCATCAGCTAGTCGTCCAGAATCAATGCTGTGAAATCCAAGGAGGCTTATTTCCTAATAAGTATACTTATTCATACAACATTGGGTGTGGGTCATTGAAAATCAGTCCACAGCTGATTTTTTAGTACACTGTTTTCTTTTCCAAAGGAAATGGTGGAAAAAGTATCTGGAATTTTGAATCTTTTACCAGAAGTTTTTTTAAAAGCCACAAGTACTTCCCCACTACCCCCAGAATTGCTCAACCATGCTATTGAATCATCATAAAATAAATAATTGGGGAAAAAACTGTTCCCTCTTATTTGCTTATCTCCTGAAGGTTGTCCTTATTGTGAGCTTATTGAGATTAGTTTAATTAAGAGAACATAACAAGTTATGTAGTTTAGAGCTAATGTCTCTAACAATATCAAATCAACCATACATTAACTTTACTGAAATATTCATAGTAGTCTATAAAAGGAATAACAATAATTGGGGTATTCTTTCGTATTTGATTATTTGTTTATGATTGATGTTAGCAAAACTAAAACCATCTTAAATTTATCTTTCCAACCTGATCATCACTGGGCTTCAAGCCACATTACCAGCTGCATAGACTTTGGATTGTGGAAATTTTAGCAGATCAGAAGGGAACCAAATAAGGCCAGATTGCTTCACTTTTAACCCTGGTTCTTTTGAAGTATCAACCAAGTTAAACATGAAAGGTTTTTAATGTAAGAGAGAGGGAGAGGGAAGGAGGGAGGGAAGGGAAAGTGAGGGAGAGAGGAGGGAGGGAGAGAAAAAGAAAAAGAGAAAAAGAATTAACAAAGCAATTCCTGCTCAATTAGAAAAAAACATTGGACTTCAAAACCTATTCACACAGTCACCAAGTGCAATCATAAACATTGGAAACGCTTCTAGCTTGTGCTAAGTTAATTTTTTATATCTGTTGTAAGAGAAGAGCCATGCTAGTCTATGGTAGACAAAAATCAGAACAACTTTGGGATCACTTTCCAACTAACACATTTTATTACATTTTAGACATAAGACTTCACTAGCTACAGCATCAAATACTGAGCTATAGTTCCCAAAGGTCCTATGCCTTGTAAATAAAATGTGTTAATTTGAAAAGTGCTATAGGCTCTTTCTGATTTGTGTATCTGTGCCTGTCCATGTGTGTGTGGGTGTGTGTGTGTATGTGTGTCCATGTGAACTTTGTTTTTAGTAAACTGCATCTAAATACTAAACTAAGTAGTTTCAATTCTTCAAGCAATGTTAGAAAAGGCTATTTTGTGATCAAATTACATACTAGCAGGTCTTTATTGCCTATTGCATATCTATGACATTATGGCATTTTTGACATTTGTAGAGGCCTTGGTGTTCCCTTGAACTTGGATGTTTGTATGTTTATGTGTGTATGTTTTTTAAAAAATTTTTACTTTGCAGACATTTCATTAGCCAGCTAGGTAAAATCCTCAGAGGTTTTGTCAATCATAATAACAAATTAAACAAATCTTAAAATGCATGCAAATTTTGTCACAGGAATTTCTACAATGTGGCCCAAAATGTCAAGTACTACGGAATTTAATGGGTGCATTATCTCAAGACTACTTTTGAGAAATTCTTCGCTTCCTGACCAAGGGTGTGGTAGGGAGCCTATCTTTTTTTGCACAGAATGAAAAAAAATCCTTTTGAAATTTACAGGGTGGGGCCATGGTTGTGCTTAATTTATTCAGTGCATAAATAAATGCCTAGTTTTATCTATTTTTTAGAATGGTGTATTTAATTATTGGGGAAAAAAATAGAAGAAAGCTGTGTGTGATGATCCAATACTGACATTAGACTTCCTTCTCTTCTGATTCTTGGTTGATTTATTTGATGCTTTAGGAACAAGGTTTTCAAGCTCAACATTTTGGAAGAGTGGAAGGAACAAATTTAGAAGAAGATTGCTTTATGTGGGGTCTTGCAAAATGGTCAGACCCATTTTTTTCAACCATGGCAACTTTAAGATATGTGGACTCCAGAATTCCCAGCCAACATTCCTGAACTTTGAATCTTGTTCAGTCACAGGTAATTCCCAGTCATAGAATCACAAAATTATAGAGTTGGAAAGCACATCAAAGGTCATTTAGTTTAACCTCTTGCTCAGTGCAAGATGCAGCAATTCAGATTCCATGAAGTGCTAATTTAACCAGCAAGTGAAAGCTTATTGGTTTTTAATTATCTATTAAACTATTGGTTTTTAATTATCACAGAGGGCAAGTAAAATTGGTACAGCAAAAGAAAAATAGTTACACAGATTCATTATACGGTATAGTATTAACAGTGTACGTGAATGCAAGCAGACCTAATCAGTCATAAACTGAAGATTTTAAAAGAATTCAGTTAATCGAAATGAGTTAATTTACCATATTGTTGCTTTTGTTACTGATTTTTTTAATGCAGAAAAGACATTTCTGTAATAATATTGGAAATGAATGGTGCTACTCTGCTTGTCACAGTTTGATAGGAAATGGTGAAATAAAAGTTAAAGCTTTGAGAGGAAGAATTAAATCTGTTTTCAGCTATTATTGGGATTATCCACTTAGTGTCAGGAGTGTCAAACTGGTGGCCTGCGAGCCGGATGCGTCACACACAAGCCACACCCACCCCAGCTCTGGGAATGGGGAAAACATTGTGAAACATCATGTGACAGCAACGTGATGCAGCAAGTTTGTCACCTGTGGCTTAGTTCTATGTTTTTGAATAGATAAAAAGAGATACTAGCACACTCCACTCAGTGCTAATGTTCGTATACTAGTCCTAGAACCTGTTTTAATGATTTCAGTGCTCAACACATCTGGAAAACAACAGAGTGAAATATATAGCTAGCTATTTAAAGGAACATTCTCAATACTGATTTATATTTTTCTTTTGCATTAATTCAACCACATTTATAAATTTAGTTTTAGATATGACAATACAGAAATGTGCAAAATTCATCCTTTGTTCCTAGGTGTTATTGTGCTTTTGTTTCTGCTGCTCTGTATTTGTCAAGTTCCAAAAATATGTAATCTTGAAATTGAGAGAGGACACAGTGTTTCGGCATGGACAGGAAGGAACCAAGCTAGATTTGTCATATAAACCAAGAATCCTGCCAAATGATGTCCCTCTCTCCCCATTGAGTTTGGTTTTGCCAAAGAGTTCATGAGAATGTTTGATGATTCCCAAACAGACAAGCTGGGAAAGACCTTGTAATTATACAACAGACTGTCTGGCAGGTGAGAGAGCAAAGGATCTTATAATTAGTATGTCCTAACTCACTCAACTTGTTTCTGAGTGGGATGGGTCCAGGTGTTTTCAGGATCAGGATAAGAGAATGGAATGATCTCTATTTCACACCTTTAGGCTGTTTTGAATTGCTGCTTTGTTTTAGTTAATACATGGGGAATACGCCAAGCCTTAGGGCGTTACTTCTTTTGTAATTTTCAACAACCAGATTTAGAAACCTTAACCCACATAAATAAACCAGAGGAGTTTTCTGTTGCTTTTTTTCTGGAGGTAATTTGTTTTTGGAAAGTACTTCACCATAAGTATATGGTTGATGAATTGGCTTTTAAGGATGTGTAAATCAAGAATGTAGTGACCTGTCTTCCTCATGCCTGCCACTCTCTAAATACAGTCAATTCTATTTGGTCCACACAACACCCAAAACTGTAATGTGATTTATTGGGTCTTGCCTTAACGCTCCTCGTGTGATCACATTTTAGTTTGCATACTATGGTTAAAGGCTTAGTATAGTGCAAACTAGTCAACTGTTGTTTATTTAATAAAATGTAGTTAAAAGATCCATAGTTTAGTGTGATGTCTGAAATCAGTGTAAGTCCCAGATTCTTAGGCAGGAGGAAAGGAGAAATTGAAGTCTAACATTATTAAATAATCCTGCATTTAGGAAAATGTACTGGACTCAGTCTGAAAATGAAGGGACTGGCAGCTTAGATCACATAGATCAACAAGATCTCTAGTTCTGCCTTATTGTAGTAATAGGATTTTTATTGCTTTATAGCCAGGTATATATAAACTATGTGCAAAACTTCCAGCAAGACTCACACATTTGTCTTTTTTCAAAATTGTTGTGCTCCTTTTCTCTACCCTGCCCCATAGAAATAGAAGCAGGATTGAAAATTCTTGATCATCCACCCTTTATACTTTCACCCTGTCATTACCATGGTGCCCATAACTATCAGATGTCCCCAAGCACAGAAAAGCCTCTGACTGCAAGGCTTTGAACCAAGTTGAGGAGATCCAACAGCTTATGGCTGCTACTGCAGAACAGAAATGTTGAGAAGGTTTTGCTACTTACGTTAGCAATAGTGGAGACAAAGAGCATGACGACAGTGGCAATATGAACCACAAAAATTCCAGCCAGTAGTACCAACATCTTGGCTTCAGGAACGATCTCAGATGCAGAGAAATCTTTGGGAGAGAAACAGATCTAGGTTAATCTAAAAAGCAAGCACTGAATGTAAGAGCGCGGTTCAATATTAGTTCTATGCAGGCAACAAAGGACGTATTTTTAAAAATCTGATCAGTGACAAAATGCAGTAAGTTGGATCTGCAAACACAGGGTCGACTTACAACCACCATCGACTTATGACCACGATTGAGCCCAAAATGTCTGTTGTTAAATGAGACATTCGTTAAGTGAGCGTTGCCACATTTTACAACCTTTCTTGCCACTGTTGTTAAGTGAATCCCTGCAGCTGATCAGTTAATAACCCGGTTGTTAAGTGAATCTGCCATCCCTATGGACTTTGCTTCTCAGAAGGTCGCAAAAGGTGATTGCATGACCTTGCACAGAGCAACGGTCATACATATGAACCAGTTGCCAAGCATCTGAATTTTGATCACATGATCATGGGGATGCTGCAAAGGTCGTAACTGTGAAAAACGGTCATAAGTCACATTTTTCAATGTCACTGTAACTTTGAATAGTCATTAAATGAACTGTTGTAAGTCAAGGACTACCTGTACTAGCAAATCTTTAGTTTAATTATTTTGAGATGTTAGTGAAACACTGAGTAAAATTAATACATATTTGAAAAAGGAGCCTGAATAAATAAATAACATTTATTTACATTTATTTTAATATTACATTTATTTTAATTTAAATCCTATTTCTTTACTATTTACATTTTATCCCAGCCTTCATTTAAAGCAGAGATGGAAAACCTGTCCCCATGAGACCTTTTCTAATTTCATTTCTCACCCAGTTTTCCAACTTTGCCCTGCTTCATTGGCTTTGCATTTGCCAACTTTTGCTCTGCCTTGCTCCCTCTAAATTAAGCTTGGCAACATTAGGATTTCATCTCCCAGAATTCCCCAGCCAGCACACTGGCATCCTGGCAACCAAGGTAGCACAGGCATAATCAAGGAAAAATACCACAAGCAGTACTCTTACCTTGAGGTAAGGTGGGGCAGCCTATAAATTTTATAAATAAAGAAGCAAACAAACAAACTTGGAAGAATCCTGGAAGGGGCTCCTCCACATGCATTTATTTTTATTAGTATCCTGCAAACTCAACAAAGGCTTTTCTCTCCTCTTTAATGGTTGGGGATTTTCTCCTGGTCTAGTTCTTTATTCCAGGCACATGCTATAATTCCAGGGTCTTTGGAGAAAGCAAATAAGTTATTGCTTACTCAGTTTAAAAGCTCTGATCCCCACTATAGAGACAATTACCTGCCAATCCACATATGTAGGTTCAGTAATCTATGATACACAAGCATACCAAATAATTTGCAAGCAAAAAATATTGGTTTATGCATGATATAAGGTCTATCAATATTAGATGGCTAATGTTAAGCAGAGTTGCATGAAGCCCAAGTCACACGTGCCTTTTGAATGTCTTGAGAATAGTACCAAAAGACTTTAAAAGTTTTTCCAAATTGCAACTGTTAAAATGACAAAAGGGAAATATTTTCTGTATGACTAGTAAGGGAAATATTTTCTGTATGACCTAGTAAGTTTTGCATTACAAATTATCATATCATTGCTTAAGAGTTGCTTAAGAGAGGGAGCCATGCAAATAAAAAGAAATAAATTAAATTATATATTAACGCTACTTGATTTTAATTAAATATAAATTCCAATTAAAATTATGTTTTGCCCTGATTTCAACCACAATTTTTTGCAATGCAGTTCCAAGCACACTGTTCAAAGACCCAGGGCAGTCTTGCCAGAAAAAAGGTTGCACACTCTGATGTGATTTGGATTCTGTTTATCCCATCTAAATACTTCATTTTCTATCTAAGTTCATATTATGCTTTTGTATCTCTGTACCTAAAATAGGAATAAGAAAAGATATATGGTTTTGCTCTGAGCAAAACAATGCTCATCAGACAGGTACCATCTTTCATTTCAGTAATGATCCAATCTTCCAAAAAAACCCAGCCATTGTAGGCTTAGTGAGAATTAATGTCAACCGTGGGTTGGGCTGTTGGCATTTGTTGATGGACTTTTATAGTATATAAATATAATGAAAGTATATTTATCTCATTATGAAACTCTCAACATCATAGTTAGCAATGTATTGTGCTTGGGATCACATCCCACAGAATAGTGGGTGAAGTCAAAACAAACATCAAGGAAGATAGGAAATCTGGCATGATATTGCAACATTAGAATAAATGGCATTATTATGGAAGCAGGATTCTCTTCCCACTACCACTACCGCCCTTAATCCAATGAATTCCATTTGTGAAGGCAATGTTTTCATATGTATATCAGTGATGGGATTCATTTTTTTTTACTACCGGTTCTGTGGGCATGGCTTGGTGGGCGTGGCAGGAAGGATACTGTAAAATCTCTAGTCAGAGGTGGTATTATACCTAAAGAAAAAAATAATTTGGACTTCATAAGGCAAAGTATTCCACAGAACTGATGACCAGTTTCATTCTTGTTCCAGACTCAGCCTTCTCCATTTGTTCTTCAGAAAGACTCAAGGTGAAACAGAAATTGGTTTCATATATCATAACAACCTGAGGCAACAAAGGCAACAAACTGGCAGCCAGTGCATAGTAGTTGCAACATGATCCTGGTTTTAAAGAAGTGCCTATTACTATCCTTGCTACTGCATTAGGAGACACTACTTATCTGTGAGTATGCGACCACTCTAGCAGGCAGTCTTCCCACATACAGCCTGCATTGGTTATTTCCAGATGGAAATCTTATTGTACAAGAATATGGCTGGCATCTGCAAAAGCAACATGCTAGGCTACTATCAGACTGGATACAGTGACATTTAAGAAGACCTGTTGTTGGAGAAGAGGGATCAATGATGTTACTGTGGAGTTTTCTGCACAAGAACAATCCAGGCTTTGTAATGTGAGACCCACCCAATTCTTTTTAATTGTATAAGTCTGTCTCAGTACATTTCTGAAGAAAGCTGTCATTTATTTGTAATTAAGTTGATTCATGTTCCCATTCTTTCCTGACTGAACAACTAGTGATTATCTGTGGGATTTCTTAATGGTGCAGCAGTATGTTTTTGTTAGGAAGTGGAAAAAGCTCAACATCTTAATCATCTGCGATTCTGCAGCAATATAGAAGCAAATGCTAAATCCTGCATGACAGTGTTGGAATCTCTGGTCTCATGGATTTTTTTAAAAAATAAGGGGTTAGCTATACATATGCTTCCTGTTCCCAAGATACTATATTAGCACTTTTTTCATCTCTGACAATACGTAACTTTTGGTCTACCTCACATCTCTGTCACACCAAAAAATAGAGAATAACCAGATATATTATCATATTATCCCTAGAATGAAATAAGCTCAATGTTATTTTATAGGATTGCAATTAAATAAGGAGCAGTTAGAAGAATTTGTCTTAAGAAACAGCTGGGAGTGGCATGACAGATTAGCAGTTTAGGCTGTTATGCAGCATTGCCCTCAGACTAAAAACAGCTGCAAATAAGAGGCTGGGGCTGTGGAGACACTTGCAAAATAATCACTTTAGGGGTAGAGCAAATTTGCAACTGGATCTCATGAGCTACACACTGTGAGAAAAATGATCAGGAAAGTACAAATATCTATCTTGATTGTTTTTGATAACATGAATACAAAACAGGCAAGTGAAACTACATGATCATGGAAATGAATTAATGCTAACACTTTATAGGTGAGTATCATTGCGGCAAAGGGACAGACAATAACTGTGCCATAATTCATGACAGAGATTTAAAATAAATGCACAATCTTAAGAAACAAATATTAGCTGTTCTTATCTTTTTCGTAACTCAACAAGTAGAACTAAAGACTAGTTACTTCTATTTCTCTAAAAATAGGGAGTCAGAAATTCCTGTGATCTATTCAGAGGTAGACAACTTGTTTTGCTTACCAAGGGTTACAAATACAATTCCTGCTATCTTCTAGCAGGGCTAGGAAAAATTCTTATATGAAACCATGGAGAACTACCACCAGTGATGGTAGAGAATGTTAGGCTAGATGGACCAAACTTATTTCTTGATGTTAGGTTTCTACTGAAAGTCACTCAAAGTGACAAATAAATGCTGATATCCATTCCGATTTGCTAGCTATGCAGCTTTATGCATTACTCAGAAATTAGTTCTATTATTTCCAGTAGGGTTTATTCCTAGACACAGATGGTTAAGAAAGCAACTTTAATAAGTGGAGAAGAAAACTGTATTAGTGCCATTTTTGCTGCCAGCAGGCATTGTGCCTGTGATCAGAAAGTTAGAAACAGAATAGCTGTGATGATAAAATATATTATAATGCAGATTTCCTTTAACTAAAATGTCATGGAAACCTTAATCATAGAAATTTATAGAATCACATGTGTTACTCATTTATTCTACCATCCCCATTTTCTTTTCTTCATCTAATTGCAGGCCTGCATGCATGAGAGAACAGTTTTTAAACTTTACTTGATCTGTTTTGGAACAAGATGATATATTTCACCCATTTTTACTAACTCTATCCAATTTTATCATTTCTTCTCTAGCTCTCCTTCACCAAACAGAACACTCAAAATGATAGAAACAAGAGACAGATAACAGATAATCAGAGTTGTAAAGCAACTTGTAGGTCACCTAGTCCAAACCGCCCCCGCCCCCCGCCCAAGTGGGAGACCCTACACCATTTCTGACAAATGGCAGTCCAATCTCTCCTTGAAAGTCTCAAGTGATGACATTCTCACAACTTCTGAGGGCAAGCTGTTCCATTGGTTGATTGCTCTCACTGTCAGAAAGTTTCTCCTTATTTCCAGGTTAAATCTCTCCTTGTAGAGTTTCCATCCATTGTTCCTTGTCTGGCCTACAGGGGCTTTAGAAAATAGCTTGACCCCTTCTTCCCTGTGGCAGCCCCTCAAATATTGGAAGACTGCTATCATGTCTCCCATGGTCCTTCTCTTTACTAGACTAGCCAAGCCCAGTTCCTGCAACACATATTTTGTGCTGTAATCCAGATATGAGTTAGATTTCTTCTGTGAATATATTCTCAAAACTTTTTTTCCCTAAATCTCTTTCTTTGCATGTTGAATACTAACACTACTTCCAACCTCTATTTTCCTGCTATTGCTTACAGCTTTACAGCTCTATTATCTTTCTTTTCTCCGATACAATGCAATAAATGGGAGGGTTACAATGATAACAGAAGATGGCATCATAAACATGCATTTTCATTTAATAACTTCAGGTAAAGCTATTCCTCTTATAAACACCCAGAAGCCCAAAGCCATCCAACCAAGAGGTACTTATCCCAAAATGATAATTCTTCAGGGCAAGGAAGTTGTTGATTTACTTAATTGGTAGTTCTAGTCAGTAATTATGGCTTAAATCCACTCCTATTCTGTGAATTTCAACAGTGATATTAGTAGTGGAAGTTCTATATTTAATAATGGAATGACAAGTTTAATGTAGCTTATTTTCTAGAGAACATTATATTCAGTATCACAAACCACAAAGATTGATTCTGTAAAAACAAATTCATGAGCAGTGTTGGCATTTTTTTTCTAAGAAACATTGCTAACAACTATTACTACATGTATTCACAGAGAACTCTTGATTAGACCCTAACCCCAGAAAAGGGAATATATGACGGGGAACACCTTTACATTTTGTCTGTTATTTGTCCCTATGATGCAAAACTTTGTTGTAACTGTCTAGTTCAGGGGTCTCCAACCTTGGCTACTTTAAGACTTATGGACTTAAGGCAGAATTCTGGGAGTTGAAGTCCACAAGTCTTAAAGTGGCCAAAGTTGGAGACCCCTTATCTAGTTTGTCTTTATTTATTGGAAAACATTTCTATCCTATCACTTCTGGTATATCTGATACAGAAGAGAGAATCAAGAGGCAATAGGAATACCTCATTGGAAAGATTATTCCAAAGGCAGTTGGCTACCATTGAGAAGGTCCAGTTCTGAGTAGCCACTTGCTGCACTTCATCAAAGGAAGATATCAGGAGTATGAGGCTAATGGAATTGCTATGCCCTTAGTAATCTGTTGATTAATTTTTTTAAACTTCAGGAATCACCAATTTAAACTTTCATATTTCAAGATGAACTATACATTTATCCTATACAATATTTACTTACGTCTGTTTATTTCCCATAAAGAGGGTTTGATAACATGCTTTAGGGAACACTTGGAAATGCAAGGTTTCTGAAATCCTAGAAAGTTTTGCATTTTCCCTTTTCATATCGAAAGGGTAGACTGAAGAAAAAAAGAATAAATTATATTCTCTAGTACAGAAAAGAGATGTGTAATCATTTTTTGATTTGCATAGCTACTAAACCAGTTATGAACAGAATTTAGATCAGAATTTATCAATAGATGTGATCTGCAATCGCTCCATAAGGATATCATTCTCCCAGTTGCTTAACAATAGCAGAAACCAACCAATCTGCTTCATGCCTTAAATTTTACTGCTGACATGAATAAAGCTTGGGATAATAAACACTGGAATTTGCTGCAAGCTCCAGTAAATTCTGGTATTCAAAACAGTTTTTTGGACTCAGAATTCTTTTAATGTTAAGCATATGTTGTTTGTACCAAGCTATGGTTTGATAGATTTTGAGGCTCCAGTACAAAGCAGATTCCATAATTCTGAAGTGTTTCCATTTCTGCATTTAACTATATTTCTTTAGTGTACGTTTCTTTGGTATAAGTTTGTGATGGAAAGTTTTGCTATCCTAATGAGTTCACCCTTTGATGGCCAATTTGAAATTCCTCCACTAAGATCATATACCTTTGCTGATTACACACCCACTATTGCTATTAAAACAGTGTTTTTAAACTTGGCAACTTTAAGATGTGTGGACTTCAATTCCCAGCATGGTGTCTAGAGAATTCTGGGACTTGAAGTTCACACAATATAAAGTTGCCAAGTCTGAAAAATGCTTTACTAAAGTAATGAAAAGATGCAGCAGTTCTTCAGATATTTATGTGAGTGCCCTCCATTCCACTATTCCTTCCCAACCCACTCTGTGAGCTGTATGACAGTTTTAATTTTATAGAAATGGATTTTTTTTCCTTAACATGTTTTCAAAATCTCCTTACCCACAAGAAAGACAATCATTTATTAAATGATAGATATAATTTGTATTTTGATGGCAAATATGAAAAGATGAGGATGGAATTTAATCTAACAAAAGCGTGATAAAGTTTAAGTCCACTGAGGCAGGATTTTTTTTTAATGCCCGCAATACATACGATAACTTGTCTAGCGCTACTTGCTTCTTTCACCCAAGGTTTCCATGCCTCTTAAGAGACAAAATAATAATAATAAGAGAAAACCTTGTCTCTCACTTGTGGTATCAAATGAGCAGATGTTGCCCTGCCACATTAGTATTTCATGATATGCAAGATGTCGGGCCTGAAGATTGTCATAGACCATGGCTGGAAAAAATAATTGCAGGGCAAGAGGGGAAAAGTTGTTTCCACAGAAAGGACAAAAGTCATCCCTGCCTTTCTGGTAGCAAGGAAAGCCTTCAAGATAGCTGAGGTATTCATAAAACTTTGGAAGATGCATAGGTGCAGAAGGTATCGTAATGTTTGCAAAGTTCAAAACAGCCATCATTGTGGCAGTTGCTAATAGGCAGGGATTCCTCTTAGAGGTATAATTATATGTGCGTAAGAGCTGTCTCATTCAGTGGGAGGAAGCGGGTGGATGGGAAATTAGCTTCCCTGGGAACAAAATACTTTTCACCCTTCAGACAGAAGTGCCTTCACTAGTCTACAGTACTTCTGATCAATAGAAACCATGGAGTAAGGAGTAATTCCTAGGGAATCTTTTTTTTCCCAATATCCATCAGACATACATATACATATATTTTCTTTTAGCTTCAAAATTGAACAGGAGTCTACAAAGCAACGTCCCATTTTCTGGTATCATACTTATTTTCAACAATACCTCTAAGGTTATTGTAAGCTGCCCAGTATCACTCAGGACAGTGAGACAGGTAACATATACATTTAATAAACAATAAATTATAAGCTTCCGGGGGCATAGGAAAACTCTTACAAAAATTAGAGGAAAGGACTGTAATCCAGTGCTTTATTTTAAAGTATTCTTCATCATCCTTCCCACTAACCGCACCTATCAACAAACACATACAAAGTGAAATATAAATAGGGGCTGGCAAGGAACACCCTCATTGATTTACAGCAATAAATGACTAAAGCTAGTTATTCATTTTCTGATGGATAAGACGTCCAAGGACATGCTCCCAAAATTTCCTAATTCTCTTGCATTGTGAGAAGAAGCAAAGTGGAAATTCTTTATTCACACAGTGATGGAAGGAAAGGTACTAACCTGGATGAAGCAAACCACCCAAAAGCTGTTACATGCAAGGTCGTTCCTCTTGTAATTCACTCATCCTTCTGCTTGTGGGTAGTTTTCTGAATATCTGGTGGCATCTTCTAGCCTATTTGATACCTGGAGTGCCTTTATTCAGAAGTGCCTTCACTTGCCAAATCATATTGTGAGGCCCCAGGAGCACCACTAGGTTTGTAGCAGCAATAACCCAGTTCCACACCTGCCACTTACTCTCTACATGATGTCCTCCTCATCTTCAGCAACATTCCTTATTGTCAGCCCTTGATATGCCATTGTAAATGCCCCTTTACACTCATAATACATAAATAGAAATAAGTAGTGGTAAGGAAAAGAGCCATGGCAGTAAAAAGAAGGAGGAAGAGAGGAAAGGAGGGAGGGAGGAAGAAAGAGAAGGGAAGGGAAAGGAGGGAGGGAAGAAGGAAGATTTATTGTTGACAAGCCAGGATTTGGCAGAGAAGGAGAAGTGAAAGTTTTATGTTGCACACGAACTACAATCCTCTACAATCTTATATTTCATAGTAAAGATGATGGTAACAGTACTTCTTATCAGGAAGCCCCTTCCCCTGGCTTCCGCCTCCCTCACAAATGTGATTCACTGGTCAAAAGTTAGCTCTTGGTCAACAGGATGAGTAACAGAGCAAATAAAGTACTAGGACATTTGGAAATTAAAGTGATGAATCAAAAGCAAAAGAATGGTAAGATTTGTGATACATAAAGTGCTGAGTGACGCCCTAAATAAAATATGCCATTTAGCTAATTGGAATCAGGCTAACTGTATTTGGGAGTCTGGGCTCATTTAAGTCATACAAGGCCAACCATCTCCCTGAAAAGAAAGGAAAGAGGTTGGAGTATGCCATTTTTTGTTGTTTCTGACAAAATAACGTTTGTACATATACTACCTGCTCATTAAAGTGGATTCCAGCAACTCAACACTATAATTAAGGGATTGTTATATTTACTTTATTTTGGAGGAAATTATATTCATGTTAGCATATTCTCCTGAACCATGGAGGAGTATAGTATAGCAGAGTGACAGATTAGCATTAGAACCTGATGTGCATGCAGGAGATTCCACATGCTGAGATCTCCAGGAACAGAAGGACAGACAGCAGACGAGAGGAGAGAACTTCTCTATCTCTAACCCTGGAATGCTACTAATAAGAAGGAAGAATACTAGGCTAGATGGTCATGTAGCCTGATTGAATACAATAAAGACTGAATAGGCAACATAAAAATAATTGCAAATAAAACATCTGACCAGCATATTAATCACATTCTATTCTTCCTTGTATGCGAAGTAACTGACCAGTTTTATCAGTCACCCACAAATAAATCATGAATTCAGTCTAGAATATATGATGGGGAAATCATTGATGATTCTAAAACGAACATTTTATGCAATTCAGTCATTCATTTAAAAAATCTTCCATTCTATTCCCATTTCTGCAACTTGCTAAATTGTGGGGATGTGTTAATCCAAAAGCAGAAGACCATGAAGTCAAATCATCATTCCAACAGGTTCTGGCCAGATCTGATCCTCTTGTTTCCATCTGAAAAGCTACAGATGGGCTACTACAAGAACTTGTACCTTCTGATTTGACACTTCATCCTGATGCAGCAAGTTCAATATTTTAAAAGGAAAGGCAAAAGGAAAGTGGATGTCCATATTGTGCATACAACTTTTAGGACATTTTATTTATGAACCAGTAAATAAGAACCGTTAAATATATATATTGTTTATATATAATAATCTGAGGATATACTAACTGCTCAGAAGTACACAAACATGTGCATGATGAACAATATGGTAATAGGATATGCCACTGAGCCAACTAAGCATGTGTTGGCTAGTTTTTTAGGAGAGGTTTTGATGAAGGAAAGCCCATGAACCACCTGAGCAGTGGAAACCCTCAGCGAGCAAGCCTGGACAGCATCAGTCAATACTCAGAAAAGCATTCTGGCAAGAATAACTGCTTTTACTTGCGTGGTTAGAGGAATGGAAAACATGAGCATCATCTTGCTTTCCTGGTGGTTGTGATTCATTTGGAGAATGGATGACTCTTCTGAAGAGTAATAAATACAGCTGACATTTGCTCAGAAAGTGACAACCGTCGAGCATTAAGTCATGCAAGAATCTATAGAAGGGAGAGATGCAGGCAGTTGCCTGAAGCTGGAAGGTAGCCAAGAGCAACCAGGGAGGAAAATACTGTATCTCTTTGGTCCCACCCACTTTTACTCCAGACGTGCAGGAATGAGGGAACAAGAAGCAGGAACAAGAAAGGGGGCTATCATGGATGAAAGCCACCCAGAGATCTTTCCTCCCCCTTTTCATAGCATAAAATGAGTCTGGATTGAGATGGATGGCTATACAAAAATAAACAAATGATAGAAGTTTTATAAATCGGGACATAATTAAATTGGTGCATCATTCACATCCAGTGCTTTTTGCAAAAGCTGTTACTGAATTCTGTTTTACTTCTAATTTACATATAGCCTAAGTTTTTTGAGCTCTTGAAACTTTCTTGGAGGGAGGGAGAGAGGGAGGGAGGGAGGAAAGAAGGAAGTTAGAAAAGAAGTTAGGAAGGAAGGAAGGAAGGAAGGAATATCAGAGCAGAAAAAGATGAAAGATAAATTATAGTGCTGGACTTTAATGTACTGATATGGAACAGGTCTGATACTTAGAAAAGAGTGGTACACTTTATTGTGAGAGACATAACTTTTTATCCGATGGGTGTGCAAATCTTTGGTGAACAAGTCACATTTAATATGGGAAGGAGCCACTTAGAACCACAAAGTGAATAAATAGTATCACACATGAGGATTCTCTCTCTCTCTCTCCCTCTCTCCTTCCCTCCCTCTCCCTCTGTGTGTGTGTGTGTGTCTCTGTGTGTGTCTCTCTCTGTGTGTGTGTATGTATGTATGTATGTATGTATAAATAAATAAATAAATAAATAAATAAATAAACAAATAAGAAACTATGGTGTCAGCTTTTAGCAATTATACAGAGGCCCCTCAGAATTGCAAAAATGAACTTGGGAATTATTTACACATTTGGTACTGCTGATTAAGTATTCCTTTGAAAAGGACAGGTGAGCTTCTCTCTAAGTAACAACATTGTGTTCCTAACAATTTCTCATTTGTATGACTTTGCATTTGTGTCCCATTATGGTTTATGTGCACCACTGAAAATCCAGGCTATGAACTAATATATTATTTTGTAGTATGTGGAAACTTATGGCAACTCTGATAACAAATAGCTGCCTCACATGCTACGTAAGGAATTGGGAAATTGTGGCCCTTGTGTAAATTCTATTTTTTTCATGTTTCCTTGAGCTTTTGGTAGTTGAAGTTCAACTACATCTATAGGAATATTGCTTCCCATTCTTGCTCCAGACCAGAACAAGCCTTACTCCCAATTGCTCATTGGTTAAGATCTGGAAGACATGGGGTCTTCTAGGTTCCAGCCCATAGGGCATATCATTTGATGGAGGCATGAGGCTCCAGGCTTTTTCAGGGGCTACATGGGGTCAGACCATATCAAGAGCTGCCCTCTTTTTCTGGAACAGCATTCCCCTGAAGTCAAATTAGTCCCAACTTTTAGGGCTTTCAAAACCAATCAAGATCCAGCTTTTTCGGTGGCTTTTCTGGGTCTGGTGTTATAGTTGTCCTCTCCTGTGTGGGAGTATTTGGAAATGGGTTGATGCCTGACAGCATGCAGTATTTCTTATGGTGATTATATTGTTGTTGTTATTGTTGTTATTATCCAAACACAGCATATATAAATAAAGAAACTAGGAAGTGGATACTGGTTGTACTAATTCAATACGTGTTCTATAATGAGGGCAGGTCTTTCAAACATCACTCCAAAAATGAGGAAATAGAACACAAGTGGAATTATTATACAACTTCTCTTAAAAATGCATTAGGTCAATGCTTCTGTCTCATTGCATGTTTTTAAGAAGCTTAGGATATTAATGGCGAAGGAGCTTAGAAAAATATTGACAGTGGTCAGACTGTCTAAAATTCACCCCTGAACCCTGCAGGTTTTGTTTAAGCAAAATAAACAGGGATTGGACTTTTTCAAGGCCTTCTTTCAACTACATTAACATATATTTTCCTAAATTGGAAATATTAAATGTGGGACGTGAATGAAAGACATCTATATGCATTTGTTACATATTGCTAAATGAACAACATAGACAACTACCTATGGAAGGTAGCTATTTTTTTATGTTATATCCTGTATTTCTATCCAGAGGTATCTCTTCTACAATTTAATAAAAAAAATAATCACAGCATTTTTTTGTTGAAGAAATGGGAAAGTAAGCAAGGATGAAATTGCTTCAATGGAGGAGAGAACATTTATTTGATCCAGCAGTCTTGTTTTCACAATTGACTGTAACCATACATTCACCTGGGTAGCCCTAGGCAAGCCACTCTCAGCTCCAGTCCCAACACGTGTAATACAACGATTAGATTAACTAGCAAGGTTGTTGCAGTGAGTGCTGAATAATGTGAATAAAGCAAAGCAATTTACTGCTGGGTAGATCCAGAGCCATTGGTGCTTCTCAGAGGGAATGTTTTTGTCCTGCTTCAAATTCTCCTTATGATTGTTTTCAGGATGTTAGGATAATAAGGTTGGTTCTACTTAGAACTCTAAAGTGTGTAATCTCTTAGAGCTATAATAAAGTTCATGCTGAAACAGGCAATGTGATTTTTGGCTTTAATCCTCATACAAGTATCTACAGGTACAGGACTCATTCTACCTCTGGAAGTGAAATAAAATATGCATATTTGTCATCTGAAAACTTTTTTTCTCATGCATGCCGATGTGGAAAAAACACATAAAAATATAAATAGATTTTCAAAGGTTGTAAGGAATTACCTGGTGGTTTATTAAAATGCCACATATGACCAACCACTGAGATCTACTAACTTTTTAGTAGCTTGATCAAATACAGATAGATGAGTTCTGTGGACTATATTTATTGAATTTATTGATTGAATTTATGTCTGCCCATCTCACTAGCAGGTGATTCTGAATAACATATGCAATCAAAATCCAAACTAACAATCACAAAATTGAGGATCTTCTGGAAAGCCATCAGGGTTGGCCCAATCTCACCTTTATTAGTCATACAAAAAATAATTTCCCATTAATATACTCTTATATATTATATACGGTCAAGAATTTGGCTTAGGCACTGTATATGTATATAGCATGAGAGAAAAAAGCAGAGGAATTATTTACCAATTAACCCACCACCTCTTCCCCCTTCCCAATACACACTCTGGCTTAGTTTTCTTGAAGTCTTCACTGCCAACAGTTGTGCTTGATTTAATGAGTTGCTCTGCAATAAATAGCAAGTGGCAATATTTCTCCTCATGTCAGGAAAACTATTGCTAATTGCTGAATATCAATCAATTTTAAAGGCACAGTCAAAAGGCTGAAAGCACTTCAAGTGCTTTTTGCAAGAGCAAACATGGCATTAAAATGCTTAAAACAGGGTTGCTGAATGCTACTTTTCCCTGTCTAATCAGCATCACCTGCAGAAAGGCACCACAGTATATTTTCCAGGTATACATTTTGTATCTTTGCTGGAAAGAGGTGGGTAGTAGAGGTTAGTGTAAAAAGTGTAAAAATGGCAGTCCAGAAAACAGAACTGGAAAAACCTTGCTAGATCCTGGTCTAAAATAATAAAACAATGTCCTAATTTATCCAGAAAAATCATACCACCCACTACCATTTTCAACACAAACTTGAAATCTTTATTTTACCCTAAATGTATACTGAAAAGAGGGAATTACATGTAAGATGAAGAGGCTGGTTTGGATGTATAAGGAAATGTTAAAGAGGTCAAAATTAGCTCTTGTAGATATAAGTATCAATATGTATCAACTTTTATTATAAAAAGTAAAATTTTGCTCCTTGTGCAAATAATTATTTTTCTTGTCTTCGTTTTGCTTCTACTCTTTTACCATAATTCCACCTCCCTTCTAGTTGGACTTCTTATCTCAAAATGCAACCTTTCATTGGCAACTCTTCTCAGACTGCTCCTGTGTTTCTAATATGGAAAAAATGTTTCTTCTCTCTGGTCTCTTTTATCGAAAGGTGTGCCTACCTATAATTCATGTAAACACCCTGGAGAATCCCTAAGTATATTACAATAAGGATGTGGAAAGGAGAACAAGGAGGTCATCTGAGAATGCAAGATCCAAAGCATCCACAAATGTAGCTATGAACTAGGACACCGCATGGCCACATCATGCTATTTTCTACTTAAGCAATATAAGTCTTAGGAATGTGGATGATCTTGGCTTTGGTCCCTCAAATATCAGCCAGGAGAAAGGAGCTAGAAAACAGGTTAGTGGGGTGGGGAGAGAATGGGGATTTTGCAGTATCCTTCCCCTGCCATGCCCACCAAGCCACACCGACAGAACCAGTAGTAAAAAAAAAAATTGAATCCCATCACCGGGTTAACCCCTGACAGAAAATTTTAAAAAGTATAGTTGAGGTATAGTGGTTTGCAAAATGGGAATGCTGAACTACGTGGCTATCATGTGGCTGTAAGAATCAATCAAGACAATAACTAAATTGTAGGAAACTCATTGGCATTTCCCTCATCATTTTGCAGCCTACTGGTAGTTATCTAGTTATGGTGGTCTAATCTGTAAAGCTACATTGTTTATTTTAAAATTCTTTTTAACCTTTTACCCAAATCTCTTCGTGAAAATTCAGCTCTGCCTTCTTTGAGTTTTAAAAACCTCTCCAGAATCATTATGAGAAAAGAGTTCTCACTGCTCAACACTTAAAAGAAGGATTATTTATCCCATTTGAGATTGAATAAAAGCTTTATGTTATATTAGATGGAAAGTTTCAGCATACTCATTGGATCTTGAGACAGTGAACACGATGTGGCTTAGTCTCAACAGAGGATCCTGTTTAGGAGGAGACTGAACATCTCTGTCCTTTCCGCTTTTGCTCTAGGTTTTGAACAATCTACTAAAAACAAAGCAAAACATGCAAAAATAAAACACACTTCAACTAAGATTTTCTGTATTGTGCAAATACAGGAGTGGAAGGGAGCAGCTCTCCAGACTCCCTTCTCCTCTGCAAGTAGAATAGGAAAGACACAGCTCCTTCCTTAAAGATAATTTTGAGAATTCTCATGTGTGCTTTTGCTTTGTTACTGATGGCAGAAGACAATTTCTGCTCTGTCTTTCCTGTCTAGAAAGCAAACTAATAGTCTCAAACATTTGAATCTAATTCTTTGACTCAGCAGTATGCTACATATTGAAAACCAAAGATTTTTAAAAAGGCACAGTGAAGACTAGACACAAAAAAGTGGGCAAAGCCAAGGCAAAGAACCTGGCAGAACCAATGCAAGTATGACACTTGATTTCATTAAATTGAAATAAATTAACATTAACTTACTAAAATGCAGAGATCATAATTGCTTGTTGTGTAAGTGATCATTTTCTACTTCAGTCATCTAAAGAATTGCAATTTGATAGTGAGTTTTAGAGGGATTCTGAAGGTGTACTGAGATTGCCTTTGGGTTCTACAGGGACCCCTTTGCTTTAAGAAGGCCAGAAGCCACCATTGGCTTATCATATTCACATATGCTGGACTAAATTAAATTTCTGTTCAATAAACAAATAGTTGGTTCTTGGAAAAAGGAACCCAAATAGCTGTCAATGCTCCAGAGGCTGAAGATACAGATTCAGAAGTATAAAGTCTGCCACCATTATGGTTCCTAGGGTACAGATCGATACAGAAAAATATAAGTCCTCCAAGTTATAAACTATTTCAACCAAGCTTTGTAACACAACATTTTCTCTTACGAGAGGACTGTGACCAGATGATTCCATGTTCTGAGAAGAATTAGGGTATCTATCCTGCCAAAGACTTGAGCTGATTGGTTTACTAAGCATATTAATCTAAGCCCAAGCCCTTCTCATATAAGAGTAATTATTTGGAACAGTATTATTTTTCTACTCAGACTCCTGTCCACTTAATCACCTTTTGCATTTATGGTATATCTTCCTGGAGCCCTCAAAGTGAGCTTAGAATTTTTTTCATTTGTTTTACATATTTTGATGTTTATCATTATATTAATATAAATGCATGAATAGGTTTCTAATGGTAGCCTGTTCAAATGGAAGTTTATTCTCCAGTTGCCAACTCCCTTTCGTGTGGTCAACCAATGACAAACAGATAAATCAAACTACTGTAGAATGAAGGCATTTTCATTGAAAGTTATGAAACATAACCATACCCAAGGAAGCTCTAGTCTTCCCTTAGGCACAGAAGGTAAGTGGATAACTTTGAGGCAGTCACTTTCACTCAGCTGTAGCCTGGGAAATGGGAGAATATCTATGGATCTACACTGAGCAAGATGTGTGTGTGTGAATATATTATACCCCAGTTTACAGCTGATCTTTTGAAGTTGCTTTTAAAAAACACATTTAAAATAACAGTAAAGCTATTCTAACATTAAAGGCCACATAGGACTACATGCCCTAACCATAAATATTGGTAGTCATTTTTTTTTCCATTAGCCACTGAAAAGCTTAAAGGGTAGCAGAAAGGCTAATGTTTGAGAATCACATCTGAGCATCTACGGGAGCTAGCAACCTACCCTGGATTTTTTTTTTCTTCAAAATTGTAACTTTGGGGGAAGAACCCTGGACATCATAGGAGATTGCACAATGATATCAGGTCACCTTCACCTAACATTGTTCATTCAAATCAGTAGCCATTTGCTGTGATAGTTAAACTGATCCTGGGTTTTTATACTTCTGTACACCAGATAAAAAGTGAAAAGCAAAGCTGATAGCCTATGGCCTGGCTTGTACCGATTCCATTCTTGCCACTATTGGAAATTGGATACTGGATGAGCTGGACACGTGGCCTGATCCAGCAGTGCTGTGTCTAATTAGCTGCATTCTAGGACATGCATATGTCCCACCCTGTGCCATATGATTTTCCTTGAGCAAGAATATTATTCTCTTCCCACAACTACATAAATTAAGTCATCTGAAACTTTTTGGCATGGCTGTTATTTCAATCTCATGCTTTCTATTAATGTGAAGTACTGGCCACCATGTCTTTCATGAATAGCACACAAACTAATGATCTTGGACACTGTAACATAAAGTGCTTAACTTATGACCCAACTTTGGGTTTTTTTTTAAAAAAAATCCTGCCTGTTGAGAATCTTTTTAGCCAATAAGTACATCTGGTATTCCTTTTTAAAATAGGCAGCAAAATGGAAAGGAGCAGGAAATTAGATGGGAGGACAGAAACTACAGCCATTTGCCTGCCAATAGTCCCATTTTTAATAAATGAGGTATTTTCACGTGATGGCCCATTAATATAGACAACCTAAATTTGTACATATTAACTTGAAAAAAGAAACTTTTTTCCATTTAGCCCATTAATGCATATTCACATATGTATATGATCAGGTCTAAAAAGTCTCTCAGAAAGACTTGCATTCTACAATCTGCAGAATGAACCATTGAAAAAATGGAGATTTCATGGATGGAATATTATTGCAGTTGATATTACACCAGTCTTTTCAATAAACCGCTGCTAATGCTGTGAATTGGTAGGAGATGGTAGGTCATCACTGGAGAAGTTTCATGAGGCCTTTTATGCCATGATTCTGCACCACTATCTTATCTGGAAGCAAACCATATTTCAATGTGAGCTCCATAATTGTGGAACTCTCCCATTTCAACTTCCCTTTTTTAACATGAGTGGACTCCAGAAGCGGATCACAGTACAGGACTAATGCCATTGCCATAAGAGGAGATGAACAAGTTCTTCTTCCAAATCAGGTGGAGTGTTTTTATCCACTTTATTACATATTCACAGCAACAACAAAAATCACCTCATTGGAAACATGCTGAAACAGGCCACACCTAGGGAAAACTGTTTCCCACCAAACAGAGTATCTCTAAGCTTCTTTAAGCCACGTGTTCATATACACCCACACATATATTATTATTAAGAGGACCTTTGTGCCTCTTAACTTGGAAAAAAACATCTTATCAACAAACTGCAATGTAGCCTTAGAAATGCTTTTTTGTTCAATCCCACCTTGGAATGTGGGCTGTCTTCAGGGCAAAAATGCAAAGCAGTATCTATTAAGACATCTCTGCAAAGTAACATCTAATCTCCACCAGAGATTATTGATCTATGCTATTATTGAATGATTAGAAGTTTCATATTGCTTAACTGCCTACATGTTCATCAGTGGATAGCATTAATTAGACACTGTTCTTTAAAACTGATATTAGGCAAGGAAAGCCTCAAGTGAATTGCAATATTAGCATCAACATTATGAAACGTCATATATACATGACACAATCCACATTCAAATAATGCAGCTGTAATGCAACTGTAAAGTTAAACCACTCATCTAAACTACATATGTTTTATTTGATAATATTTATAACTTGCCTCTCTGCCCAACGTATAGCTAAGGGTATGAAATATATGAAAATAAGTAACAAAACTAAGTAAAACAAATAACATAATAATAAAGTAACAGCCATGAACATTATTAGTAAAAATGTAATAGGTATTATATATTACTAATGCATTACAACCAATATAAATCTATATAAAGTATAATGAAAAAGGGTGAAGTTACTCTAAAGTATTACTGCATGAGTGTTGTTCTAAGGAAGCCCCTGTCTCAACTGTCTATAAATGTAATCCACTGATGGGATTTCTGATGATGAGTGCCAATTAGGAGAAAGTTTCAACTGGGAGAAAGTCCAGATATTCTACTTTTCAGTCATATTTTATGTCTTTATAGATTAGATCTAGCACTTCCTTAATTTAAGACTGGAAACAAACTGGAAGCCAGTGCAGTTGATCTGAGACCATTTATAACGTGATTTGGAAAGTGCACAGACAGTAGTGTTTCTAACTTGCTGAAGTTTGCAAACATTTTCCAAACCATCCTGCATAGAACATTAGATTTCTAATCTAAAACTGAAGCAATTAAGGCCTGAGTCATTCCTAGAGAAAGCAATTAAGAAAAATTACTCGCAGTTAAAGATTATATCAGTCTATAGGTTCCCCTTTCCAAAATTTTCATAATCAGTGAAGCCACACAAATCTAGGTGCATCTCCTCCATTGTGACCTTCTATAATTTCTTAAATTATGGACAGTCATCTTTAACATCATCCTTACACTGGGAATTTTCTTACTCTGAGTAAATTACTTTGCTCTAGGTTCTGGGGAGAAAAAAATCCAATGCCATAGCAGACCTATTAATAAAGTCAAGTTATCTAATCACAGTAACGGTGGAAAACATATTACATTCCACAACCCCTTTCTTCTTTATTTCTGTGTTAAAGAAAAGGGATCTTTCCCAGAATAAATTCATTGGACTCTTCACTGTAGCGGTTTCTGCTTCCTCCAGCTCAAATTCGTTACAAGTTGTGTTTTCCTCACAAGGGAAATTTGCAAATGCAAAAGTTTCATAATAAAGGAACGTGGCAACTCCTGAGCTCTCTGCCACACTTAACACCTTAGACTCTCCCTCCTCCATATGCGGGCTTTAATTTTGGCAAGGAACAGCAGCCTCTGCAACTGCTTTTTCTTTTGTCTGGGATGCCTGCTAGAGGAGTGGAGCTGCTGAAGTACGTGCATGAACAATCAAAACTTAAAATCCACTGGAAACCCTAACCGTGCATGTGGATGAGAGGAAAGTCAATCTGCTCCTAGCTCAATGCAAAAATGGGATCTCACAAAGACAGAGAAGAAATTGGCAGTCAGAGTTGTGGAAAAGCAGACTTACCTTAGCTAAAGAACTTCTGTGATAAGAGCGTCTTCTGCTTGTCCTCCTACTGCCTTGAAAACCAGAGATGCACTGGAGGGAGTGCCCCAGCTGGTGGGGTTATAAGTTATCCCAGCTGTTGTATTGGGATATTCAGTTGGGTGGTGTCCTTTGACTGTGTTTGAGAAGTTTCAATGAATCAGAGTCTCTTTACAGGGAGAATGAAAAAATAATAATCCACCCCACCCTGTTTTCTTGGATCGGAGCCAGAAGCTGCTGGGTGGGAACCGGCAATTGCAAAGTCTCTTTCTTCATGACTCAGTGCAACAAAAGCAGCAGTGAGAGAAGACTGTATAAAAACGGGAGACTTCCAGCCTGATGAGTAATAAAAGAGGGAACAAAGATTCAAGCTATGTCTGCTTAAGAATAAAAAGAATTCTCGTTGCCAATGATAATAGATAAACAAACACTAACAGATAAAAACGTTGCAAAAATGCCAACAAGATCCAGTACACAACTGCTGGGTACAGAGGGTGGTGATAGTCTCATGAGTCATGCTCCAACACCACTCATCTTTGGCCACAGAGTGGAGAATGTTGGTCATTCATAAAATAAAAAAAAACAGCAGTGGAGCGGGGGGAATGGAATGTGGTGAATGGTTTATTGGAATGTCAAGTTCTCCAATTTCAGGGTGTGTCCATCATGGAGTTCTGTGAAAACACTGTGACGCCAGCTAATATCTTCAATTTCAGAAGGCATTGGCTCATTTAAAGTGTGAATTTGGTGGACTGGTGTCTGGCCATGGGCAAACCACGGGCATAATCATTCCCTAGCAGCTCCAGATTTGGAACCTTAGGCAAGATGTTTCAAGAATCCACCTCCAGGAGCAAGCTATTTCTTTTTACTATCACTGCTGCATTTTCATTTGCTATTTACACCCAGTCATAAAACTTGCCCAGAGGGAGAATACTTACAAATGCTAGATGATCTCCTTAGAGAAATCAGACAGGATCAAGTTATACCAGTCACCCAAAAAACTGAGTACCAGGGTATAAGCAATAAAGCTGCTAAGAACAGCCTGCCACAAAAGCAGAGGTGATATTCAGCAGGTTCTGACCAGTTCTGGAGAACCAGTAGCAGAAATTTTAAGTAGTTCGGAGAACCGTCAAATGCCACCTCTGACTGGAGATTTTACAGTTTCCTTTCCATGCCACGCCCACCAAGCCACGCCCACAGAACCGGTAGTAAAAAAAATTGAATCCCACCACTGACTAAAACACCACAGTCTCCTGATATCTAGCTTGGTATCTTAACCACTAAACCAAACAATTTCTCCGTTCCTAATTGTTCCTACAGTTAGTTTAAAGCTTGAACAGATAAATGTATGCAAACCTTTCACTAATTTCATTTAATTTGATTAATTTCTCCCAGACACCCATTGAAGTAGTTCAACTTTTCAATTCTCTTCTCCAAGTTACCAAGTAGGTGTGCTTACACTATGTGAAACCTGCCCTCGTTATTTAACTCTAAAATACAGGAGGCAATAAGTGGCAGGATGGTTACATGAATACAAGCTATTTGGTAGGAAAATCAATATAGTTGCAGAAAATACAAGCTGTGCTTTTCACATCCAGGGTAACAGGCCACTCAAGTTAGAGTTTGTCACACCAATATATATTTGCCTGAATGCTGTGTGGCTCGTTATATCTTCATTTCATCACAGTTACATAAATTAAGGGGAGAGCTGAGTACATATGCATGGTAAAATGATATGTTTTGCCTCATTTTCATCACATATCATCAGATCTTGCTTTTCTTCTTTTGCTGAGCAGGGTCTGGAAATTATAATTTCCAGAAAACAGCAGAGAGGAAAAGAGATATTTATTGTTCTCTTGCTACATCTTTCAGCCTCCCTTAGCAACTGTTCTGAACTAAACGTGGGTCTGGAAAAGGATAGAAATGGAATGGGAAAATAAGGGTCTTGAAGAAAGACCAAATCTCTGCTTTCTGCTGCTCTCTGTACTTTGTGTGAAAGTCGTGTCCTCCTGACTATACTTTTAAAACTGGGGAAATAGCAGCTAAACAGAGAAGATGTTCAATAACTATCTGGTGATGCTTTGGAACTGTTGCAAACAGTCAACTTGTTTACAGAAGTTCTGAAGGACTGAAACACAAAGGCTTTTAGGAAAGGATCACTGGAAGTTGAAGTACTATTTTATCATTGTATATAAAGCATGCACAAGATCTGAAGACATCCATGTGATATCTGTGGCATTCTACAAAAACATGTGATGTCCTTCAGAAGATTGTGATGAATTGAATTTGTCATGCACAAACCAGCAGGGCTACATATAAGAGGCTTCATTGATACTCTGGGGGGATGGAGACAGAGTGTTCCAATTTTGTAGTGTGGAATGTGTTATTACATCCCCCAGTCAATGACTCGTTCTTTCCAAGCCAAAAGTAGGTTTACCATTGTATCTATGTCATTCTTATGTACTGTAAGTATACTGTGAAACATTTCAGATTTGAAGGCAAAAAAGTATTTTGTAATATGCAAAAGTGTGAACAGAACAAATCTTTTAAAGCCCTTGTATTATTTCCCAAGTTAATACAACTGTTCTCCATGTTTCCCTTAGTGTTGGGAAAAGATGTATTTGCTTTAAGGAATTGCAAAAATGCTATACATTATGTTTGCATCGCTATTCACCTCTTTGCCTTCAAAAATAAAACATTGCCAGACCCTACTCTGTTTCCCTAAAAATAAGACCTACCCCCCAAAATAAGCGCTAGCCTGATTTTATGTGTATGTCTAATATAAGCCCTACTCCAAAAATAAGCCCCAGTGAAAGGGTTGGGCAAGGCCAGTATAGGAGACAGTGAGTGTGCGCAGTCCGATGGTCTCCAGCATCAGCCACAGCCCATGCAGTGCAGGTGAGTTGATTACCCGTCCAAGCAGCAGGCAGAAGCATGCAATCTGGGAGGCCACAGGAAAGCCAAGAGTCAGTGGGCCAGAGGAGCAGCTGGCCATGGGAAGCTTATCTTTGCACAGTGGCACCGGCAGCAGACGAAGGCAGAGGAGGGGGCGGATGGTAGGAGATCTGGACACGCTGTGCAAGCCATGGGAAAGCTGAGAATAAGTGGCCTGGAGTAAGTGGGTGGCTGTGGGAGGCTCGTCTTTGCATCTCTCAGCTTGCCTGCATCCCACACAGTGCGTCAAGATCACCTGCCTTCTGCCTTTTGCCTCTGCCTCCGTCTGGTGCCAATGTCGCCATGCGGTGATAAGTCTTCTGTGGCTGGCTGCCCACTCTAGCCCACCAACTCTCAGCTTTCCCATGCCCACATGTCACGTTCAGATCGCTTGCCTCTGCCTCCATCTGCTGCTTAGACAGGGAATAAACTCACCTGCACTGCACAGGTTGTGCAGCCCCAAAGTGTGCCGACCAAGGGACCGGCGAGCTGCAGTTGCTGCCAGATACTGTTGGTCCCTGTGCGCTTCCACCTCTTGTCCAAATGCTGGGGGGCAGTGCACCCAGGCAGGCTGATCACCCTGAAATCATGTTTCCCCGAAAGTAAGCCCTAGGTCTTATTTTTGGAGAAACTGATCTTCTATCTGAGGACTACCATGAGAGAGTTACTAGTCAGCCTGCACAGAGATATTTGGCAAACTGTCCACATTTTATAGGATTCTGAAAAGTTTCTTTTTTCAAAACATGTTCCTCTTCTAAGTCTACAACTAGCTCTTAAGCAGTTTCTGCAACTCCATGTGGATCTCCTCCTCAAACCACCAAGCAAAATTTATCAGGCATGGATGGAAAGAATCATGGCTTAGAGAATCTCCTGGCTATATCTTGTGACATGATCAAATTTACCCTTGATCACATAGCAATTTCTATTTTAATTCAATCTGACTAGGTTTCAAAAAGTTGATTTAATTCAATTAGCATGGTTACCCACCTCAGAAGACTCTGGGCAGTTTACAAAATTAAAAAAATAACAGCAAAACAATCAAAACAGTTAAAATGCACATAAACAAACAGCCTGGACTAAAACAAGTAGAACAACAAGCTGGACAGAATCCTACCAATATATAACAACCATATGCCTTATCTATTGTAATCCTGGGTTAGCTCAGGGCTTGGACAGAAGCCTTAATTAACCTTCCACAGCTCCAGAAGAATGGGCACCCTCCATATCTCCAGAGCCATGCTATTCCAGAGGGCATGGTTCTTCAGACCCACATTAGGGCAACATTTAATTGAATGGATCTAGAGTGCATCTACTCTGCCTGGATGAGAGAAATAATTGTAGATAGGTGACCATGCCTTATGCCATGAAGGACTTTAGAACAGGCGGGTGTGCCTTGAATTGCCAGTTAAAATATGAATTGTTTTAAATTTGAAGTGCCCCGGTTTGAGTGTAAAATAGTTAATTTACACTCGGGATGGGGAATTTCAAATGAAAAACCCTTGCTTCACGCTCAAAATGAGATGTTTCAATTTCATGCTCAAAATATTTTCAAAGTTATTAAAACAACCCATTTTTGAGGCAAAACAATTGTTCATACCATATTAACAAAAGAGACAGAATAACAGAGTTGGAAGGGACCTTGGAGGTCTTCTAGTCCAACTCCCTGCTTAGGCAGGAAACCCTACACCACTTCTGACAAACGGTTATCCAAACTCTTCTTACAAACTTCCAGTGTTGGAGCATTCACAACCTCTGGAGGCAAGTTGTTCCACTGATTAATTGTTCTGTCAGGAAATTTCTCCTTAATTGTAGGTTGCTCCTCTCCTTGATTAGTTTCCACCCATTGCTTCTTGTCCTGCCCTCAGGTGCTTTGGAGAATAGTTTGACTCCCATTTCGCTTTGGCTGAGATATTGGAACACTGCCATCATGTCACTCCTAGTCCTTCTTTTCATTAAACCAGACATGTCCAGTTTCTGCAACCATTTTTTATATGTTTTATCATCTTTGTTGCTCTTCTCCGCACTCTTTCTAGGGTCTCAACATCTTTTTTACATCATGGTGACCAAAACTGGATGCAGAATTCCAAGTGTGGTCTTACCAAGGCATTATTAAGTGGTATTAACACTTCACATGATCTTGATTCTATCCCTCTGTTAATGCAACCTAAATTTAAATATTCAAAAAGGGCAGACATTACTATTTGTGACCCTTGGAAATAGGTAAGAGAAATTGGAATCAGTAAAGTACACAAATAGCAAAAGAAGTAACTAAGGCACCTTTAAGCATGCAACAAAAATAAATAGAAACATGCTTGGGAGCCAAGCTTATTAGTTACATGCATATGTATAACATTTAATGTAAATTTAATTTAATAGTTGTTACATTAATAAATTAAATTAAATGTTAAATTTAATTAAATTGCAAATTAAATTTCTTGCCATATTTCTAGGTCAGCCAACCACCAGATTACTCTGGCTGATCAAACTTATATTTAGTCATATATGTAGATCATTTGAAATTAGTGGGCTATCAGACATCTCCATCTACTCTATGACAAATTTGATTCAATTCAGAGGTAATGCCCCTGGGTTTTCTATGCACCTATGCAATACCTAGTTACAGGTAGTCCTCAATTTACAAAACAATTGAACCCAACATTTCCACTGCTAAGCAAAACAATTTGTAAGTGGATTTTGCCCCATTTTATATGCTTCCTTGCCACAATTAAGTGAATGACTGCAGTTGTTCAGTTAGTAACAGTTGTTAAGTGAATCTGGCTTCCCCATTGAACTTGCTTGTCAGAAATTCACAAAAGGTGATCACATGACCCTGGGACACTGCAATTGTCATAGATATGAGTCTGTTGCCAAGCTTCTGAATTTTGATCACATGATCATGGGGATGTTGCAATGGTCGTAAATGTGAAATATGGTCATAAATCTCTTTTTTTTCAGTGCTGTTGTAACTTCAGTCACTAAAAAAATTGTTGGAAGCCAAGGACTATCTGTATACTTCAGGACTAGAATTTCATAGAATAACAGAGTTGGAAGGGACCTTGGAGGTCATCTAGTCCAACCCCCCGCTCGAGCATAAGAGTCTATTCCAAATATTAACCTTTACCTAGCATCGAACTCACAGCCTCCTGATTGTGAGGCGAGAGCTCCACCCTCCCAATGTGGATCTCTACACATTCCTTCTGCTTCGATATAGCCTGTTAGACTTAGCACGTGGTCTACACAGTTCTGCTCTTGTCAGAAGCCAGCTTGTTTCACGGGTAGATGTTCATCTATTATGGGACCTATCTTGCTTATAATTAATCTTTCCAGGAGTTTGTAGCAGGAGCTGAAAAGGGCCATTGGGCGGTAGCTTACAATTCTGTCTAATGGTTTGCCAAATTTTAGAAGTGATCTTATTTTAGCTTTTTTTAAATGCTTATGGGAGGCAGCCATTGGAAACTATATCTGAGAGGAATTTACCAATTCAATTCCATGTGCAACTTCTGGAGGAATTCTGGATGAATGCCATCAAGTCTGGTGATTTACCACATTTCAGACTACCAATGCCAGTGTCAATTTCCTTTCTAGAGAAGGGACAAAAGTATCCAGAAAGCATTCAGCTGAAAAGCTGAAAGCACTTTCTTGATGAGAGTGAAGTGTCCTTTTACTTTTGGACTTTGAAGAGAGATATGACTCAAGAGGCTATTTGATCAGGGGTTTCACTGGGTGTTTGTCATGTGAGCTGTCTAGCTCTATCCAGTTTCCTTAATAGGCACCAAACTTTTCTGCTAGATTTACTAAAATTTAGTGATTCTGTGTATTTTTCCCACTTCTGATGTTGAGCTGCATTCAAGCTGTATAAGAGATCATCAGTGATCGCCAGATCACCGCTCTGTAGGGAGGTCTGGTAGAGTCCTTCAGTCTTTTCGTTCCATCCTGGGGTGTACTTTCTTCTAAATCCTTGAGATAGGTGTCTTTTTGCTGAAGAGATTATTGCTTTCCTGAATCTATGATAGTGCTGACTACTTGGTGGAATCCACTATATAGTTTTATCAAGATTTTTGGCAAATTTGGGACATCTGGCTTTTTTGAAAGTTTCTGTCAGCTGACTCAACTTGTTCAGTTAGAAAAGAAAGACTCTCAGGTCCATGGTTAGCCAAAGGTATACTTTACTTGAGCCAAGTAAAAGAAGAAGTGAAGTTGGATCTCAGGTTTTCACAGCCACTGTTAAGTTTGAGCAATGAGAGGCTGAACCAGAGCATGAGTGCAACAGTACTTTATTTTACAAATAAAGGGCTGACCGTGCTTGCCAAGCCTGGAACTGGCTCGCAGCAATCAGCAGCCAGTTGGACCCCGCAGCCTGCTTTTATAGCTGGCTGCTGGGGAGAACCGACCAATGGGAATGGGGGAATAACGCCCACACAAAGTGAGTGGACCTGAGTGAGAACTCCTTGAGTCCTCAGGACATAACACCCTTCCCCCAGATGCGAACACGCATAGTCCTTGAGGTAGATGGGGGTTTGTGTTGGCGCCCGGAGCGGCGCAACTCGGGAACATTGTCTGACTGTTCGGTATCAGTCTGTGACGGTTGAGCTGGCATAGTGTCGCCAACACTCTCTCTGGACTGGGCATCCTCGGAAACCACCGGGTTGGTTTCTGGAGTCAAACTCTCGTGGGTTGGATCTGGTTGGTCAACTCTCTGGGCGCTGTTGTCCGAGTTTGGGCTGACGGAGCGACCGCTGGCGCAGACTGGTCACTGGGTGCGGTGTGGCTGTGTGGCGGATGGGACGGTTCCCCTTCGACTGGAGACTCTGGATTCTTGTTTGCGAGGTTGCTGAGGCGCCTTCTGAGTTGGTCTATGTGTCTCCTCCAGACGCGACCATCCTCCAGCCTGACTCTATATGATCTCGGCCCGGTGACGGCGATGACCTCGCCCGGAATCCAAAGTGGGTCCCCAGCGAAATTCCTTGCGAATATCGGCTCCTGTAACATAAAATGTCTAACCTGAAGTGGAAGCGAGGGAGAGTCAGGGCAGTATTGTGGGTGCAGTCTATCCAATACAGTCCTCAGGCGCCGGCCCATCAGAAGTTCCGCTGGGGACTTATTGGTGACTGCACAGGGGGTTGAGTGCTGGCTCATCAGGAACCGTGAGAGTTTGTGGTGCCAGTCATCTCTGCCAAACCTAGCGAGGGCCTCTTTGGTGGTCCTGACGGCCCTTTCAGCCAACCCATTACTCGCAGGGTGAAATGGGGCTGTGAAAATGTGGCGAATGCCTAGGTTGGCTGCAAAACGGCTGAATTCTACTGATGCGAACTGTGGGCCATTATCGGAGACCAAGGAGTCGGGTAGTCCATGGGTAACGAACAGGCGCGTTAACACGTTGGTGATTGCTAGTGTGGTGGTCGTGGATAGCTGCGCCACGTCTATCCACTTGGAATAAGCGTCCACGACCACTAGGAACATCTTTCCATGCACGGGCCGGCCAGATCGATATGGATTCTAGACCAAGGGCGCTGGCGCTCTCCCATCTGGTAGGGGTGGCGATGGGGGAGCAGGACGGGATTCCTGGCAAATGCTGCAGGAACTTACCCAATTGACAATGTCCTCGTCTAGACCCGGCCACCACACGTAGCTGCGTGCCAACGCCTTCATTCTCACAATGCCGGGTGTCCCTCGTGGCAACGCTTCCAGGACTCGGGTACGCAGCGAGGTCGGGATGACCACTCAGTGCCCCACAGTAGACAACCCTGAAAACTGGACAGCTCCTGCATGCGAGTCTTAAAGGGTGCGAATTTGTTATCAACATTGCCTCCCGGCCACCCCTCCTCACCCAGTCGAGCACCTGGGCGGCGTTTGGTCTGCCTTGGTTTTGGCGGCAATGTCAAGGGCGGTGATGGGCAGGTCCAACTGGGTGATTTCAAAAATGGCATTGACAGGAGCTGGGTCTTCAGCCGGAGCGGGTAAGGGGCAGCGACTGAGCGCGCGTCAGCGTGGGATAGAGTTTTGCCCGGGCGGTGGATAAGTTTGTATGAGTAGGCCGCTAGGAAAAGTGTCCACCTTGTCATCCGAGGGGAGAGGACTTGAGGTGTCTGTTTGTCGCCGGCCAGTAGGCCCAGGAGGGGCTTATGGTCGGTGACCAGTTCAAGAAGTGGCCAAAAAGGAATTCGTGAAACTTTTTCACGGCTGCAACAGCTGCTAGGGCTTCCTTGTCTATTTGGCTGTAATTTCGCTCCGTGGCTGAGAGCGTCCTGGAGAAAAAGCGATGGGGGCCTCGGCGCCATTGGCGAGTCGGTGACTAAGGACCGCCCCAATTCCAAAAGGGGATGCGTCTGCTGCCAGTACTAAAGGAAGGTTGGGGTCGAATTGGATGAGCACTGCCTCTGACGTAAGTAGTGATTTGACGGCGTTAAACGCCTGGTCTTCTTTGTGCCCCCAGTGCCACGGTGACTTTTTGTCTAGTAATCTGTGTAGGGTTCGGCTACTGAGGCTTTATGGGGCAAAAAGGATGCATAAAAGTTTAGGAGTCCCAAGAAAGCTTGTAGCTCCGTTTTGGAGGTCGGTGTGGGAGCTTCGTGGATCGCCCTGACCTTGGACTCCAGGGGTGAATGCCAGAGGCGTCAATTTTATAACCCAGAAAGTCCACCCTGTCTAGTGGCAATGGCGCATTTTTTCTTTTTTTAACTTGAGGCCATGCTGTCTGAACCTCTCTAACACTGCTCGCACTCTCTGGAAGAGTTGGGGTCTGTACCTGGCGAGACCAAGATGTCGTCGAAGTAGGGTACTACACCAGGAGGCCCTGTAAAATCCGCTCCATGAGGGATTGAAAAATACCCGGGCAACACTACGCCAAATTGGAGACGCTTGCATCGGAAGGCACCCTGTGAGTGACGATGGTCTGAAGTTCCGCTGTTTGGTTATCAACAGGGAACTGTTGATATGCTTGAGACATGTCCAATTTAGCAAAAATACTGCCCGGTTCGAATGTGTGCAATAAGTGCTGAATGACGGGCACGGGTAGGCGCTAACTTGTAAATATTTATTGATTGTTGTCTTGTAGTCCGAGCAAATTCTCAGGCTACCATCTTTTTGAGGGGTGTGACAATGGGCGTCTCCCACTTGGCGAAATCTGTTGGCTCAATGACCCCTTGTTTTAGTAGTTTATCCAATTCAGCGTCTAGTTTTGGTCGAATAGCAAATGGAACTCTACGTGGTTTTAATCTGATTGGGACTGCCTGGGGGTCAACGGTGAACGAGATGGGGTTCCATTATAACACCCCAGCTCCTCGCTGAACACATCTGCGTAGTCAGCGAATAAGGAGTCAGTGTCTGAGGTTGAGACAGCATGGACTCCTGTTAACCCTAGGCCGAGGTGGGGAAACCAATCGAGCCCCAATAAGGTTGGTAGATTGCCGTTAACTACCACTAGAGGTAGGTGGCCTTTAAAAGCTCTAAAACTGACAAAGAACTTGCCTCTGCCGATCACGGGAATGGCCTTCCCTGGTAGTCCTTCAGACCGAACTGGCATCTCTGAAGCCGGGTAGTAGATAGGCTGGGGTGGAGTCTCTTGAGGGTGTTCCACGAGATTATTGAGAGCGCTGACCCTGTGTCAACCTCCATGTGGCACGGTTTACCTTCTAGGGAAACGGAGAGAGAAATTTTACTGACAGAGTGGCAAGTACGCCTGGCAAGGCGGTGCGTGCGACAGTTTAATACTTGCCTCTGTGGTCCCGAGTGCGAGGATGGGGGTCTTTGTGCAGCGCTTTGGGGGCTTGGCAGACTCTCGCAATGTGTCCCCTCTTATGGCAGTTGTTGCAAACGGCTCCTTTAAACTTGCAGGTGGCCCTTTGATGTGATCCCCACAGGCTAGGCACAGGGTGATGTGCTTGGGTGGACCGGTGTATTCTTGTTTGGCCCCTACCTGCGACCGTCTGTCATTGGTGAGGCGATGGACATCGTTCTCATCGTTGTGGCCTTCCTCCGCTTCCACCTCTTCGAATGGACTGGGAACGCTGCTAGCTTGGCGCTTGGGCCCTGAATTTCGGAGGCTGAGTTCGTTGCTAGCTCGGCTGCTAGGGCCTCCTCTACCGCTTACGCGAGGTTGAGGTCTTTTTAGCTAGCAGTCGCCTCTGTAGGTTGAGATCCTTGACCCCACAAACCAATTGATCGAGGAGCATGTCCTCCAGGTATGTTCCAAACCCGCAGTGCAGGGCTGCTGTTCTGAGGGCGGCCATATATTGGTTGATGGTCTCCTTACTTGATTGCTTCCTCATTCGGAACGTGAACCTCCTGGCGATTTGTGAAGGCCTGGGAGCGTAGTGGTTTGTGAGGATCTCAAGCAACTCGGACCACGGAACGTTTTTAATTCTCTCGGCGCCACGAGTGCTGCAGCGGTATCGTAAACGGTGGCTCCACAGTAGATTAGGAATAGGATTTTTCCGATGCTCTCCCGCATCCGACAGGCAGACCGCATCGATGTAATGATTGAAACGGTTCTTATACGATTCCCACTTCTCTTCGTCTGGTTTAAACGCCGGGAATACTGGATTGGAACTCATGGTGCTGGACGGCTGGGCTACCTGCGGAAAAATCTCTCTGGGACTACGACGCGCTCGTGAGTTACTAGTGATATCAGCTCTGGAGAGGTTTTTGCTACCCTCTCTTTCTCTCTCTCTGGGTTACCACGTTGGCTGCTAGCCGTTGGAGTGTCTTGATTCGCGCCAAAAAAGTGGGCGTTAGTGACTCTCTACAGCTGTGCTGTGATTCTACTGGCTCGAAATTCAAATGACACCCGTTGAATTTCGCGCAAAATGCAGAGCGGCTGCGGCTCGCAGCGCGCCACTTTCCCCGTGGCGAGGCTAACAAGCGGCTACAGGCGCTTCTAACTATTTGACTCAGACCGCTTTCTCTGGCTGCGGATCTCGTTTGCTCTTTTTGATCGCTCGTTTCGCTAGCTGACCGCTCTCTCTGGCTGCGGATCAGCGTTTCCTGTCGCCAGCCGATCGCTCTCTCTGGGCTGTAGATCGGTGGCTAGTGACTCAGCGGTTGCAAGGTGCTTCTGGTAGCCATCCCATCCTCGTCGCCAGTGTTAAGTTTGAGCAATGAGAGGCTGAACCAGAGCATGAGTGCAACAGTACTTTATTTTACAAATAAAGGGCTGACCGTGCTTGCCAAGCCTGGAACTGGCTCGCAGCAATCAGCAGCCAGTTGGACCCGCAGCCTGCTTTTATAGCTGGCTGCTGGGGAGAACCGACCAATGGGAGAATGGGGGAATAACGCCCACACAAAGTGAGTGGACCTGAGTGAGAACTCCTTGAGTCCTCAGGACATAACAGCCACAGCATATGGTTAACTTTTCCTTGCTCCCTTCCACCTCCCTGGTTATCAAAAAGTGTCCAATTAGGGACTAACAAATTGTTTGGGTAACAGTCCCTGTCTTTGCAGCTGGCTGCCTTCCTTTGTTTGATCTTGGAATGACCAGCAATTCTCACAGAACTGTGCAATGCTTAGTTTCGATTCCTCATTGTAACCCTCCCTCTTATCTCACCCCATAGCTCCCTCCCCTACCCAGACAGGTTGCTATGGCAGGCTGTCAGCAGCAGGCGATGCATAACATAGCTGAATGGCAGCCCTGACAGTTCCATCTGGGTCTAGGGGTGGAACAAATTAGGGGAATTTGGATTCTAACTTCTAGCAAGATAGAACTGTGTTAGCTATGCAGGAATATATCCATTACTTTCCTGTTTATAGGGTTGGGCTGCAAATTTGGGCCTTCTGTGACAAAGCACAAGTCTGGATTAGTTTTGAAGTTCCATGCCACCAATCGAAATGTGCCCTTGTCTTTGGCATTGAAAATCAGTTGGACTTCTTTGCTGATGCTCAGTTGGACAATAGCTCGGTGTTGTCATCAATGGAACAGTATTTCCAATTAAGATGCTGGCTACTGAAATCATCTACATGTTGGGTGCAGTTTGATGTTCAGGCCATGCTGTCAGAGGTGGTTTATAGATGTTCACTATTGTTAGATCACCTTGTCTGGATACCATTAAAAACCAAATGCTGACCTAAAGAACTTATGCACATCAAGTCCATGCCAAAGTTGGAGCCAGCTCCCTTTATCTGTAAAGATCGCAGGAAAGGATGGAACTGAACTTTCCTTTCAGCCAAACACTCTGTAAGGAACTTGCTCTGTTCATAGGAGATAGTTTTCTTTATAGTCAATTCTAATACACACGTAAAGTCACACATAAAGCCTCCCATTGTTGATAGTGAAGTACTTCGATCTATATATCTGAAGGAACTAAGCCCCCTCACACGGATCTTAGTCCTGATGCTATAGACCAGGGCTGTCAAACTCGCAGCCTGTGGGCCAGATGCATCATGCGCTGGCCACACCCACGCCCAGTTTTGTGATGGGGGAAAAAGTCCTTATACGTCTCGTGACATTGCTGTGATGCTGTGAGTTTGACACCACTGCAATAGGCAATGTTAAGGCCCAACTTCGTAGTACCTGAATTTATCACTTTAAAGAGATGTCACCTGAATGCACAAAAAAGCCTACATTCTTCTGTTTTCTAGAATGTCGTTGTTACTATTTCACATATAGCCCTCTAAAAATATTAGCCACGTGCTTTTCTGCAGATCCATACCTGAATGCCACCCATTCTCATCTACGGGAAGGTAAAAAAAAATATTAAAATGTTTCCCATGCAAGAAAAAGAGATTCAGAGACAACATATAATCTTTTCCTGTTGTTAATAACAATATCATTCTAATCCCTTTCCCAGATACTTCTAAAACATTAATTAAAAGTAATTGATACACAGTTCTAACTTATTATTTATTTACCTATTTTACTAACCTGAACACAAAACCCATAATTATCATCCACTATAGTTAGAAAAATGGAATAGTTTACTTGCAGATTCAGGAGGAATTCATTCAAAACTTACAATGCTTTACTTTTAGAAGAAGCACTTTTAAAGTCTGATCTGCTAAATGTTCACCTTTCACTATTGGTCATCCCAACTCTTATTTTAATACCTAATATTTTCTTAATAATTAAAAAGAATCTTCAAGGGTATCAATTTTTCTCATAATTTAGACATCTAATCTCTACATTATATAAAAAAGGGGTTAACATTTTATCAACCATTACACTCTGAGCAAATAAAATTTCTTTTGAAAATTTAAAAAGACATGCATTTTAGAAAGATGCTGATTCTACCACTCTTTCTTCATTCATTGAAAATAGACATGACAAGTAGACCAGTATCGTTGATGTCATTCATTGCTGGGTAAGAGGAGGGAGGGCTGTATTTCATTTTTTTTTCACAAGCAAGATACAAATAAAAGAAAATTGTTTTTATTTTGCTGTATTGCTCAAATAAATGGTGGTGGCTCTATATCACACTTTGTAAGCCCAGAAGATCCTAGGTGCTAACTTGTCAAAGCCTGACAATGCCTGTCTAAAGTCCTGCATGTTGCTAATTAATGTAGATCATTCAAGCAGACTTTGAACACAAAGAATGTTCTTTGTTTTTACCTAAAACCCTGAGATTTATCAACTAGAATTGGTGAAAAAGATATGAACTTGGAATTGAAAAAAGACAATGTCCAGGAATTGATTCTGATCATTGGAATTACACAACAGTTGCAGACTTCCCCACGCAGAAAGTCCACTCCACAATGAACATATTGACTTAAGCTGGATATTTACTGGCAAACTTGAAAGAATTAGATTTTTGCAAATTTCCAAACAAAGTTGCTTGAACAGTGAGATGGGCAGCATAATAAATAAATAAACATGAGAATGAAAATGTCCTCATACTTATATTTATTTTTATAAATGTATGCATGTGAAGAAAATACATATATGTGTATAATAAATAATCTACAAACATACATAAGTTTTTAGATGATATATTTTATCAATTAAATCAACAAATATATTTCAAAATGTATTTTTAAACACCGTGTGCAGATATTTTAATACCGTTTTGAACCAAGACAATGCAGACCCCCCCGCAACCCCCAAATCTGCACCAGAAGGAAAGCTTGGTTGACGGTATCGAAGGCCACTGAGAGGTCAAGTAGAGCAACCCCATTGCACTACCCCATTCCGCTCCTGCCAGAGATAATTAAAAAGTTTCCATCCCATATCCAGGCCTGAACCCTGACTGGAAAAGGTCTGGATAATCCATTGCAAACAGAAACCTCTGGAGCTGCTGTGCAACCACCTTCTCAACAACTTTCCCCAAAAAGGGAAGATTGGAGACAGACAAAAATTATCCAACAAGATGGAATCTAGCAATGGCTTCTTAAGAAAAGGCAGACCAGAGCCTCCTTAAAATGTTCAGAAACAACCCACTTCCACAAGGAAGCATTCATCACCCCTACAACCCACCCACATGTCACCTCCTGGGAAGCTTTTACCAGCCAGGAGAGGCATAGTTCTAAAACAGATGTGCTCATACTCACTAGAATCCTGTCCAGTGTCCACTTCCTTAGAAGCAGGAGAGTTAAGCCATTCCCAGTTAACTGAGCCAAGACTCGACCAACATGCCTCCACCGGACCAGCAACCACACAAAAACTATCCTGGAGTCGTATTTATACATTAATGGGGAAACACATTTTAATTCATGAAAGAAACTTTAGTTGATTAGCTACACCAACTGAGACAATAAAGCCTCCAGCCGGAATTGCTACCCAATTTCTATAATGCCTGATATCTTTATCTTATGCTACTTCTATGGTGTGTACAATTTAAAAGTTAAAAAATATAGATATAGCCTAAATATATACAACCATGAGAAAGTAAGTTGGGTCAGTTTTATAACTGCAGTCCACCCTTTTTTTACCGTATTGCCTGGTCCACTTCTGCCACACAGATATGCTAAAGCTGAAAAATGTTGCACTCAATCCTGTAATCCTGAGATTTGACTACATCTGGAAAATGAAACACATACAATATGCAGTGTGTTTGGTATGAATTAACAATGATATGAGGACTGAGGTAAGCTAGCTTTAAAAGCAAACATGCTTGCAAAATCATAATATTACAGTGATCATACTGTAGAAAGTAATCATAGCTTACTAGGCAAGCATCTGCTTTTATAATAGGCCTTTCCCAGTTCCAAACTTCCCTCCACTAAAATATCTGTTTCACATTTTCCCCTGTTAAAAATGCTTGCATATTTCTATGCTGAATCTCAGAAAATCATTTCCTGCCCATATGGTCATAAAATAGAATGACAATATAATGCGAAAAAGAAAAAAGCAAGACAAGAAAACTGACTATAAATGAAGATGAGGAAAAGGTGCATTAATTCTCAATTTATTTTGTGTGAGGGTGAGAGTCACATGAGCGTGTTGTTTCATCTCCCCTGCTTGAGAGCTAGGGAGGAGGAGAGTGGCTCCCTGCATGGTGGGTGAGGGTGACTGGGCAGAGGCTGTTATGAACTGAGTGGATGTATAGTGAGTGGATGAGGGATATGGAGGTGGTGGGTGTGATCCCTCTGCTGTGAGGAAGGGGGTGGTACAGGCTTAAGGGCCCTGAGAGTAAGTGCTATAGTGCCTGTTGGGTTCATTTTCCCCCTGACTGTTGGCCAGTTGGAAGAGGTTCCCCTTTTAGACCAAAAAGAGTGTTGAAGATGGAATGGCTGGCAGGAAAGTCAAGGTAGGGCAGTGTATTTCAGTGGAGTCAGGTAACTGGAGATATGGGATGCCAGGGGGAAGCCAATCACTTGGAACGAGGCCTCAATATTTATTACCAGGCTCTCATTCCGCCCCCTTGCAGTCACCTCATTTACCTGGTCAGCAAAACTGTGGTGGCTCCGGTTTTAGGCTGCTGCTTTTAAATGTCAGGTCAGCCTGTAATAAGAGTTGCCTTTTTCCTGACTTGAATCTTGCAGAGAAGACTGTTCTTGCTTGTATCACAGAGACCTGCTGGGCCCAGAGGGAGGTGTTTCTTTCTCAGAAATGTGCCCAGCAGGTTATTGAATATGACACCAGCTAGACTACAGGGCTGGGGAGGGGCGTGTGGCTGTTGTCATTAAACACTCTCTGGTAGATTCAGGATCATGGCTCCGCAAGTACCCAGCTATGAGACTCTTTTTCTTAGGTTGGGCTCAAGGGCTCAAGGAATTGATGCGACTGTACGAGCCTCCCTGCTGTATGGCAGCTTCCCTACCTGGCTCCTGGATCTCACTGCAGGGCTGGCAGTGGAGCTCCCCAGGCTTATATTTCTGGGTGAGGGGGCTTCATTCTACCATCCCTGGGATGGGGTAGGAGGTAGCTCAGGATTTCCATGGGCCTGTCCTAGGTCATCCAGGGCCCAACTAGGAATGGTGTTCACCCACCCGATTTGGTGTTCTTGTTGGAGAAGTGCCTATGTGACCTGGAATTAGTGGAACTATCTTTGCTGCTTTGTCATGGTCAGATCAAAATGAGTTTCTGTACAGCTGTACCCCCCACAGGGAGGCAGGACCTATTGGATCAGTCTGCCCCCCAGTGACTAATGGACCCAGATGAGTTTCAGAAGGAACTGGAGGTTATAACTGCAGATCTACTGTATAGCCCTGCTGAGTTATTAGTCACTTCTTGGAATAGGTAGGATAGGATTGTGTTTGTGCAACCTCTCCTAACCCATAGATCCCTTCATCTCCTGTGGCATATGAAGGAATAAAGAGGGATGAAATGGATGAAGAGATGACTAGAGTGCTGCTGGTGGAACACAAGGTAAATCAACTCAATCAAACATGAGTAAGAGCCGCTATTAAAGCCTACCTGGTGGCAATTCGGGTGGTGAAGTGTAAGTAGCTGTCCTCACTAATTGTTTCTACACTAATCAGCCTGCTACTCTCTAAGGTGAGCCATCTTCTTCTGGAGGAGAGGATAAAGATGTCCACCTGAAGGAGTGTGGAAGAATTTGCTGATTGTTTGAAAGACAAAAATCACTTGGCTTTGTTCTCAGTTGGTGTAGCTAATCAACTAAAGTTTCTTTCATGAATTAAAATGTGTTTCCCCATTAATGTATAAATACGACTCCAGGGTAGGTTTTTTTTTTTGAAGGATGCATGACTCTCACAAGTCTTTGAAGGGTCTTTGGCTCCTCTCACCTGTACTAACAGAAAGCTGAAGCTAGAAAATTACTTTTTCAAACCAAAGGCAAAATTTCTCACAGCTTGTTTTTTTGATATGAAACAACTATGTCAGACATCCTACTCACATGGCACAGTGTTGAAAGTAATAGACAAAGACATTCCCACAGGCTCCAAATTTAACAGAAATTACTTTGAATGTTTTAAAATGGAGTTAGAAGCACATAACAAGGAGGGAAATAGCAACATGGCTCAGAGAGAATACTGTTCAGACAACTTACTAAGCCATTGCTTGCTTTACTACAACTAACAGCTATTAGGTAAATTAACCCAATATGTTTCTCTTGTATTCCTATCCCATGGACTATGCTTGGGTTGTCAGTGGCTTGGATGTCATTATTACTTAGCTATTCCAACAATTTTGAAAAAAATGGCTATATTCTGCAGACTTCAGCAACATAGTGGTCAATGTCTGGAAACTCTACCTGAGTAGAGTAGAGGGAACTCTGCTCTTAACCATCTTTCTGGTGAGGCAGTTTAAAACATTCTCTCACCTGCTTTCAGAGCACAATAACTAAAACACCACCGATTTTGTAGCCTATCATTTACGGCCTAGTGCTGTAAAGTTACACTGGACAACAACATTTTCCCAATGTTTTGTTTCTGTAAAACCTTTGGCATTGATAGACCCTCTCAGACTGAACACAAATATAATTGTGACCATTTCTTTTTCTTGCTCAGCTGTCCCATCACACGTGTAACAACAGTACTTGATATAGGCAAGCTTTATTCCAAGCAGCAAAGCTACTACTTTTAGATCTCTGCAGATATTCCACTTGTACTTAGTGTAATGTCTGGAACCCACATTACGTATCTCATATTAACACAGTTGAGAAAGTTCAGAAATATTTCACAAGAGTTCTCCACTCCTCTACTTGTTGCAGAATACCTTATGCCACCAGACTCGAAATTCTAGACCTAGAAAACCTACAACTACGCCGCCTTCGGTCCAATCTAAGTATAGTATATAAAATCATACATTGCAATGTCCTACCAGTCAATGAATACTTCAGCTTCAACCATAACAACACTAGAGCAAACAATAGATACAAACTCAAGGTTAAACGCACCAAACTTGATTGCAGGAAATACGACTTCAGCAACAGAGTGGTCAATGTCTGGAATACTCTACCTGACTCTGTGATTTCTTTCCCAAACCCCAAAACCTTTAACCTTAGACTATCTACTATTGACCTCACCCCTTTCCTAAGAGGTCTGTAGAGGCATGCATATGCACACCAACGTGTCTACTGTCCCTGTCCTATTGTTTCTTTTATATATTTTATTATATGTATTCATGTATTCAGAACTATGTTTTACTTATACCTATTATCTTGTAAGCAATTGACAAATAAAAATAAATAAAATAAATAAAAAACAATGAACAGATGCCCTTCCAACAAATCATGTCCATTCTAGGCTGGAATGCCCCATGCAATTGTGTTTGGGAGAGTACAATTTCCATTATTGACAGGATAGCAGTGGTATAAGGCATTGCAAACTGTAAAAAATAGTTTTTGGAATCTCTGCAAAGATGCATAGAATTTGGACAAAAGTTTCTGGAAGAGTGAAAAGGAGCTACCAGTTCTAAAGGAAAGAAGGTAAGTCAGGAAAATGGGATAAAAACACTGAGGCAGGTTATCCATTGTGTAGAAGAGGAGAAGAAAGGGAGAGGAGCAGAAGGAGCAACTGATAGAGCTTGGATAGGAGAACATAGGATCTGGGCAGATTTTATCAGGACCTAAACATGAAGGAACAGTAGCAGCAGAAAACAGATGGATAAGCAAGAGAACAAGACTAAAGGGCAGATGACTGCAATAAAATTGCTGAGAAGCTGCTGTGCCTTAAAGAAGTATGCAGAATGGAAGTTTGCCACTGCTGTTTCTATATTGTGCTCTTATAGTTTTCAGGAGTAAAAGACAGCTGAGAAATGAGAGGGTGAAGGCATATTGGCCATTTTGTCATGTAGGTGAATTAATCTGCCAATTTGGTTAATGTGGTTGCATTACTTGTGGTTTCCTTCTGTAAGTGTGACAGCTATTTCACTATTGAGATTCCCTTTTTTTGTTGAGAGAGGCTTGTGCACACAGAAGAGAGGAGGAATGGGCTGGAAAGAAGAGTTGGGTGTGAGAGAAATGCATAGATCAGGAACACCTAAAGTAACTGCATACCTGAGATGCTTTCACATTTGTTTCTGGGCCAAAGAGGAGTTCCTACTTACATTTCAAGTAATGCAACTCTTTCTCTATTTGTCATTCATAACTTCTCTAAAAAGAAAAGAAAATTTGTGTAACAATGTTTCACAAACAGATTATTAAGTCTCCCCACCCCACCCTGCCCCACCCCCAATTAAATAAAAATGCACTTTTGTGTAGTATCTTCTATCCCTCATATTGCAAACTGATTTCAACCCAAATTCAATTCATACCATAGCCTGGAATAAACTTTTACCTCAACATTAGTATATTCTATAGTAATGAGGACTATAGTCAACTCAAAATAGGGGTGAATCACTTGTTCATTCAATGGTAGAAAATACAAAACTTTGCATTAGAAAGCCCTATGCTTGATCACAGCATTAAAGTTGACCCAGACAGGCAAACAGGCACAGGTAAAGGATAGATAGTACCTGGCTCAACACTACTGCCTACCAGAGGAATATTAGGTGTCTTGGTGGATCACCACTTAAGTATGATCCACAGGGTGCAGCAGTTGCCAAAAAAAGCCAATGTAATCCTGTGACAGACCCGTTCTATACCGCATTACATTTGCAATACTGCATACAATTCTGGTTACCACGGTACCCAAAAGATATGAAGGTCCTAGAAAGAGTGCCGAGAAGAGCAGTAAAGATGATAGAGGATCTGGAGACTAAATCCTATGAAGAAGGGCTAGCAGGAACTAAGTATGATTAGTTTAATGAACAGAAAACTTAGAGGAGACATGTTAACTCTCTTCCAATACTTGAGGGGCCTGTCTCAAGGTTGAAGGCATTAATTTATTTTCTATAGCACCTGAGAGTAGGACAAGACGCAGTTGGAAGCTCCTCAGAGGAAAATCCAACCTGGAAATAAGGAAGAATTTCAATCACTGGAGATTTTCAAAAGATTGAACAATAATTTATCTGACATGGTATGAGGACTCATGCCTTGGGCTGGGTGGTTGAACTGATGATCTCCAAAGACCTGTCTAACCCCATGATTTTGTGAAAAGGGAACTGAGTTTTCCAGGCACTTTAGTTCAACCTTTCACAACATAAAAGGAGACTTAGATGAACCCCTGTCTCTTCTACAACTTGCAAACTATACTCTCCCCTACCAAACACTCTCACTAGCTGGCTAGGGTTACCTGCCAATCCATTTACCACCCGTACCCATCAATTCTCCTGAGAGTTATCACCCATGAGAAGGATAATCAACCTGTATCAAGAAAAACCCCACTTTGAGAATCAAAGGCAAAATGGCTTCCACAAGGGCTTCCTAGCAGCCTTCTAAAACCAGCCTTCCAGTGCCACTACTCCTTCCCAGCTCAGCTAATCCCAACCATCTAATTCCCTCAAAGATGAAATCAAACAGTCCCTCGTGGTCTCAGATAATCTCATGAGTGGCCTCTTGATAGGGAACCATGAGAAATATTCTGTTGTACCGTCTGTCCCTGGCACAAGTCAATCTATCACATTGCTGCTGTCACAAGCATAACAAAAACATGGCTGGGCAGATTTATCATTGCCTACAACAGGATGACACAGTCTCCATTAGGCAGAATATTCTCACCATCCCTGCCAAAGTCTCCGGATCCAAGTCAGTCCAGTTTGCCACCAAATGCAGCCTGGGAAAGGCTTGTGGGTCACCAATGAGCCAACATATTTTCCACAACCCCAACAGCCTTCATAACACCATAATAAATGTTCAACAGAGTCCATGTTGACACAACCAACCATTCTCACCACTGTCTTACTGTGTTTATGTGCTGGAAGATCTGTGTGTACTGTATGTATAGTATTTTACAGTCATTCTAATTTATTGCTTTAGATTTTAAACTACCTTGTTTTTATCTAGTTTAGATGGTGTTTTAGTTTGCATTTTGTTTAACTTTATTGTATAAGCTTTCCTTCCAACCGCATTTTTAGTGTGTTTTATTGAAACTGCCAAGACAGAGCTTTGGCTATTGAGCGGTTTAAATTTTTAGTAAATGAATACAATCAGTAAAAACATATGCATTATCTATTCAATATTAAACAGGAAATTCATTTAAAAATACACAATGAACACAGCAGATGCTGCCAGACATAATTTCAGCTTTACTATCATTGTTGGCTTTCCATCTCTTTGTCGGATATCCCAGGAGGAATTTCAGAATGTAAGACTGAATCAAATGCCCTAATTATGAAAAAGAAAAGAAGAACATTATTTTAGAAATGGTGCATAATAGTTCATTTACCTTCCCATAGCATCAGATTTTTTTATTCTGTGTCTCTTCCCCCCTTTCTCCAATTGCAATGAAGGTCAATTTTATCTTCCTCATATTATAGTTGGCAGCAAAGAGATACAGAAAACCCTAACTCTTGGCTGGGGTTTAAAGCTGTATTTGCACCTAAGGAATGGTAGCCTTTTCCACTGCAGAGAAGTAATCTGGGAATCCCCTGTTCCAAATGGGAGGAGGAAATATTCACATCTGGAGGTCATTTGAATATGAAGAATTTCTTTGGACATTTCTCCCTTTGAAATCTAATCTATGGGTATGTCTATCCAAGTGAACTTTTTGAATACTGGGACTCATTGAAAAAAATTGGCAAGGGGGAGGACCAAGCTGCTAATAACAGCCTGCCATAAAAGCAGAGGTGGTATTCAGCAGGTTCTGACCAGTTCTGGAGAACCGGTAGAAGAAAGTTTGAGTAGTTCAGAGAACTGGCGAATACCACCTCTGACTGGAGGTTTTACAGTGTCCTTCCCCTACCACACCCACCAAGCCACACCCACAGAACTGGTAGTTTTAAAAAAATGTGAATCCCACCACTGCATAAAACCAATGCCTCCAGTTCAAAGTTATGCATAGCACTGAGGATCTTATCCAGGGAATTTTTGGAGTCAGTGTTCCTTCACTGAATCCTAACTTATTTAATACTATTAAGTCTAGCAGAGTTTCTCTAGATTGCTTTACATGTGCTAATCTCCTACAGGGGAATAATGTCCTCATTATCAGGTATGCACAGGATCATCTCACAAGTAATTTATCTGTATTGGTTCAATAACTGAAATGCATCCCTACATGATGAAATTGGGACTATGGAAAAGAAATGTCTTTTAGTGGGAGATGGCTTCATGTCTCTTTCTTTTTTTGGAGTACATGTGTTAAACCAAACAAAGACAATAACTATTGTAAGAATTGGCTGCAATCCTGTATCTATTCTCTTTGGAATAGGAGCAACCGAACTGGATGGGACTGTAATGTTAGAAGATAATTTTATCTTGGAAAGATTTCTCTACAGATGTGAAACACTAAGGATCATTAGCATTAACTCAGAGCTCATTATTTCAAAATAGGGACATGTCTGTCTCTGCAGTTAACCAGATGAAGGGATGCAGGATATTTTAAGAATGTTGATTGATAAATTGCCAGTGATGTGTATCACTAGCATTCCCTGAGAATATGCTGGTGAATGATTAAAGCTGGTTTGGTCAGATATGTCCACTGGGTGTGGTCAAAAAAAAAGTCAAAATGGTAGTAATGAAATGTAACTGAAGCTCTGCTTGTTGGTTTTTGTCTGTGTGCAATGAAAAATTGATAGGTCCCAGTGTGAATGGCAATGAAAAAATGGACCAAAATAATTTCAAAATTATTTTTCATTATGACATACAGATATGGATATTATAAATTACAACTTTTTCTTCTGCATAAAACCATTTTGTAAAAGCAGCTTATAAACATCATGTGAAAATAACAGTAAAAGCAACAGATATAACATTAAACAAAAAGTAAAATAAATGCTGTAGTATATTAGTGTTATCCCAGGACTAGGACAAAATACCAGGTGTCTCAGAATAGTAATGAAGAAAACTTTCAATTAAAATCTGAAATCAGGATGTGCAAAGCCATTACTTAACTACTGCACAATATTGACCAAGTTGCTTTAACTACTTGGTAAAGTAACATTTGTTTTAAAAGCTTATCATTCAAATTATTCTTCACCATTTTTTATTTTAAATGTCTCAGTTTAGACCTGTGAATTTCTAAGGGCAATGGGTTAATTTTTATTCAGAATCTTCAACATAATTTCTCCAAACAGTCATTTAAAGTTTTAAATAGAGACATCAATTTATGAGGATGAACAATTGGCATAACAATCAAAATGGATTCAGACATGTAACATGTGAGCTGGAAGATACTCCAAAGGTCATCAAGTCCATTCATAACATAATTGCATTAAAGGTCTCTTTGTTGCTCATCAGTTATGTTCCACTGATTTGAAGAGGAACTAAGTACTAATACTTTACCATAAATCTACTGATTTACCCTAGTTCAGGAAGAATATACACTGAATAATCAACAAAGGGTATAAGTGAAGCACATGTAATTTTAGAAAAGATTGTTGAGAATATTGTGGGGCTATAACTTTAGAAAGGTCTAGAATGTACTAATTATCTAGACCTATCTAGACCCCAGGTTGATTTCAGATTGGAAACATAAAACAGAATATTCACTGTTTTGGTTTTCTTTCTGGAGTCACTCAAAGAATTGAATATATGAAGCCATTGGGGAGAGGTTAGTCATTTGTTTAGGTAAGGTAACATCTACATTGTGATGGTATTCCATTGTTCATTTGTATTCTGTTGTCAGTGAGAGATGCAGTGGAAACTTTGATTTGGTGCCTGAGGACTGTAAGGACAGATGTTGGACAGAGTGAAACACACTGATTCAATCCAAGCAAGGTGGAGTTGCTTTCAATTAAGAAATCTAGGTACTAAGATTGTACCAATTTTGATTCTTGATGGGGCTATACTTTCCAGAAAGAAGGCTCACAACTTGGGATTTTCCAATATTCTGGGTTCTTATTTAAAGAGCAGGTGAAAACAAGATTCCCTGAAGATAGGCACTTGTGCCTTGACATCTTTCAGTTACATTACTATGTTAACTCAATGATAACTTTAGTTGGTGCAGAATGGAAAGGTCTGCATGCTTACTGGACAACCACAGTACTGCTACATTACTTGCTGTGAGAGTTGCACTAGTTATCAATATCTTTTCAAGTGCAATTCAATATGCTGGTCACTATTCCTAAAATTCTGTATGCCCCAAGACCTGGGTAGCTGGTTGCACTAACTCAGGCAGTGTGGCAGAAGGAGGCCCTATGCAGGCATCCTCTGTGGAAGTTCCCATCTCCTAATGAAACAGCCTATTCCCAGAAGGAAGGGTGGCCTCCACTCTCATGGCCTTCTGGGAGCTGGTAAAAAAACCTGATTCTCCTAGAGCAGGGATGTCGAATTCACATTGTCATGGTGTCGTCATGTGATGTATTGTGACTTTTTTTCCCCTTTTCTAAACTGAGCATGGGTGTGGCCACCTTATGACACATCTGGCTGCTGGTTTGACAGCCCTGTCCTAGAGGATCTACAAAGGTTAGTTATGAAGGCTTGGCACTTGTATTAGTCAATGTATTAATAGAATTTTTAATTTATAGTATAATGATTTATTGACTTTCATTATTGTTGTTTTTATTGTTCCTAAAGATATGTAAACTGTCTAAAGTACCTCCAGAATGAGGATAAAATCATATGTATAAATATTTATTTAGTTGCTCAATTTCTATGGCCACCCTCTAAATGATAGAATGGAGGTCCGATGGCAGAATTGACAATGAAATTGAGTTTGGGAACAGAAGGCAGGTTGTTGACATTATGCATTGCATATATTTTTCTATCTGCTTATATATATCTTATGTACATGATCTCATTTTCATGAATACAAATGTGTAGAAGACACATTGTTTGCAAGGAGACTGGGCAACATTTTAATTGACCCATGGTTTGCAATTATATTCATACCTATCACATTATTCCCTTACAGGAAACATAACATTGTGCATAGTATAGAAAAGGAGATTTAAAAAAAAATCAAAATAAGAAATGTTGAAAAATCTAGTTTATGATTTCCTGTGTACTTCCATGGGTTTACTATGCTGAAAACCATCTTTTCTTTCACCACTTCCTGGATCATTTTTTAAAATTTATTTTTATTCCAGAAGATCCTTCAGCCTTGCATTTCCCTATCCTTACCCATGATTTCAGAAAGGTGTATATCAGTTACAAATGTTGAAAGGAGATTCTTAAAATCTTGCCATGTGCTTCACTGCTGCATATTGGAAAGAAGGACAAGGGTTAACATCTAATCGCTTCTCCACACATTGCAGTCAGGGAAAAAAAGGGGAACATGATGAGGGAAGCAGTCTTACAATCATTACAGCAGGAACTGGAAAGAGCTAAAGGGGTTCTTGTGGAGTGTGTGCCGTGTACTTGAATCAAAGTTACAGTGGGAAAGAAAATCAACTACAACGTGGGATTTTTTTTTGCATTCTCACTATGCTCTTTTTCCAGTCAAATGATTGAATTGGCATGATTTTTGTTGAAAGGAGCTATAGTGCCTGAAGACTAACTAAATGGTCAATTTTCAAACTGGAAATTGTTCTTTTTGTTAAAGTAATCAAAAGAAGAAAAGGAGGAAAAGGGAAGGAAAAGGAGAAGGAAGAAAAGAGGAAGGGGAAGGGAAAGATTTGCCCCGAGCAATGATCATCCAAAGGTAGAAAAGCATTCCTCACATCAGTAAATTTCACCAAGAAGAAATGTAACTTTTTTTTTTACTTCATTCATTTAGTGATTGGAACTATCATGCATTTTCCATTGCCAAACCTTTTGAGTTATTGTATTATTTCTTTCATTTTCTTTAAAAAAAACCCTAAAGGAAAAATTCATTACCTTAGTTTTGTGACTTGATTAAACAAATACATTAAACAGAAAATGACAGAATGGTTGCAAAGTGTCTTTTTGCACAATTGTACTAGAAGCCATTTGCCTTGAAATACCCAAAGGTCATGACATTTCTTCTGCTGTGTTGTCTGAATAATATTTGGGGGTGGAAGTAGTGAAATCTACTACATCAACCATCAATCTTCCCAGATCTGACATTAAATTCCTATAGTTGCCAATATTGTTGGCTAGGTTAATTGTGAATTCTGAGGTACCCAATGAAGTAGAAAGACCAAGTATATCCTATTGGCTAAGCCTGCCCTATATTCTTTGGAACAAAGTCCTGTTAAAGTAAAGGGATTGGGACACCCAATTTCCATAACATATCACACAGTTAACTCCTAGAGACATACAGGAGTGCCCATATCACATTTAGACAAATATTAGTTCTATGAGACTGAAACTCCACCATTCTTGAGACAGCACCCATGCCTGCAGCTTACTGTAACTTACCAGCATGGGTGTGATAAATTGTAAATTAATGGTTTATATTTCTGCACATTTGTTGCAAACTATTTGAACTTTAAACAAGAAAAGTATTTGTACAGATAACTTGTGTCGAAGAAGTAGAGTTTCCACCATTCTTTTGCCTGGGTGGAGACAAGATTATCATGGTTTCCATTTTCAAACAAAAGCTGCAATCTGCAAGAGCCAAGTTAAATTTTAGTGCTTGAGAAATGTATTTGGCATAAATATTTCTTGTAAATATTTTCAATGTCAGAGAAAAATCAATCAAAATCAGGATAGACAGATACCTTCAAGCAACCACATGAATAACTGTTAAGAAATAAACCATGTAAAACTGCAAGACAGCAGGATCAGGATGTGAGAGTGGACTCTAAAATCCTTTGCTCCTGTGGTATACCCAGATAGAAACTGGCAACCTTGCAAGGAAGGGGAGGTTAGCTTATTGTTTTTATTTTCATGTTGTGAGCAGCCCAGAACTGATTACAGTCAGGTGGTGTCTAAGTTGAATAAATAAATAAATACGTTTTCAGATAAAAATGAATGATAAACACCAAGTAACCCCCCCCCACACACACACACACACACCCCTCTAATTCTGAACAGAAACACAGTTTGGGCTGAATATCATACATATAAATATCTGTGAAAACTTAAGAATATATATATATATATATATATATGTATATGTATGTATATGTTTTCATGATATGTATATGTATATGTATATTATATGTATATTCAAGTTCGATGTATGATATTCAGCTTTGTTCAGGTATTTTCCCACGTCATTATAGTGCTTTTAAAGTTGTAGCAACGTTTTGGCAGAATCTCATCTGCCATCGTCATGAAACGTTGCCACAACTTTAAAAGTACAACTATAATGACATGGGAAATAACCGAACAAAGCTGAATACTATATATATATTTCATAGATTACAACACAGGACCCAGGATACCTTGTGAGTTCTTTTGTTGTGGTATCCTGGAGTTGTTTGTGTTTTGATCTCTTTTCCATTAGCCTCCTGTGTAGTAATGGCTTGGGTAATGGGTTGTGTGATGACCTTGTGAGACTTATTGCTATGGTATCCTTGGTCTTGTGCTGTGACATCCTGGGTCATTTGCTGCGTTGCAACTGCTTGTACCTTGGGAGGTATATATATATATATATATATATATATATATATATATATATATATATATATCATAAAGAAACAAAACTTACAGCCCAGTGACCTACTGAGTGAGCTTCGATGTCATATCCCTCTTCACCCAAGTGCCAATAAAAGAAGCCTTGACAGCCATCCAAAACAAATACAATCCCCCAAGCACATCCTAGATCTGACCAACCACTGCCTATCCAATACATATTTCACCTACAATGGACAAAAATACAAACAAATAGAAGGAGCACCCATGGGATCACCCCTCTCACCTGTCATCGCAAACCTCTACATGGAACACTTTGAAACACAAGCTCTAGAAAAATACGACCACAACCCAAACTCTGGCTCAGATACATAGATGACACCTTCATAATCTGGCCACACGGGAAAGAAAAACTGAACAACTTCCTCACACACCTCAACAGCCTACACCCCAAAATACAATTCACCATGGAAACAGAAGCCAACAATCAACTTCCCTTCCTAGATGTCTTGGTATACAAAGATCCAATGGCTCCCTAGGACACACCATCTACCAGAAGAAAACACATACAAACCGCTATCTACATGCACTCTCACACCACCACCCAGCACAGATCAATTCCGTGAGCGAGACACTCATCTCCAGAACAAAATGCTTAGCCGATGAACAACACCAAAAACCGAACTACACACTCTCACCAACGTACTAACAGCCAATGGATTCCAAAGAAAGAAGATTACCCACCTAATCCAAAAAGAAACCCCAACCAAAATCCAAGACAGAGAACAAGAAAACGGCAAAGCCCTCCTCCCATATATAAAAGGCACTACAGACAAAATCAGCAAGATCCTCCAAAAACACAACATTAAAACAGCATTCTGCACAAACAGAAAAATATCCACCATCCTAAGAAACCCCAAAGACAAAATTGAATTAGAAAACCAAGGAGTATACGAAATCCCCTGCACTGCCTGCCCCACCACATACATTGGACAAACTAACAGAAGAATAAGTGCACGCATTGAAGAACATAAGAACTCAATCAAAAAGAAGAAACGACCTCTTCCCTGGTCCAACACCTCAAAGCCACAGGACATGAGATTGACTTTAAAAATACCAGAACTATCGCCAAAACCGAACACTTCAACAGCAGAATAATCAGAGAAGCCATAGAGATAGAAAAACGCCCACACAGCATAAATAAATGAGATGACACTTCCCGCCTTCCAGCCATTTGGAAACCCGCCCTCATGAACAGACGAGTACCTAACATGAAGAATGACACCAGACCCACACCCATGAGAGCCACACAAGATGCCACCACCACACTTCCATGTAGAAAACAGACCCACACCCACTCAGAAGATGAGACACGACCACGGACCAGAAGCCGCACTGCAGCTGCATCACTACCCACTTCATACCCCTCCGAGCCATACATGAAGCAAACCGACACCCACTATGAAGATGCAGCATGACCATGAACTCAAGCCAAACAGCAAGATCACAGCTCACCAACTCAAATCCCCAGCAACTAAGACCAACCTGAGCACAACCAAGCCCCACCTGAACAGAACACGCCTCAGCCAATCAGAACACGGCCAACCCCCAACCAATCAGAACACAGCCAAACCCCTACCAATGAGAACACACCCCCACCCAATCAGAACACAGCCAAGCCCCCACCCAATCAAGTCCCACCCCACTAGCAGTTAAAAGGAAGAAGCAGCTGCAATCTCACATCACTCTGAGAAGCACAGAGCTGAAGAAAGAAGCCTGAAGATGATGAATGAGACTTCATCGAAACGTTGCTAGATACTTTGAATCTTACGCGGGAGAAAACCCAACAACCAAAGATCCACATACAAATACCCGCGAACCTCAGAAAACATATATATATATATGTGTTAACACTGGCAGTTAAAAGGAGGAAGCAGCTGCAATCTCCATTACTCTGAGAAGCACAGAGCTGGAGACAGAAGCCTGAAGATGATGAATGAGACTTCATCGAAACGTTGCCTAGATACTTCAAATCTTACGCGGGAAAAACCCGAACAACTAAAGATCTACATATATATATAAATATATATATATTTCATAGATTACAACACAGGACCCAGGATACCTTGTGAGTTCTTTTGTTGTGGTGTCCTGGGTTGTTTGTGTTTTGATCTCTTTTCCATTAGCCTCCTGTGTAGTAATGGCTTGGGTAATGGGTTGTGTGATGACCTTGTGAGACTTATTGCTATGGTATCTTTGGTCTTGTGCTGTGACATCCTGGGTCATTTGCTGCGTTGCAACTGCTTGAGTTCTTGTGGTGTAATTTCCTGAGTTTTCTGATGTGACATCCTGAGTGGGTGGCTATGATGTAGCATTCTGGGTTTTAGTCTGGCTTTGAGTTTGGGGTCTGGGTGTGTGTTCTTGGCTTGTTTGGTTTGGGGGTCAGGGGGTGCGACAGCTGGCGAAGCAGCCATGGTCTGTTTTCTGGATGGTGGTTGTCCTTCATTTATAGGATGGGCTTGGGCCTGGGTCTGATGAGGGGGATTGGCGGTGGTGTCCCCTGTTATTTTGGGGCTGGTGTTGGTTTTCGTGGCTGGGACTCATTTGTTGGTGAGGGCAAGCTTCCAGATGTCTGGTAGGTGGGAGGTATCGTCTTGTCTATTCATATTATGTGGGTGTTTCTCTATCTCAATGGCTTCCTTGATTATTCTCTTGCTGGAGTATTCAGTGTTGGAAAAAAGATCACTACAAAACAAACGACCCAGGAGATTACAGCACAAGATCCAGGATATCTCCACAACAAAACTCACAAGGCCATCACACAGCCCATTATACCAACATCAACTCCATCAACCAATCAAGAGGCAGGAGCGCAGCCAACCAGCCCAGCACACCAGGCATCACCACCAGTATTTATAGAGAGACGGCAGCTCTGATCACACACTGCTTGCACTGGCACGAAGCTGAAAGCACCAGCCTGAGGATGGCGAGTGGGACCTCGCCGAAGTGTCGCCAAGATACTCTTAATCTTACACAGAAAAAGACCCAAAAACACCTAGACCTACATACCTGTACCCGTGAAAATCTATGAAAACAAATTATATATATATTTGTTTGTTTTCTGAGGTTCTTGCGGGTATTCGTATGTGGATCTTTGGTTATTTGGGTTTTCTCCCACATAAGATGGGAAGTATCTAGGCAACGTTTCGATGAAGTCTCATTCATCATCTTCAGGCTTGTGTCTTCAGCTCTGTGCTTCTCAGAGTGAATTCTGAGAATTCAGAGTGAAACTCTGAGAAGCACAGAGCTGAAGACACAAGCCTGAAGATGATGAATGAGACTTCATCGAAATGTTGCCTAGATACTTCCAATTTTACGTGGGAGAAAACCTGAATAACCAAAGATCCATATATGTGTGTGTGTGTGTGTGTGTGTGTGTGTGTGTGTGTCTTTGGTTATTCGGGTTTTCTCCCATGTAAAATTGGAAGTGTCTAGGTGACGTTTCAATGAAGTCTCATTCATCATTTTCAGGCTTGTGTCTTCGGCTTTGCGCTTCTCGGAAAAAAATATTTATTTATTTATTTAAAAATTATTCCGAGAAGCACAAAGCCAAAGACACAAGCCTTAAGATGATGAATGAGACTTCATTGAAACGTTGCCTAGACACTTCCAATTTTACGCGGGAGAAAACCCAAAGAACCAAAGAACCACATACAAATACCCGCAAAAACCTCAGAAAACTATATATATGTATGTATGTATGTATGTATGTATGTATGCCTGCCTGATGATGGCAGATGAGATTCTGTCGAAACGTTGCTACAACTTTAAAAGCACAACTATAATGATGTGGGAAAATACCCGAACAAAGCTGAATACCATGTATGTATGTATAGTATGTATGTATGTATGTATGTATGGTATTCAGCTTTGTTCGGGTATTTTCCCACGTCATTATAGTTGTGCTTTTAAAGTGGTAGCAATGTTTTGGCAGAATCTCATCTGCCATCATCAGGCTTCTGTATTGCGTTCGTCTGTGAGTCAGACTTTTACAGTTGTTTCATGTTTGTTTTTTTGTTTCAAAACTGAAACAACTGTAAAAGTCTGACTCACAGTTGAACACAATACAGAAGCCTGATGATGGCAGATGAGATTCTGCCGAAACGTTGCTACAACATTAAAAGCACAACTATAATGACTTGGGAAAATACCCGAACAAAGCTGAATACCATACATGTAAGTACCCATGAAAACTTAAGAAATATATATATATATGTGTGTGTGTGTGTGTGTGTGTGTGTGTGTGTGTGTAGTCTTTGGTTGTTCGGGTTTTCTCCATCTTCGAAATAGTCTAGGCAAGCGTTTGATGAAGTCTCATTCATCATCTTCAGGCTTCTGTCAGAGCCGAAGACAGAAGCCTGAAGATGATGAATGAGACTTCATCGAAACGCTGCTCTAGATACTTCAATCTTACGCGGAGAAAACCCGAACAACCAAAGATCCACATACAAATACCATGAGAACCTCAGAAATATATATATATATATTTCACACACACACACACGCACACACACACATACATACATACATACACACACACGCACACACAGAGGATTTAAGTATATATTTTCATGTGATAACCCTGAAGAAATGACATTTGGCTACAATATAAAGTAGTGAGTATACAGCTTGTATAACAGTGTAAATCTGCTATCCCCTCAAAATAATGCAACACACAGCCATTAATGTCTAAACCGCTAGCAATTCATTCCACTCATTGGTTGTTCTCACCATTAGGAAATTTCTCCTTAGTTCTAGGTTGTTTTTCTTCTTTGTTAGCTTCCATCCATTGCTTCTTGCTTTGCCTTCTGGTGATTTGGAAAATAGGTTTATTTATTAATAACATATCTGCTAGAATGTTAAAACTAGCACTACTGTCATTAGAAATACTTGCAACTTGCTCTTTCTATCTTTCCTTATGTATCGATTTCTTTATTGCTTTCACTTTATTCCCATCATACCCTGAGTAGGAATGGAAATTATTGACATTATTCCACTGTTTGATTTTTTTTTTCCTAGAGGATAACTGTGGGGGCTCAGGGAAGAAGATGCAAGAGGCAAGTAGAGGGGCTTCTGAGGTCAAAAATGGATCCTCTCATAAAACAGACTTAGCAGTGCCCAACGTTGCTAGTCCCTGCCTCCTATTTTAATCTTCATCTGTTTTATGATGTAAAAGCTATCATTCAGAGTGAAGGACGCATTATTCTTCAATCTTCTTTTTGCCTGATCTTTCCCATTGTTAGAGAGACTGGTACCATTTTCACTTCAGATTTCAATAGCTTATGTTGAGCGAACTTCAATTTCAGCATTCATGTCTTTACACTTTCCACACCACATAAAGAAAGACTTGTGTCCTTTGAAGATTACACATGCATGATTGCCACTTCAGGACTGCTGTTAATCTACTTTGGCATTCCTTATTTGTTCCAGGGGTCACTAGGGTGTGTTTCTGTTGAGGCTAATAAAGAGGAAACTCTGGGTAGGGCAGAGGTAAATACCTGGCTGCTTGCATAAGAGAATAATATATTTTAGCAACTTTAATCCTGCTTTGCATCTTCCTGCCTATTGTACTCAGAATGAAAGAACAATCCTAGGTGTTCCATAGATAAATGATGGTACAATAAATTCCAGGTTTTCTGTGCTAGATTTAAACCTATGGGATAGCTTGATGCAAACCAATGAAAATGATTCCTTTTGTTAACAGGTACAACTTTATGCTGTTTTAAGAGGGTGATGGCATACTTGGATGTAAATCAAGGGCAGATATATCATCAGAAAACAAGGCAGCCACATTAGAAATATTCTGGATAGTTGCCATGTTCCATCTCCCATATCTGGATAGAAAAGAAAGAAAGACAAGAGCTTCATACTTGAACAAAGTACACTTTTGATATTCTGTTTTGAGATGTGGAAATTTATTCTCCAAAGCCAATCTTAGTACATTGTTTAAATAACTTTAGCATAGTCTTTAAATTTTTGCAATTTTCGCAGACGTGCAATGGGCGTATGTGCCAAAGTAGGAAACTATCATTCACAAATTATTTCAGTTGTTCAAGTGGGTGGACTTTCAGCTGAAGCATCCATCAGCACTGACAATATTGATTAAGGCTGAGAATTAAGAATTAAGGTTTTTTTGTTGCTCTTTACTTCATTGTAAGCTGCTTAGAATTTCTGTCCTGTTCAGGAATATCTAATACAGGTAGTCCTTGACTTACAACGCTTCATTTAATGGCCATGCAAAGCTGCAACAGCACTGAAAAAAGAGATCTATGACCATTTATGACCGTTGCAGCATCCCTGTGATCACATGGTCAAAATTCAGACACCTGGCAACTGACTCATGTTTGTGATGCTTCCAGGGACCTATGATCCCCTTTTGGGACATCCTGATAAGCAAAATCAATGGGGAAGCCAGATTCACTTAACAACTGTGTTACTGACTTAACAGTGGCAGTGATTCACTTAACAACTAGTGGCAAGAAAGGTTGCAAAATGGGACAAAATTCACTTAGCAACAGAATTTGGACTCACTTGTGGTCATAAGGTAAAGACTAACTGTATTACCTCTTATTTGCCAGGTACATTCTATTGCCTTTCTTTAGTACCTGGCTGTGATTGCTAAATTTTGGGGTTCTAACAGTGATCTCACCCTTTCGTTCCTCATAGGAAATGTAGACATTAAAATCTGAAATGTCTCCAAATTCTTTTTCCTTTGCCCTCATAAAAATGTAGCCTTCTCTCCTGGAGGACATGGGAATTCAGCTGCCATGGAAGAAATTAAAGCAAGAAATTTTTGCCATCATGAAGAGTTCTATCCTGCAGCCCATTTTAGTAATACTGAACTCAGGGAGAAGTATTTACAATTGCTTGTTAAGCAAATATGAACTATGCACAATAATTCCCAGAAGTCTCTGTTTCCTTTTACTCTGGTGCTCCTAACTCAAAAATGACATGGGCCTGGAACAGCAAAGAAAGAAGGCATTTCCTTTTGGAAACTTTCTTGTGGCAAGGAAATGCAAAGAAATAATAACTGCATCAGGAACATTGTGTTACGTGGAAAGCTTGCAGTTTGACATAGATAAAAAGAAAGAGCCATTGATTAATGTGCACGGAGATATGTGAGTGCATGGGAATCTCTTCAAATGGATAGGTTAGTTCAAGGTAAGAGGGGTAGAGAGCACTTGAAATGAAGTGGCAATTATCACATGATGTGGTGAAGAGACATCAGTGCAGTTTCAGATTGCAGCTTGAGAAAAAGTGCCTTTTTCAGGTTTACAAATCAGCTCAGAGTGCTGGCTTTTTTTTTTTTTAAACAAAGGAAGACATGAAATCTGATGAATACAAGCTTGGTTGCAAATATTCGTTCTTGCTTTCTTAGATGATTGTTCTCAACTACCTTATGCAGAAGCAGACTTTCAGACTAGTCAGCTGCAGCCATCTTGGTGATAGTGTGCTTTGTTATTTCCCTACTTCTCACAACTAAAGTTGTGCTCTGTGAGAACATGGCAGTGATTTAATGTTAGAAAGAACACATCATTTCACATCAGGATATGTTAATGGTACCCCAAATCTATGAAGAGGGGGCAGGCCTCATAGGCAATGTTTTTCACTTTAGGAAATTCTCTCCCTCTGGTAGTTGGGCTATCACCCACATTGGTACTCTTTCCAAAGTCCTTCACTCAGTCCTGGAACAACTCTACTCATCATGCCTGCTGGTTTTCCATGGCAGGGCAGGAAAGACTGTACATAGCCATGTTCATGGGTGGAATTCATCAGATTGCCAGCTGATCACTGCAGGGGGAGGAACAACTAGCAATAGTTATTATCTTGTTTTTTGAAAATTTTATTGATTTTTAAAAGCAAACATAAACAAACAAAACATAAAACATAAAAACATAAAACATCTTTTTTGAAAGCAGCATGATCCCGGGTTACATCTCTTCATACAGACACAAATTCAAGTTCATGCTCATTTTTATATTCCATTCCATATCTTATTACCATTCTACATTTTCTATATAGCTTCTCCCCTCTTTTAACTTTCTTAATTTTATTTTATTTATTTCATCTCAATTCAAATAATTGTACTTATATTCTTTGTCTGTCCTGTTTCAACTGTCTATTATCTTTTCTCATTAAACAAAATTTCTCCTGTAATCACTAATTGGAGTATGACGCCTTTATATCTTTCCCCTAAAATTATAACACTTAACACATAACTTCCGTTCGGATTCTGCTTGGTACTTTCTAAAACTACACACTGTATTTTTAAAAAATAAAAAATTATAAATATATAATATAATTAAAACTACAATCCATACCAATTCAATTCTATCATTAATATTAATATTCATTTAAACATGTTACACATTACTTTTCAAATAAGTATCATACTTCTATGGGAACACTTATAAACTTTCCATAATTACTTCCTCCCCTACTTCACTTATATTTTATAAAACATTGAGTAGTTAAAATGTTCCCATTCCTTCCTAATTCAATTCTCTCATTTATTTCATTTCATTTATTTTGTTCACAAAAGTTTCACTGAATTACACTGACTATTTTATCCCACTTTTTAATCATATGTTGTTTCCAATTTTCTAACATTATTTCTATTACAAATATAACAATACAATCTTATGTACCTTTACAGACTCCCTTTTTCAGTTAAATTTTCACCCATTATCTCTGAATAAGTCCTTTTTCTTTACATCTTGCTCCAAACCTTTGTAACTTCTCTTCCCTTCCTTCTTCCCTTTCTTCTTCTCTCTCCCCTTTTTACCCCCCTGTCTCTCCACCTCCATTTCCCTCTTCTGTATTCCCCTTTTCTGTTGCTTTCCAACATTATATCTACTTTTCACATTATTTTTCCCCTTTTTGGCTGTGTTTTTAAGTCTTAAATTGTCCATTCTCTTTCCCTTCTTTCCCCTTTCTTCCCCAGATAGTGTTACTTGTTCAATAAAGATGGCTTCTTCTTTGTCCCAATCTTCTTGTTGCGCAGTCTTTTTTTGTTGTTTCTTATAGACACAGATTGCCATTTCTAAGAATTGAAAAAGGAAGCCAAAGGAGCCCTTCGCTTCTTGTGCTTCTTCTTTATATTTTTTAAATTTCATTTTCAGTTCATCCAAAAGTGATGCCATTGTAGAATTTTTTTAAACAACCACCCAATTGTTTTTAGTCATTCAAATATCATTTCCAGAAATCCCAAAGTCGCCAAGCAATCCAAATACACACAAGCTGTTTCTTTTAACACTTTCTTCTTTTTTCACTTTCTCTTCCTGGGGTTACTATTTAGTTGCAAAGTTCCAGTTAAAATGTATCTTTTAGAAGTCTTATTAAGATTTAACTTTAGATTCTTTTGAATTCCAGGCAGACTCCTCCTTCCAAATCCTGCCCTTATTCTTTTCCTCTCCCTTCCCACTTATAGCAAAAAAAAAAAAAATATTTTTTAGTGTTCAGAAATCTTTATTGTCCCTTTGGCATTTAATTATATTTCCAGGTTAATTACCTATTAGTGCCAAAGCAGATTTTTTCGATTTCTTATTCAGCTCTCTTCATTGTCAATGTGAGGAAGGAGAGTGAAGGAAAAAAAACTTTCCCATTTCACTTTCATTCGCTGCTTCCGACTCTTCTTTGGGAGCAATGTTATCTTGTATAAAATTTAAATTCCAGGGTACCTTAGTTGTTGCTTTTTATCCCGGTCAGCCAAAACTTTCACTTCTTAACTTCCTCCTGCACTTTCTTTTCCAGTTGAGTGCTTCTTTGAGGCGGCCATTTCTGACCGCTGCTCTTACTGCCTTTGGGAAAGGGAGTTTGGCCAGCTGAGGAGGAGAGATGCAGCTCTTCTCGACCCTGCTGGCAACCTCCCCCATCTTCACCACCTCTACGGGTGGCTTAGCCCCAAAGCCAGCTGGCTCGGGGCGCTCCAGCGGCGAGCCCAGGCAGAAGCCACGCACGATCGCAGATTCCTGCCTACCACCGAAGCCCTGCAAACCGGAAGTCTCACAATAGTTATTATCTTAAGAACTGTAGGAAGCTCCTGCCCCCACCCTCTGGCATTAAAATATTATTTATTAATTAATATTAAAAAGAGGCAGAATATTGTATTTCCCCAAAGGAGAAATGGAGAAAAAAACATTAACAAAGGCAGAAAGCAGCCCCAATCTTTCTCAATAGCCTCAAGCAGATGCCTCAAATCTTTAAAGATGGATATTGTGAACCTATTAAGAAAGACTGGGCCAATCTATTCATAAACACCTTCAGCCGCCACAGCTGATAGGATTAAGAATTTACATTTTGCCATCCAAAATGTAGGACATAATAGGATTAACCCATTGTCAGCTTTCAAGATTCCTTCTTCTGCTTGTCTTTCCGGCTGCCATAGTAACGGGGGGGAGGGAGGATAAATTGGGCTATGTGTGTGTGTGGGAAGAGTGCTGGAGGCTTGAGAGGGTGAACTGTAAAACTTGGGAAAGCTTTCTTGTCTATGCTTACTTGCTTACTGTGCACCTGCAGCATCTTATCTATCCAGGCCAAGGTCAACGGCCAGATGTCTGAAACACCACCTGAAGATGCCCCACATGACAGTATGCACATCTCAGATTGGATGACCAGTTTGAACTGTTGGGATGGGAACATTGGCATAACTTTCTATATGTGATTTTCATGCTTATTGCCTCAGAACTTTTATTCCTCTGATGCTACCATATCAATTTTCAGTAAAAGTCCTTTTCTCTAAAACAATGGAGTCTTGTATTTTGAATAGAGCCTCACCTGACACCCACCACCATTAGAATAGCAAAAGACAAAAGGCTCACTACATTGCACAAAACCCTGGAATATCTCAATCACAAAATCCCAGAACCCTATAAAGATCCATCCATTCACCCAGCCAAGGGATCAGCCACCCCAGAAACATGCTTTTGTCACTGAAGTTTCTCGAAACCACATAAACCATCTTTTCTTGCAGTCAGTCAGCCTCCATTTTATTTCCAGCGCCTTTCTTCCAGCTTGGAACTGGACTGGATTTTATTTCCAACAGAACATAAAAGAAGCCAAGGATTCATCTTTTCTAGTATTCTGCTTCCCTCAGCAGCCAGTTAGTTGCTTTGGGGAATTTCACACCACAAACAAGTCAAGAGTTTAATACCTCCTCTCACACATACCCGATAGCAACAGATATTCATGCTTCCTCTAAGCTGGAGATAATTCATATGCATTATGATTAGCAGCCATTGGTCTGCTAGCCAAATGTAATTTCTGATGTTCTTATGTTGTCCTAATTTCCAAATCAAGTGCCCTTAAAGCATGCCAGGGTCTTTCTTTGCCATAGAAACCCTGAGATGCCTGTCATCTTAGAAGCATGATAGCCTATGGTCTCATAATGACTGGAATCATGGAATCCATTAAGAAAGCAAGAAAAAAAATGACTTTCTGAAGTGAAGCCGACATTTCAAAGCCCTTTTTCATTTCCAAACATGAGCAAATAGTTGGAGAGAAATAGGAGAAAATGAAATCATATTCTCTAGATACAAGCATACAAGTATGTGACCCTTTGCTTTAAAGGAAATAGCATGGTGCAATTATCCCTGATGGTATTATAGAGTGCATGAAACAGGAATTTGATCATGTAAATCAGTGGTGGGATTCAAAAAATTTTACTACCAGTTCTGTGGGCGTGGCTTGGTGGGTGTAGCAGGGGAAGGATACTGTAAAATCTCCAGTCAGAGGTGGTATTTGCCGGTTCTCCGAAATACTCAACATTTCCACTACCGGTTCTCCAGAACTGATCAGAACCTGCTGACTACCACCTCTAATGTAAATAAAATTCAGCTCTGCCCCACTGCTGTATTCTGTAGTGTTTGACCCAAAAATATACGGTCTCTATATGTTGCTGTGAAGTGTTCATTGGATTTAGATTGTCAGTAACTTGCTGCAAAGGACCAAAAATGAGAACATAGAATAACAGGGTTGGAAGGGATCTTGGAGCTTAAGCAGGAGACTCTATTCCATTCTGGACAAAAGGTTATCCAATCTCTTCTTGAAAACTTCCAGTGATGTAGCATCCACAACTTCTGAATGCAAGCCTATCCACTTATTAACTGTTCTCACTGACAGGAAATTTCTCCTTAATTTTAGATTGGATCTGTCTTTGATGAACATCCACCTATTACTTCTTTTCCTGCCCTCAGAAGGATAGGTTGACCCAGGGGTGGGATTCAACCAGTGTTACTACCAGTTCAGTGACTGGTAGTGATGTGTGCTACCCACGTGTGTAAAACAACCGTAGACTGTGCTGCCCAGACAGCTGAAAAGCACTGCGTGCAGGTGCGCAGTATTTGAAAAGGCTCTATTTCCCTGCTGTTTCAACCTCAGCTGTGCCATGAAAAACAGCTGAGGTTGAAAAAGCAGGAAATAAAGGACAGGTAAGAACCCAGGCGGGCGAGTGGGCCAAACAGCAGCAAACACAGAACTGGTTCAGTGTCTGCTGCTCTTCAGAGCTACTGACTCTATAGAACCAGGCAGAACCGGTGGAATCGCACCCCTGGGTTGGCCCCGTCTTCTCTATGATAGCCCATCAAGTATTGGAGGACTGCTATGCTGTCACTCCAGTTATTCTTTTTGTTAGATTCGGATATCTAGTTCTCACAATGGTTCATCATACAGTTTAGCCTCCAGGTCCCTTATCATCTTTGTTGTTCTTTACTGCACTGTTTCTAAAGTCTCGTCATCTTTTTGTGTCATAAATAAGAGGAACAGAAGCAACACTCAATGTTTGCAAAAGGTGACAAATGTACTTCAAATGCTGAAGGTAGAACTAGATAAGGGTGGTTTTGCCATGAACTCATCAGATTTCTCAAAGACAAGTAAGATCAGCTGAGAAGGCTAGCAATTATTGGGTTTGTATTAGACACGGAGGAAGAAATTAGTATTTTTTTCTCCTCAAAACAGGTCATTGACATTTACAACCAAAACCATCTCTGAGCTGTACCTCAGTTTGAATCTTATGCAGGAGTTTCAAACGGGCTGGATGCGTCATGTGGAGGCCACGCCCACCCCACCTCCATAAATGGGAAAAATGGCAGGAAACATCACATGATGGCAACATGACGCGGCAAGTTTGACCCCCATGTTATAAAGGAAAGGTTGGAGACTTGAACAAAAATTGTCCAGGTAGGCTGAATCTAAAGATGGCCTTGATGGCAAATAATGAATTTACAGAAGTTCCACTTAGTTTTTGGTCTTCTAAGTACTGAATGATATTCAGCAAGTCCACAGGTGTTCTTCAACACTTGCACCTATCTGGTAAGCCAGATTTCACCCATTTTTTGTTTTTGAGTTTTTTTGTTTTTTTCCACTATTTAAAGAGGTAAGACTTATTAGGGGGAAGGAGGAGTGTAATGTCTATCATAATCTAGAATAGTTGATTTTTTAACTTTGTTCTTTATGTTGAACTGCAACAATTAACAGGTATTACTTCATATTCTGGACTTCTTCACTTTGTATTGTGCCATTCAAAACAAGACATGATGACATCAAAATAATGACATATTGCCATGATATCATCATACTAATTATACCATTGATTACTTACATCATGTCTGTCCAGACATATACATTTAATAAATAAATCTGATATAACTGTGTATATTGCATGATGTCTATTGCATGTCTATGACTTTACAGTGATATTTGGTTGGCCATGATGAGAAACAAGATTTGATGCGGGTGAGCTTTTCATTTTATTTTAAAAAAAAATATTCAAAAAATTCCTTATTTTTTTCTTGCTGGTTCTTGATTATCCAAAGAGCCATCAAAGAAACAAAATGGGAGGGTGCGTAACCATTTCACAATTCTGTTTTAAACATATATGAGACAAGGGTGGATCCTGCTGCTATTATTCCACTCTGCTCTTCATGTAACCAGTTTACAATGACTTGCATAGTATTTTATTTGATGTTATTACTAGGTTTACAATCCATAGATACATGGACAAAATTTTTATTTTTTTATTTTTATTAACACTTTAGGCCACCTGATTCCCAAATGACTGTTATAAACACAGCTTTTCTTTGGGGCATCAAATACCTATTTCAGAAGGCCGACAGCATCAAGTATGCTGCACATGCCTAAATTCATAAGCTGGCTGGAGAATTCTGGGAGTTAAAGTCCACCAGTCTTAAAGTTACCAAATTTGGGGACTCCTGATCTAGATAATCTAGTCTTGTTTTGTTCTTTACAACGAGACTCTTCTCTCCTTCCCTCACCCAAAATAACCAAGGATGTTATATCCATACATGTCTGTTATACAGAATTTTGAGGTCTGATTAGAGTCTTCTAGGAAATCAGCATCACTGTTATCTTTTCAATGTTGAGATTCAGACTTTCTATAAAGCCAGATAAGTGTGCATGGAACTCTGTCCTCAAATTGATGCTTGTTTTCAGTTGTTTCCTTAGACATTTACTGCCACCTAATGGCTAAAAGGGGGAAAAACTGTTTCACTAATTTCCTCATCATACCTCAGAAAAACAGAGTAAATGAACAAGCACCCATTTTTGTTTCACCCTGTACATAAATGCTCTATCAGATAAATCTTGAAAGAATAAGGGGCATTTTGAAAACCAATAAAATATTCACAAAGTGAATCATACTCTTAAATGATAATTTGTAGAAAAACTGTTGAAATGTCTCTTTGCTAAAGGCACAAGAACAGGCAGAGCAACAACCAATTAGTAATGTAATCCAGAAAATGTTTCTGAGTGCATTTTCTTAATTTTCTTAATTTTTAGAGAAAATGTATAAACAAACACAAATAGAAAATAGATCAAGCAAATAAAAGGGTAAGACAGATATTAGTAAACGAGTCATTTAAAAATGTCAAAATGGTTATAGATTTCTGGTATATCATTAGTTAATTATTACATTTCTTGTAATGATTAAAAGTATCATTAAACTTTAAGCAAAGATAAATATGAAGAAGCATGATTAATATATTATAAATTATGAAGTAAAATTATAAACTACGATAGATTGCATCCAAACATATTCTGTTCTGTTTTGAATATCCCATAGTATTACCATATCATCTCTATACATAGAAAAATTCAAATTTTGTACAAATCCATAAAATAAGCTATAGTCCAAAAATGGTTTCCAATTTGAATTACATTTTACATCAAATTTACTTTTAAGATACCAAGTTGTTTTGGACATTGAAGCAACTCCACTCTTTTTGAGAAACCCATTGTCTCATATAATAATAAGAAGCCACTTCATGGACAAAGAACAAAATATATTTAAAATTACAAAGATAAAAAGAGGAGGTATAGATCAGAATGCTTCTTAAATTAAAGAGGTTTTAAATATTGAAATAGGGAGAACACATGATCAAATACCTTAGCCAGAATTTAAATATATTGTATGGTTTGTATATGCCAGTTGGATCAGAGCACAGAAGGCCAGGTGATTTTAGTTTCTGCAAGAAGGATCTCAGATTATTCTGTAGAGCTTTGGAAATCTGATAGTTTCCAGGGAAATAATGTCCAACATAATCAGAAAGACAACAATAATAAACTGTGGTTCCTAAATTTGAAGCTTCTCAGGAAAAGCTTTCAATCTGAAAATTGTGATCCAATTTCTAAGCATCTTTTATTATACCGCCTTGGTTTTTGGGAAGTCTCTTCTTTTTACTATAATAGCAAAAACCCCATGTGGAAGACTAGGCTGTATAGAATAACTTCACCAGATGAGCTCTTGTTCCAAGTGAAGATTTGAGCATAGGTTACTCCTAATGACCGCAGCATATTTGACAGTGCTTCTTCAAGTAATTTAGATATTCTCAAGAAGAACAAAAGGAATGTGGTGGCTCAGTGGCTAAGATGCTGAGCTTGTTGATCAGAAAGGTCAGCAGTTCAGCGGTTCAAATCCCTAGCATCACGTAATGGAGTGAGCTCCCGTTACTTCCCTAACTTCTGCCAACCTAGCAGTTTGAAAAATGCAAGTAGAAAAATAGGGACCACCTTGGTGGGAAGGTAACAGTGTTCTGTGCACCTTTGGCGTTTAATCATGCCAGCCACATGACCACAGAGACGTCTTCAGACAGCTTTGGCTCTTCTGCTTTGTAATGGAGATGAGCACCACACCCTAGAGCCAGAAACAACTAGCACACATTTACGAGGGGAACCTTTACCTTTCAGAAGAACTATGATGGCACAAGAATGTCAGTCACAGGACTCATCTTTCTGCAATTATCAATGTTTATAGAAAATGTTCATTTTTATTTTAACAATGGGTTACTATGATATCCTTCAAAAATCATGGGAATTATAATTTGGATGAATATTTATCCTGAAAGACTCTGGCATTCTCCCAAGCCTTTTATTCCATACAACTTCTAAGAGCTACGGCTCCTAGAAATTCTTTGGGAGAATCTCTATTAAATGATTTTAATTCTGTGGAGCCTTCGAATCTGATTTGTCTCTTTGCTCAGACTAAAAGGTACTAATAAATGCACTCAAAACATTTACTAATATATAGAATAAATGTCATCATAACTCTGTTATGGTGAGAAATAATGTTATCTCATTTTTATTACTGAAACATTAAGCACCATAGATCAGCTCTAAACTGCAGTTTGTCATCCCTATGAAAATTTAATTCGAACTGTCTGCATAGCCAACAATTGCTATCAGCATTGTCCAGTCTGTGTAACATGATATCCTCTATAGGTACTGGATTTCAATATCTATAGCTTAATCAGTATGATCATAGCCCATGATAACTAAAGGTTATATAGTCCAACACAACCAAAAGAAGAACACATCCACAACGAATGTTACTGAAATAAATGTTTAGGGAAATCCGAGTCTATTCTTGGTAAATTTCTGATTTGGACCCTGTCTTCTGATTGTCCTTAAGCTATAGTTTCCCAAGTGTGATAGTGTATGGGAATGACCTAAGAGACAGGAAAAGGATCCATGGCCTATCTGATAAGAGGCAACTCAATCCACGGATAGAGGAAAGCCATGGGAAGTATTTTGGAATGGGACCTTCCCTCATTTTCCAAAAAGCAAAAAGAGGGGAGGGGGGAATACTTTTAGTCTGGCAAGATTCTGTTTTCTTGTAGACTACCACAATGAGTTAAATCATGGCATGTAAAATAATGAGCTTAGTAATACACCTATGCTTGCCAAATAAAACTGCTAGACTATATTTTGGACAACCAGAATTGGCACACCAAAACTGAAACTTTAGCAGAACCGAGGCCAGAGATATCCTCCAATTTTTTCCAATTATTCCTTTGTCCCAGTTATTCCTGAAACAGCTCCAGTTTACTCTGGAACATCAGCACTGGACATTGCCATTACTACTCCACTTGATCATTTTGCAAGAATTAGAAGAGGCACGGGCTTGGATTGTCTGGAGCAGACATGGAGCAGTGCCAGGACCAACCTAAAAAAACCCAGAATCTGGAATAGAGAAAAGGTGGGGAGATGCTGATGCAGTGGTGGGGTTCAATTTTTTTTTTACTACCAGTTCTGTGGGCGTGGCTTGGTGAGGTGGCAGGGGAAGAGTACTGTAAAATCCCCAGTCAGAGGTGGTATTTGCTGGTTCTCCGAACTACTCAAAATCTCTGCTACCAGTTTTCCAGAACTGGTTAGAATCTGCTGACTACCACCTCTGTGCTGGTGATGTGGATTTTTAAGACCTGCAAATCAAGAGATTCGAGATTAGACAAGAGCACTTTGATCTGGCTCGATCATTTTGGGTGGTGCTCAGGAATGGGCTACGATTGTTGATTCCATGGCTGCAAAAACCATTGAAAGTGATCTTTGGCACCTTGAATCGTACACAGCCTGGTTAAGCATCAGTGTTTGAAGAAGGCCACCAGCATCTACGCAACATTGGAGCATGTATGATACTACCCTACTACCCCCATAAGCTCCCAGTTCACAGTTTGAGAACCTCTGGTCTAAGGAAAGAAAATGGAGAAAGGAAGGGACATCATGTTTACTGTGGTCTATTAATCTGAGTTTGAGTAAATTCCTTTTGGCATATATAATGGAAAGCATGTGACCCATTTCTCTACAACTGATTTCTTTGTTAGCAACAATCATTTTACTCTCTACCCCCAATCAAAAAAGAAAGAAAAACATTTCTTTCAAGAAAGGTATTTTTCTGTTAAGAGCACCCTGATGTATGTCAGTACAACCAAAGCAAACTGTCTGATAAGGGAAGGCTAATTATGTCTTTATCCTCCTTGTATTTTTAAGTTCCTGAGATCAAAAAGTTCTCTTCAGCTAGCTAGATAATACCTTTCTAGTTCATCTAACATACCATGTTGGAAGATTGCTTGGCTGGCAGATGAGCTATCAAAATCACTTGTTACAATCCTCCTTCATTGCTGCATTCACTAGGTATCTTTAAGTAAGCCATAGATGCCCCCATTGGGCCCTATGCCCCACGTTAAACACACCACAGGCATTCACCAGTAACTTTTTTTTTACCATGGTACCTTTATCTCATCTCTAGCCTTTCCTTAATATCAACTTATTGTTGATACTACCTTAGTACCAACTTATTGTTTCAGATTTAATGTAATACTTTCCTTTTTTTCTGTTACAATCCGGATGTGTTCTAGCTCAGCGCTTGCCAACTGGTGGGCCGTGAGAAAGTTTTTGTGGGCCACAGCATGCTGAGGGAAGGTGGGGGCAATCCTGCAGTCTCCTTACCAAACCCGTGTCATGGCTGCTGCCTCCTGCCTCAGAGCATCGAGGAGGCCAAGCAGCAACAGGAAGAGTGTGGACCTCCTGAGCCACAGGAAGCAGATGCCCTCAGGTGAAGTTGTTGAGAGGGGGAGGCTCGACCCCCTCTTCCTCCTTGCCAGAACACGCTCAGCGGGAAAGAGGCAGCTTGTCGGGGGCCAGAGGGGTAGTGAGCGCTTTTGGCGAGGAGGAAGAGAAGCTCCTGGGGAGGGTGCAGGAGATCATGCCCTCCCTTCACAGGCCAGGAAACACCCGGGAATGCCCCGATCTCCCACGCCCCTGCCCTCAGGAGTTTCTCTTTCTCCTTGCCAGAAGCGCTCACATTCTCAGCGGGAAAGAGGCGGCTTGTTGGGGTATATATATATTATCTTTTTTAAAAAATTCATATTAGTGGTCCTCTAAATTTAAAAGTATGAGTTTGGTGGTCCCTAAGGTCCAAAAGGTTGGTGACCCCTGTTCTAGCTTGCTTCTCCCAGCAGTTGTTCAGGATTTATGTCTGCAAGCAAGAGGTTTTTGAGTTTCTGGGAGAGGGGAATGGGGGGGGGGGTATCTTTTTTCTTTCTTTTTTAAATACTTCTGAGGATTCATGCAAGAGCGCTATATCTATCACCCTGAATAGACACCAGTCTCATTCTGGGTGCAGTTTGACTGTCATGAAAAACAACGTGGTTGCTAAAAGTTTGGTGTGGGGGCAGGCACCATTTTTCCCATTCCTTTGCAGCTTTGGTGACATGATGTGTTATTGTGAGGACCATTATATTAACATCTGCACCCATCACAATTAACTAAATTAGGAATTCCACTACATCAGTGGTCCCCAACCTTTCTGGCTCTGCAGATCGGTGGGAGCAGTGATGGTGGCAGAGGGGAAAGAGGGGATGGTTTTGTGCACCACTTTCCCAAATGCAGATGTGTATGTACACATGTGCTCTCCCACCACTTCCGCAGCCCGGCACTGGGCCACAAACTGGGGTTGGGGACCCCTGCACTATATGATCATCCAACAACTACTTCCAGGTGTCATTGGCTACAAAATAAGAACAGAATACTTTACAGGTATTCCTCAACTTACGACCACAACTGAGCCCAACATTTCCATTGCTAAACAAGATAGTTCGGTATATCTAGTCTGATGAAAAGAAGGGGTGACATGATAGCAGCGTTCCAATCTCTCAGGGGCTGCCACAAAGAAGAGGGAGTCAAGCTATTCTCCAAAGCGCCTGAGGGCAGGACAAGAAGTAATGGGTGGAAATTAATCAAGGAGAGAAATAACCTGGAACTAAGAAATTTCCTGACAGTACAATTAACCTGTGGAACAACTTGCCTCTAGATGTTGTAAATTCTCCAACACAGGAAGTTTTTAAGAAGAGATTGGACAACCATTTGTCTGAAGTGATGTACAGTTTCCTACCTAAGCAGGGGGTTGGACTAGAAGACCTCCAAGATCCCTTCCAACTCTGTTATTCTATTTGTCAACTAAAAAGATACTCCTTTGGTCTTTTTAGCTGCCAGAAAAAGGGAGTGGGGGAAAACAAGGCATTCTTGAAATGCCTAGATATCAACTCAGCAGCCCAAAGTTGTTGGAGCATAAGAAGGTTATTGGAGAGCATGATGGATGACTCTTGGAGACTGACGTGTCCTATTGGAGAAGTCACATCCAGGGGGTGGGGGAAAGACCAGGGTCAAGGCGGAAATGTTTGATGTGATTTAGTACCGGCTGCACCCAGCCACGCACCAACATGGCAATTTCTAATAAACCAATTTACTTTTTCTGAGATGTGGCTAGAGACTTTTGCTTTGAATGAGGGGGATTTGTTGGAGCCCTGACACTATTATTCTGAGTGAGTGTTGTCCCATTTTATGACCTTTCTTGCTAACATTGTTATGTGAATCCCTGCAGTTAAGTTAGAAACACAGTTGTTAATTGAATCTGGCTTCCCCATTGACTTTGCCTGTCAGAAGTCCCAAAAAGTGATCACATGACTCCAGGACACTGCAGCCATCCTAAGTACTGGCCAGTTGCTAAATGTTCGAATTTTGATCCCATGACCGTGGTGCTGCAATGATTGTCGTGAAAACTGTTCAGAAGTCACTTTTTTCAGTGTCGTCGTAACTTGTAACTTCAAATGGCCGTTAAACAAATGTGGCTGTAAGTCGAGGGCTACCTGTAGTCACTTTCTGCCAGACCAGTATTCCTTTGCAACACCACACAGGAATGGAACTGGTTCATTTTCATTCCCCACTTTCTGCTTCCTGAACCCTCCTTGTTCTGTTTACTTGTGAGCCAAGCTATTTTTCAAGATGTTTAACAGAGGTGGAGGAGGAGTTCTGAGGGCCACAGGGAGAGAGTTCCTTCTACCTGACCTTATTTAACAGCATAACAAAATTGGAAGGGACCTTGGAGGTCTTCTAGTCCAGCCCAGGCAGCAAGCCGTATACCATTTCAAACAAACTGTTGTCCAATCTCATTTAATACCTACTACCTGTTAGAAAAATGTTTGGTGGCTAAATCCAATATCCTGCCCATCCCAAATTAGACAAAATGCCTGCTGATTAATTTCCCTTTGATAAGGGAAATAATCCTGTCATAAAAAAATACCAATAGGAAACAGACAGCAACATAAACAAAAATTCTTACTTTAAGATCAGAGGTTTATTGTTTCTAATAATTGGGAACATAAGACATGAATAGATATAAAAGATATAATAGCAGCAATACACTTACATTAATAAGCCATTGCAATGTGGTCCAGTGACATACAGCAGGTTCTGCAAGGACTGCCATAAATCAAAGGGCCCGGAGCTGATCTCCAACCCTATCCTTTATACTTTTCTTCTAACCACATACACACTTCACATCTTCACTAACTGTCACTTTCTTTAAACACCTGTGTACATTACTGTCGGTTCCTCGTTTCCAACAGTTTCATTCTTCCTGTTTCTTCCATCCAAGCGCATACTTTGCAAAAATATGTTTTCATAGTTAGCAATGGCTCAGCAGGACTACAAATAGTTCTGGTATATTTTGAAACCATCCTAGCTGAAAACTTTGGTTCATGTCTCTTTCTACTGGGGCCTGCTATCATCCATAGTACTTATTGAATCTAATAGATCAATAAGTTATATCTTTGATTCTCACAATCCCTTATACAGCTATCATTTCAGAAAGGGGTTTGAATCAACCAGAGAAAAAGATTTAACTGTCTCTCTTGATTCTGCACTTTGAATTCCGGGGTTTTTCGTTCCTACTGAGTTATTCCCAAACTCAATATCTCTGAAGTGGATAATGGCTTTCACATTTAAAGACCTATAGAAATGTATTTTCCATTTAAAAAGGTAATTTCAAGCTAGAAATGCACAACTCAAGGTAATCACCTAAGCAGAATTAAAGAGCCAAAACGATTACAGTCCAAGTGAAATTATTTTGTACTCTGGCCAAAAAGAAAAGAGAAAAATCCATCATTTACAGTCTATTGCTGGTTTGGGGATTGTTGTTCTTTCTTCTAGATGTCAATAAATAAAAAGATTGGAGGGACAGAGAACTTCCTCTAAGATATATTTAAGATATATTAAACCAAAGAGAGCAGTAGAGAAACTGAAGGTTGAAGGCAACAGAGTAGTATTCTAAATTAACCTGTTTCATCCCTTCTTCAAAGCTACTGTGCCTTGGTGGTGCAATGGTTAGAGTGCTGTATTGCAGGCTACTTCTGCTGCCTGCCAGCTGCCTGCAATTTGGCAGGTCAAATCCCACCGGGGTCAAGGTTGACTCAGCCGACATCCTTCTGAGATGGGTAAAATGAGGAGCTAGGTTGTTGGGGACAATATGCTGACTCTGTAAAACCGCTTAAAGAGGGCTGTTAAAGCACTATAAAGCAGTATATAAGTCTAAGTGCTATTGCTATTGCTACTGAAGAATCTCTCTTGAGAAATTTTATCTACAATACATTTATGTGGAAAGCTGTATATGAAGCTGTGAAGAGTTGAGGCATTTTTGAGAGACATTGGTGGAGATCTGCTTTATTCCATGACTTGTGCCTTGGCTGCCTAGGGGAGGAGAAATGTTTCCTTAAGCCACTGCATTATAGAGTTATCAGACCAGTGGTGGGATTCAAAAATATTTACTATAGGTTCTGTGGGCATGGCTTGGTGGGCATGGTGTGGCTCGGTGGGCTAACCTGCTTTCCAGCTCTGTACTCCTGTGCAGGGCAACAAAAGAAGACCCAGCCAATCAGCTGGGACTTGGGAGGCAGAGAGTAGATGGGGGTGGGGCTAGTCAGAGGTGGTATTTGCCAGTTATCCAAACTACTCAAAATTTCCGCTACCAGTTCTCCAGAACTGGTCAGAACCTGCTGAATACCACCTCTGTATCGACCCATAATCCCTACATTATTTCTAGATCAGATTCTATGGGTTGGCCACCTTCTCCCAGCCTATACAGTAAATGAAATGATTGAGAGATCAACAGAGAGTCTTTCATGATTTGCAATGCCAGTTTCTAATTGAAAGCCCAGGACAGCCTCCCCTACCCGATACTCATTAAAAGTGTTTCAATTACAACTCCTAGACTGAGAAAGTATCATAATTATGGGAGCTGTAGTGCCGAAACATTTAGAAAGTTGTGAAGTTTTGTAATTATTCAAAATGTAAAGCTTGAGAACCAAAGAATTAGCTGTACTAAAAACCATTAAGCAGACTTTTTAAATGTGACAAAAGGCAGTGCAAAGCTTGACTCTGCTATAAACTTGTAGTACTGTAAATATTCTTTTAGTATTACTTTCATTAATACCTTCCCAGTTCAAATATTTATCTATTTAAGATCATGAGAACAGAAAGATCCCCATTTGACTAGAGATATGAAGTTTTAAAGTTCATAAGATATCACTATGCTTAAAATAATTCTGTAAAAAATTAGCCTTGGGATGTTAACCTTTTATTTTGCAATTTCCTGCCCTATTTCTGTCGTTAAAAAATTATCACAGCATATCTATTCTTTGCATTGTTGTACATGAAAAGAGATGGTGCTTTGGATCTATGTATTCATATGTCAAGAGACCCCTTTGGAAAGAATAAATTTCATAAACTGCAAAGCAACATGAAATTAAAAGGAATTGGGTGAGGCAAGGTGTAGTCATCTGAAAAGGACTGGGCTCTTTTGCCAAAAGAAAATTGAGAAAATCAAATACCATGAAGACTTAAAAAATGGGTGAAGCATAAACAGGTAGAACTGTATAAACCTGTTCCCTACAAACCCAATTAGATAATATAGCAGAACTTTATTTCCTAGATGCTTTAAAATTCTAGAATGACATTCTAAGAAAATTCTGTACTGGGGTGTCATGAACCAAAAATATTCAAAGAAAAAAAATGATATGATCACTTTAAATAAAATATAGAAAGAAATGTTAGGCCTACTTCAGTGTAAGGTGTTTTTTTCCCCAGCCCCTCCCTCATTCTCTCATTCTCTTGCCAAAAGAGACTGTGGGGAAAGATTAGCCAAACAAGACTAGGTAGGGTTTATACATAATCTGTTCCAAATGCAAAACACAAGTAGAGGAGTTTCAGTTTCAGTTTTGTTTCACAAAAGCAACCAGCTTTAGTACAGAACAGTTGAGCTAAGCCACATCCAGGCTCCTTGCTGTCTCCTTCTTGCTCACATGGCAAATATTGTTTCAGTTTCCATGTTTCAGTTTCCAAACAGCCCTTAACTCTCTCACACACTGACAGGACACTAGCCAGATGAATACCAATGGATGCTGGTAGGCAGAGGCACAATTTTTTCTCCTTGTTTTCCTCCCCCAAAATTAAGCCCAATCACAGTTTCATAGCGAAGCAAGGGCATAGAGCTAGTTAATAATATATCCTGATCCCCTTCAACAGGAAACAAGGTGCTAGGATGCTAGGATTTATCTACTCAAATTATGTAGAAAATTATATGAACAGAAATTATTTTTAAGTTTGGAAATGGCAGAATATACATGTTTACTCAAAATAAATACATGCATGTTTGCTTATGGAAAATGTAGATCATTCTAAAAATGTTTATACCTACAGTAGAAGACTGGGTTATAAAATTGGCAGCGCTTGTGGAAATAGCAAATAGTTAGGTCAGGGGGAAAATAAGGATGTTTTTAAAAAAACTGAAAACCCTAAATGGATTTTTTTGTTGAAAGAAAAAGAGCTATGAACTTATGATTTGTAGACTGAGAATTTAAAAGGGCCAAGGTAGAAGGGGGAATAATAAGATGGAAATTACTTAATAGGAAGAAAGGGGGAAGTCATAATTCTGTGCTTTTTTTTTTTTCAGTTCTTTTTTCTCTTTTTTTCTTTTAATTTTTTATTGTGCTGAACAAATATTTTTGAAAAAACAAATGTTAAAAATTATAAAATGTAATAAACTTCTACATTGGCCAGGTGTTACAAGCTAACTTATTGCATGAGAACTGACATTTCCTTCCTGTTCTTTCAGGGACATTTGATCATTACAGTTTCTTCTATTGTAAATGAGAAATGCCATAGCTTCAGATGTGGGATTCTACCGTTCGCACCTATTCTCTAGAAGGGGTTGTTAACATTCTAAGCAGTTCAGAGAAATGGTCGTTAGAAGAAATTACTGGCCTAATCCTGTAAGGAAGGCAGGAAGGAAACATTCTGGTGTTGCTTACAGAAGCTGCCTCTCCATTAACCCTTATTACATTCTTGGCAGGACTAGACTTCCTGTCTCAGGAACTTCTCTGGAGTTTTTTTTCCCTCCTTTGCTGGTACTTTGCTTATGTGGAGTGACCATTTAAAGTTACAATGGCACTGAAAAAAGTGACTTATGACCATTTTTCACACTTACGACTGTTGCAGCATTCCCACAGTCATGAAAGGCCAGGTGAGGAGATGCGTGCCTCGATGTGAGTGATGTTGAGTTGGCCACACCCAGCCAATAACATGACCACCAAGCCATGTCCACCCAGTCACATGACCACCAAACCACACCCACCACCTAAGCCACGCCCACAGAACCAGTTGTTAAAAATTTTGAATCCCACCCCTGCATAGCTTCATTGAACATTCATCTCTGCCAGAGAGAAAGAGAGAGAGAGACCTTTTCTCACTGCTGAGCTGAAATACTATGTACTATCCTTTGAGTTGGCAGAAAAAATATCCTGGCATGAAATCTGTGGTCTCCATTGCCAATTCCTAACCTGCCTCTAGAGCCTTTGTTCTGGCTGGCAGCCACATGATGCAGGGATGATGGAGTGTCTGCAGGATGTGTTAAACAAAGCCCTTGGTTGATTCCTTCTGGCTTTGCTATCCCTCCATGCTTCTCAGCATTACCAACTGATAGGAAACATCTGCCACACAATAACACATGTGAAATCTGATTTCTTTGTACAACCTTACTGTTTGTCTATGATGCACCTTTTAAATCTCACTGCAAATAAATCTGTTTAAGATGTTTGCTATAAAGGACACCCAGGCTGACAGTTAAAAGAATTGGAACAAATAGTCTTTTCAGTCCCTCTGGTGAATGCAAAATTCTGGCAGATTGACTTGACTGAGCTCCTTTGGATGATATTAATTAGTGCTGATTTAGAGAGGAGTGGAACCCTAATCTATTGTCCCCTTCTCCCGCCCCCATTTCTCTCTTTGGTTTTAATTAACTAAAATAGCTAAGCACTTAGGGAGTTGAGGAGGTATGGCATTTTGAAAGGCTGCTAGCCTCCTGATCACTTGTTCAGAGGCTTGTTGAAACTTAGGATTTAAAAAAAATAGCACTCAAGCAGAAAAATAAGTCTCTTTCAAAAACTAAAAGGTGCCAGAAATATCTGCACAGAAAAGTTAAAATGTCAGCCAGGATAATGAGATTAAAGCTTTGTTTGTTTTTATGTATCATATGTATGACACACATTAAAATGAGTAGAGCTTCGACCAGTCCATCATGGCCACCATCTTGTCTTTTTTGGCAATATAATCTGCATATTCCAGGTACTTCAACGTTTTTCTCAGTGATTGGGAGTCATGCATGCACCACGCCAAACCACCTATAAGCCCTGGGCTAATTCTGCCCCTATAGCCTTCTCACTGTTATCACCACTAGCATGAGTGATGTTGAGTATCCCATTTGACATATCATAAAACTGTCCCTAGTTGCTATTACTGTTATGTCCTGAGGACTCTAGGAGTTCTCACTCAGGTCCACTCACTTTGTGTGGGCGTTATTACCCTTTTCCTCATTGGTTGATTCCCCCAGCAGCCAGCTATAAAAGTAGGCTGCGGGGTCCAACCAGTCGCTGATTGCTGCGAGCCAGTTCCAGGCGTGGCAAGCACGGTCAGCCCTTTATTGTTATAATAAAGTATTGTTGCACTCATGCTCTGGTTCAGCCTCTCATTGCTCAAACTTAACACTGGCGACGAAGGTGGGATGGCTACCAGAAGCACCATGCAACCGCTGAGTCACTAGTCACCGATCCGCAACCCAGAGAGAGCGATCGGCCGACTACAAGAGAAACGCTGACCGCAGCCAGAGAGAGCGGCCAGCCGACAAAAAGAGCGAACGTTGATCCGCAGCCAGAGAGAGCGGTCTGGTTCAAAAGTTAGAAGCGTCTGTAGCCGCTTGTTAGCCCAGCTACGGGTAAAGCGAAGCGCTGCGAGCCGCAGTCGCTCAGTATTAGGCGCGAAATTCAAACGGGTGTCATTTGAATTTCAAACCAAGAGAGACACAGCACAGCGCTGTAGTAAGTCACTAACGCCCACGCTGGCGCGAATCTAGACACCTCCAACGGCTAACAGCCAACGTGGTTAACCCAGAGAGAAAGAGAGGATAGCAAAAACCCTCTCCAAAGCTGATTTCACTTGCAACCCATGAGCGCCCGTTGTCCCCAGAGAGATTTTTTCCGCAGGTAGCCCAGCCGCTCCCAGCACCATGAGTTCCAACCCAGTATTCCGGCGTTCAAGCCAGACGAAGAGAAGTGGGAATCGTATAAGAACCGCTTCAACCATTACATCGATGCGGTCGGCCTGGCAGATGCGGGAGAGCATCGGAAAAATCCTATTTCCTAATCTACTGCGGAGCCACCGTTTACGATACTGCCGCAGCACTCGTAGCTCCTAGAGAGTTGAAAAACGTCCCGTGGTCCGAGTTGCTTGAGATCCTCACTAACCACTACGCTCCCAGGCCTTCACAGATCGCCAGGAGGTTCACTTTTCGTATGAGGAAGCAATCGAGTAAGGAGACCATCAATCAATATATGGCCGCCCTCAGAACAGCAGCCCTGCACTGCGGGTTTGGAACATACCTGGAGGACATGCTCCTCGATCAATTAGTTTGTGGGGTCAAGGATCTCAACCTACAGAGCGCCTGCTAGCAAAAAGACCTCAACCTCGCACAAGCGATCGAGGAGGCCCTAGCAGCCGAGCTAGCAATGAACTCAGCCACCGAAATTCAGGGCCCAAGTGCCAAGTTGGCATCGTTCCCAGTCCATTCCGAAGAGGTGGAAGCGGAGGAAACCCACAACGATGAAAACGCGTCCACCGCCTCGCCAACGACAGACGGTCGCAGGTAGGGGCCAAAAAGAATACACCGGTCCACCCAAGCACATCACACTGTGCCTAGCCTGTGGGGATCGCATCAAAGGGCCACCTGCAAGTTTAAAGGAGCCACCTGTAACAACTGCCATAAAAGGGGCACATCGCGAGAGTCTGCCAAACCCCCAAAGCGCTGCACACAGACTCCCTCCCTCGCACTCGGGACCTCAGAGGCAAGTATTAAACTGTCGCACGCACCGCCTGGCCAAGCGTACTTGCCACACTATTAGTAAAATTTCTCTCTCTGTTTCCCTAGAAGGTAAACCGTGCCACATGGAGGTTGACACAGGGTCAGCGCTCTCAATAATTTCGTGGAACACCCTCAAGAGACTCCACCCCAGCCTATCTACCACTCGGCTTCAAAGATGCGAGTTCGGCCTGAAGGACTACCAGGGAAGACCATTCCTGTGATCGGCAGAGGCAAGTTTTTTGTCAGTTTTAGAACTTTTAAAGGTCACCTACCTCTAGTGGTAGTTAACGGCAATTTACCCACCTTATTGGGGCTCGATTGGTTTCCCCACCTCGGCCTAGGGCTAACAGGAGTCCATGCTGTCTCAACCTTAGACACTGACTCCTTATTCGCTGATTTCGCAGATGTGTTCAGCGAAGAGCTGGGGTGTTATAACGGAACCCCATCTCATTCACAGTTGACCCCAGGCAGTCCCAATCAGACTAAAACCGCGTAGAGTTCCATTTGCTATTCGACCAAAACTAGACGCTGAATTAGATAAACTATTAAAACAAGGGGTCATTGAGCCAACAGATTTCGCCAAGTGGGAGACGCCCATCGTCACACCCCTCAAAAAAGATGGTAGCCTGAGAATTTGCTCGGACTACAAGACAACAATCAATAAATATTTACAAGTTAGCGCCTACCCTGTGCCCGTCATTCAGCACTTATTGCACACATTCGAGCCGGGCAGTATTTTCGCTAAATTGGACATGTCTCAAGCGTATCAGCAGTTCCCTGTTGATAACCAAACAGCGGAACTCCAGACCATCGTCACACACAGGGGTGCCTTCCGATGCAAGCGTCTCCAATTTGGCGTAAGTGTTGCCCCAGGGATTTTTCAGTCCCTCATGGAACGGATTTTACAGGGCCTCCCTGGTGTAGTACCCTACTTCGACGACATCTTGGTCTCGGCCAGGGACAGACCCCAACTTTTCCAGAGAGTGCGAGCAGTGTTAGAGAGGTTCAGACAGCATGGCCTCAAGTTAAAAAAAAGAAAAATGCGCCATTGCCACTAGACAGGTGGACTTTCTGGGTTATAAAATTGACGCCTCTGGCATTCACCCCCTGGAGTCCAAGGTCAGGGCAATCCACGAGGCTCCCACTCCAACCTCCAAAATGGAGCTGCAAGCCTTCTTGGGGCTGCTGAACTTTTACGCATCCTTCTTGCCCCACAAAGCCTCAGTAGCCGAACCCCTTCACAGATTATTGGACAAACAGTCACCATGGCACTGGGGGCACAAAGAAGACCAGGCGTTTAACGCCGTCAAATCACTACTCACGTCAGAGGCGGTGCTTATCCAATTCGACCCTAACCTTCCTTTAGTACTGGCAGCAGACGCATCCCCTTTTGGAATTGGGGCGGTCCTTAGTCACAGACTTCCCAATGGCGCCGAGGCTCCCATCGCCTTTTTCTCAAGAACGCTCTCGGCCACGGGCGCAATTACAGCCAGATCGACAAGGAAGCCCTAGCAGCTGTTGCGGCCGTGAAAAAGTTTCACGAATTCCTTTTTGGCCATTCTTTCGAACTGGTTACGGACCATAAGCCCCTCCTGGGCCTACTGGCCGGGGACAAGCAGACCCCTCAGGTCCTTTCCCCTAGAATGACAAGGTGGACACTCTTCCTAGCGGCCTACTCCTACAAACTTATTCACCGCCCAGGCAAAACACTGTCCCATGCCGACGCTCTCAGTCGCTGCCCCTTACCCGCTCCGGCTGAAGACCCCGCTCCTGTCAACGCCATTTTCGAGATCACCCAGTTGGACCTGCCCATCACCGCCCTTGACATCGCCGCCAAAACCAAGGCAGACCAAACGCTCGCCCAGGTGCTCGACTGGGTGAGGAGGGGGTGGCCAGGTGGCATCGTTGATAACAAATTAACTCCATTTAAGACTCGCATGCAGGAGCTGTCAAGTTTGCAGGGTTGTCTACTATGGGGCACTCGAGTGGTCATTCCGACCTCGCTGCGTACCCGAGTCCTGGAGGCGTTGCACGAAGGACACCCTGGCATCGTGAGAATGAAAGCATTAGCACGCAGCTACGTATGGTGGCCGGGTCTAGACGAGGACATTGTCAATTGGGTAAGTTCCTGCAACATCTGTCAGGAATCCCGTCCTGCTCCCCCATTGCCACCCCTACCAGATGGGAGCGCCAGCGTGCCCTTGGTCTAGAATCCATATCGATCTGGCGGCCCCTTGCATGGGAAGATGTTCCTAGTGGTCGTGGATGCTTATTCCAAATGGATTGATGTAGCACAGCTATCCACAACCACCACACTAGCAATCACCAACGTGTTAACGCGCCTGTTAGTTACGCACGGGCTACCCGACTCCATCGTCTCCGATAATGGCCCACAGTTCGCATCTATAGAGTTCAGCCGTTTTGCTGCCAACCTGGGCATCCGCCACATTTTCACAGCCCCATTTCACCCTGCCAGTAATGGGTTGGCGGAAAGAGCCGTCAGGACCACCAAAGAAGCCCTCGCCAGGTTCAGCAGGGATGACTGGCACCACAAACTCTCACGGTTCCTGATGAGCCAGCACTCAACCCCTGTTCAGTCACCAATAAGTCCCCAGCAGAGCTCCTGATGGGCCGGCGCCTGAGGACTGTATTGGACAGACTTCACCCACATTACTGCCCTGACTCTCCCCTTGCTTCCACTTCGGGGTTAGACATTTTATGTTACAGGAGCCTGTATTCGCGAGGAATTTCGCCGGGGACCCACTATGGATGCCAGGCGTGGTCATCGCCATCACCGGGCCAAGATCGTATAGGGTCAGGCTGGAGGATGGTCGCGTCTGGAGGAGGCACATAGACCAACTGCGGAGGCGCCACAGCACCCTTGCCAGCAGAAATCCAGAATCACCAGACGAAGGGGAACCGCCTCATCCGCATCTCAGCCTCATCGCACCCAACGTCCAGTCCGCACCAACAGCCGTTCCGGTCAGCCCGAACTCGGACAACGGCGCCCCGAGAGTTGACCAGCCTGATCCAGCCCATGGGAACTCGCCCCCAGTATCCAACCCTGTGAGTCCCGAGGATGCCCAATCCGGTGAGCGCGTTGGCGACACACTGCCGGCTCAACCGTCACAGACTGATTCTGAACAGACAGACAATGCTCCTGAGCTGCGCCGTTCCGGGCGCCAACACAAACCCCCCGTCTACCTCAAGGACTATGCATGTTCGCATCTGGGGGGAAGGGGTGTTATGTCCTGAGGACTCTAGGAGTTCTCACTCAGGTCCACTCACTTTGTGTGGGCATTATTACCCTTTTCCTCATTGGTTGATTCCCCCAGCAGCCAGCTATAAAAGCAGGCTGCGGGGTCCAACCAGTCGCTGATTGCTGCGAGCCAGTTCCAGGCGTGGCAAGCACGGTCAGCCCTTTATTGTTATAATAAAGTATTGTTGCACTCATGCTCTGGTTCAGCCTCTCATTGCTCAAACTTAACAATTACCTTAAGAAGAAAACACTTATTTTTAATAACAGTACGGATAAGGATGATTTAAGGCTATCTTAACACACAGGCTGAAGGGAACATCATCATGACAATGAAATTCATTCATATTGAGGTTAGATTAAATGGAGAATAGCCATCACTGATTTTGGACCAGGCAATCTTTATGATATGTGCAATTCTGCAGCAACATGGTATATTATTTGGTCTTTTTCTATTGGAGATTGTCTAGTGGTGTACTATGTTGGATTACATTTTTATTGTGGTATTTTTGGTTTCTTTTGTTATCACTTTTAACAATCGCAAGTATCCTGTAGTGACCTAGTTTTATTGTACACAAAGTAAATATATATATATAATGATACGTGGGAAAGACCTTGTGAGATGGGGAAATAGATGCTGCCTAGGGCAGGGGTGTCAAACTCAAGGCCCATGGACTGGATCTGGGGTGCTTAAATCCGGCCTGCACGGCCGGCCTGGAAATATCAAAGGACCAGCCCATGGTACCTCTGGAGGCTAAAATGGGCTGCAGGTGCGTGTGCCCCTGCACACCTTGTTTTCACCCTCGATGGCCTCCTCCAGCACTCTGGCAGCTAAAAATGGGCCAAAATGGGGCTGGAAAATGGGCCAGAAATGGGCTGGAAAAGAGGGCAAATATGGCCGTCAGAGTGCTGCAGGAGGCCATCAAGGGTGAAAATGAGGTGCAGGGGGGCTGCATACAGACCCCCCCATGCCCCGTTTTGGCTGGCAGGGTGCATCCATCCTGCACCCCCACCTGCTGACCCATGGAAAAGTACTACAATGCTGATCTGGCCCTCAAAGAAATCCAGTTTGACACTCCTGGCCTAAGGAATGATCAGATAAGCAAGACCATCAGATAACTAAGGCATGGTGAATGTGAGCAGGAGGCAATGTTGCATATTGTTGTAGTTGCACCCCCTATTGGAAAACCCTGGAAACATGACTTTTCCCCTCCCACTGTCACTGATTAGAACCTTTGTTTTAGGAAGGCAAAAATCCACTGCAAACCAGTGCTTTCTATTCCCACTGCTTGAAGGTGGTCCAGTAAGATACTATGATCAACAGTATTAACAGCTACAAAAAATGTTTAGCCAGTTCAGTTCCACAGTCCTGAGTCTCGCTGCAGATTATTTACAACAGTAATATGTTCTTCATATAATACCCAGGATCTAGATAACATTTTTTCCAAGTGTCCAGGTATCTCAAAAACCTGGCAGGTCTGATTCTCATCCATTCCCTGCCATATGCATTTAAGACACTGATGCCAGAACTAATCCAGGCTTTTAAAAAAACCCGTAATGTTTCAGCCCTTTGAAGAATATACTCTGAGATGTTGTTCTTTACAGTCCTTTGTATTGCTGAAGATGTGATTTGTTGTTTTTTTTCAATTTAGAATTTGATATCAATAATCTGTCCATTCTTAGTAATATCAGGGAATCTCTCAATTGCTAGAAATTTGTTGAATTACAATTTTTAGTTATGACTGCCAATATGTCCAATGATAAATGAAATCAAGAATTGTGACTCAGAAACATCAGACAAGTAAGCAGGATTGCTACTTAGGACAAGGATGAGTCATATTTCCAACCTTGATAACTGCACCTGGTAGTCCGAAGTCACAGGCTATACATATGTATGTATGATCCCACCATGCTTGGAGATCACTGGATCCCCATGCTTCTTTCTTTCTACAGTTATGCTGCAATCATTACTTCTCCATTGTCATTAGTAGTCTTTAAAATGCTTGCCAGGAAGAGAAAAATGTTCTGTTTTTTTCCAACAATCTGTGCAGTGTTATTAGTAGGGGATGCTTTATCCCTGTCTCCCCCGCCACACACACACACACACACACACACTTAAAAAAAAAAAACTGCAGCAACATCACCAGTCTTTAGTAGGATCCAGGGAGAGAGGTTTTTCAAAATGGCTCTGGTCCAGGCTGCTGCCAGCATGAATGAGAATCTACAATATGTTTCCCATTCTTCAGCTTGATCTGTTTGGTGTCAGAGGAACATAAGCAGGCCATGGAGGCTTTCCAGGCCCTGGCCTAGAGAGAATAACCAATAGCCATATTTAGTCTCTATGTTGCATTTCTGTGGTGGCGCAGTGGTTAGAATGCAGTAGTGCAGGCTGATTCTGCTGATTGCCAACAATTCAATTCTCACTGGCTCAAGGATGACTCAGCCTTCCATCCTTCCAAGGTTGGTAAAATGAAGACCCAGATTAAGACCCAGGGCAATATGCTGACTGTAAACTGCTTAGGTAAATAATTTTAAGTGCTATTTCTGTAGATAACAGCCATATTTCCTTTGTTTCCTTGTAATTGCCCATCATCCATTGTTGCCTATGAGATGCCTTACCAGTTCCTAAAACTGGACTGTGCTGCCTAGTACAGCTACACCTTTTATTTCATACATGACAGGCTACTAGTGGCTTGCTAAACTAGTTAAGTTGCCTGCTGAATCTGCCAAAATCAGATCAATGCCAGGCAGTCAAGCATGATTGATGTAGCTGATTTAGTTTTGGTTAGTTGTAAGCTTTCCAGGTCTGTATGCTTTTATTAATGCCTTATTTAGCAAGGATAGAAGGATACACAAAATTTCTATCCTGTTCTATCATCTTGATTTGTTTCTTCCAGTTACCCCAAACATGTATTTTAAAAGCTATTATTTCTACATTACTATGCTAATTACCATTTCTATAACAATTGCTATACCCTATTACACTACTAATCAATTATTACAACATTTCCTTTATGCTATCATCTATAGCAGCAGCCCCGTACCTTTTGGGCACCAGGGACCAGTTCCATGGAGAGAGAATTTCTCATGCTGCCTGCATCCTATAGATGGGGCTTCGCTTGTTTGTGTGGCCCAGTTTCTGGCATGCTGCTGCCCGGTGCCAGTCCATGGACTGAGGGTTGGGAATCCCTGACCTATAGTATAACTATTATTACTTTTCCTTTTTACTATTACTATACTATACTCACTGGTGTTACTAGCTGTGTTTTCTTCTTACAAACCCTTCTGCCTTAATTCTTTTCTCTTTGGGAGTTCTTTATTCTTCTTTGTTAATGATTGGCATGTATTTGCACCTTTCCACTTTGTACTTTGATTTGCTGTGCCTATATACCTGTACTTCTTTTTCTTCTGGATCATCCACTCCCTTTGAAGGAAAAATACATTATTTTATTTGGCTGCCTTTCTCTTGTTTGCTGGTGGCTACTGAGCTCCCAGAACACACTTCTCTGCCCAAATCTGTCTCAAGGTTGCAATTTTATTGGCAACTCTGCCATGCTGACACTGAGGAAAAGGTTCAAATGGGAGGGAAGGAAGACAGCACAGGTCCCTAGATTTTTTTTTAAAGTAGCTTATTCCACCACAAAAATGCAGAGCAGCAGCTTGAATCTGCAGAGGAAATATTGAACTTTTGCATGAGAAGAAATCAATATTTCCATCACACTGAACTTTTAAAAAATCAGTATATGATTACTAATCCCTAGAGAAAGGCAAACTCCCCATTCTAGCCGGAGAGCCACCCCACCTTCCTATTACTGTTGTTGTTGTTGTTGTTTTATTCATTAAACATGAAACTCAGTCAACTGAACATTTAAAAATGTATCATAAATACCAGTGACTGGTGCTAATGGTTGATACAGGTTGCTGCCAGCATCTTAGGTATCAACCGAGTAACTTCTTTAAATATACGATGTTCCAAGTAGCACAGTTTTCTGCAGTTCTGCTGGTGTTATTGCAGGAAACTGCAATTTCTTGATGTGTTTTGTAAAATTCTTGGACATGGTGCCAAGTGCCCCAATGACAATGGGTATCACTGTTACATGTTTCATCCATAATCGTGTAGTTTCGATGGCCAGGTTGCGATACTTCGTGATTTTTTTCCACTTCTTTTTCTCTGACCCTGGCGTCTCCTGGTATAGCAATATCAATAAATTGTATGCTTCAGTTTTCGACAACTGTGATGTCTGGCATGTCGTGTTCCAAATGATAATCCGTCTGTATTCAAAAGTCCCACAAGATCTTCAGCTTCTCATTTTCGACAACTTTTTCCACTTATGTTCCCATGACTTTTCAGATACAGATAAGTTGTATTTTTTACACAATGACCAGTGGATTAGTTTAGCAAATTATCATAATCATCATCATGACTGCTCTTCCAATCCAGCCTTGGAAGAGAGAAGTTACAGAAAGCAGCATAGCCAAGGAGTGACTCTATTTACTTTTATGAATTTCCTTGTTCCTCTTATCAAATCACTCTTTGGGTGGGTTCCCCCACTCTTTGGGAATTACCCTTCTTATCAGGGTAATTATATTGTTTTACTTCATTTAATTGTTGTTCTTCATTTACTTCTGGACGTCTAAAACGAGCTTCCCACCATAGATCAACTCCTCCCAACCTCCTTTAGAGCATTATCCAGCTTCTTTATGAATATCCAGTGAATAATAAAAGGGCAAATCAACCTTGCCCCACTACACCTTCATGAAGATGGGCATTGGTTGATTTTCCCAGCAGTGGTTGAAACTGAATGGGAAAAAGAAAAAGATTAGCAGGGAATCCATTACAGGTAGTCCTCAACTTACACAATTGAGCCCAAAGTTTCTGTTATTAAGCAAGATAATTTTGCCCCATTTTAGGACTGTTCTTACCACAGCTACTAAATGAGCCACTGCAGTTGTTAAATTAGTAGCACGGTTGTTAAGTGACTCTGACTGCCCCAGTGAGAAGGTGGCGAAAGGGGATCACATGACCCCAGGAATCTGCAATCATCATAAATACATGCCAATTGCCAAGTGTCCAAATTTTGATCATGTGAACACAGGGCTGCTGCAACCCTGTTGTAACTGTGAAAAAGTCATGTCGCTTTTTTCAGTGCCGTTGTAACTTCAAGTGGTCCCTAAATGAACTGAAATAAATAGAGGACTATCTGTATTTACTGCCCATGAAACCACGCCATGTCCTTTGTGTGATGGCAACAATACTGCAGTACAGCCAAGGTTGATTGTGGGAAGTAGCACAATTTAGGTTGATCTGTTTTCTTCCCACCTCAAGAATGAGAGGAAAGCACATTAAAAATGGCTGAGAGGGAGTGCCCTGACAGATGAGCTTGATTACAGATTTGTCAAAAAATGCCATAAATTACTATCATTCCACATTGCCATTAAATTGGGAGTGTGGTATAAGCATTAACTAACATTCATGGAAAACAAACTACTCACAGTTTGCCTAGAGATACTGTCTCAGCCTTCTACATCCCAAGGATTCCGCTTTTAGCATTCATAGTATAACAGTATTTTCAGCTAAGATAAGAAACAGCTTGCTTTGGGGGGCTGTTTTTATTGTTGTGGCTTTTCATAAAACCTTTGGACACCAAAGCAAAATAGCTCAAGCATGTTTCCCATGCTCTTGCTCTCCAGAAGGAACAAATAACCAAAAGTCTCATTCCAGAAGCCTACAAGTACCATATAGACTCCATATGTTTCAAGCTGACAAGGGTTTTGGTTTTTTTTTTCAACTGACAGCCTTGTCATTGTTGTCATCTGCCAAAAGCCACAGGAGGCAAGTCAATGCTCCAGAGACAGGAGGAGCTGAAATTTAGGCCAATTAGTAAGGAGAACTTTGAAGTATGGGAACATTTCACTGTAATAGCTAGACTAGGCTGGCTGGCCTCAGTTGCTCACTGTTTATAGGCATGGGGTGCTATATTCAGTTGGAAGAGGGAGAAATGTGAATATCTAAATAGTCTAAATTGCCATCTTGTGTTATTTACTTAATGGTGGGAGAATCAGCATTTATAAAATCCAATCACAAATGCAGGTTATTAGATAATATACTGGCCTATAAACGTGTTTCCATTTCATTCTATAGCAAAACAGCCTCAGGACTTGCTAACAGCATGAAATAACAGGAAGACTCATATATACTGATTGGCACTGACACTTTATCACAGACAATCTGGGCTTTTCTCACATGAACCGAGTAGTGACTGAACAATATAGATTTATTTTACTGAATTATATGCTTAGCTTCTCCTTTTCTTCACTCCATATGTCTTGCATTTTGTCAAACTTTGTTGGAATTTAAAGAATCTGTGTCCATGGATATAAACTTTAGGAAGACTTATTAGGAAGAATAGCTTTATGATTAACTAAAGGGCCAATTAGCATTGTGTCATGGCTAAACTATCAATATTTCATAAATCTGATTTTTTTGGGGGGGGGGGAATTTCTGTAAATTCTGTTCTAGGCAGAAGGTTGTGTATGATCACAGCTGATATGTGCATATTCCCACAGTAGCTTCTCATGGCATTTTTAATTGCTGACAGCCTACAGACTCTAATTTTATTCTTTTCAAGGCCCACTTTCAATTGCTGTAGAGAAGCTAGAAAACTCAGTTGACAAAGAGATATGCTGTACATATTTATTTCTTCCAGTAAGATTTAGAACAACATACAGACAAGCCTTTTCTTTAAAGTGCATAGGGAATACAGGGAGAGAGAAAAAAACAATTGCAGAAAGTTCAAAAGCACCAAATGGCATAAATCAAATCTGAACTGAAGGGAGAAACTCAGGTTGCATGTCATCATTTCAAGTAGTTTTCAAAATTTGCCAACAGGATGAGCAACACAGATTTTTTTCCTTGTTCAAGAAACTCTGGAAGCAATGTGGGTACTGCTTTCTCCAACTGGGTGCCTTTCAGATATATCAAACTGCCGTGTGAAGCATCTATGGGAAATACACTCAAAACATTTATGACATACATATTATGATTGTGTTAAGATTGTTACTGCTACATAGCAGGGCCTTAAACTGTTAAGGGAGTTGCAGTCCAATAAAGCTGAAAGACACCAAATTAGGGAAGACTATCTTATATATTTAAGTTATCTGAAAAACCAGAAGAAGCCCAGGAGGTGGCAGTGAGGAAGACAAGTGCTATAAATTGTGCTAACATTTAGCAAAGCTCCTTTCCAACATATACAAATAAAAATAGAGCAGTAGAGTGAGGCACTGCTTCAGAATTACTGGGAGGATAAAAGCTGATAAACACATTTGAAAGGGATTATATACAGATCTTGAATTCAATCCAGTATGGCAATTCCTCTTACATTGCCAAGGCAGTAGTCCTGATCCGTACCTGATCCAGGAATAAATTGACATTTCTCATAAAGGAGGAATGTAAGCAATGGAGTCACCAAAATGTGTACTGGGGAATAGGAGCAGGAAATGGCTAGCGATTTTTCTAAAGGTATATGTTCAGCCAGAAAAGGATGCTAGAATAAACAGATGTTTAATCTTACTCTTTAGAGCTCTCATGTTTTTATGAAAAAACTTCAATTGTATCTTCTTTCAGAAGTAGTATTTTTAATGCTTTAAAGCAAAACACACATTATGAGAAGATAGTAGAACCATCACCTTGTTTAATGATAGACAAGTTCTATTTTAGGAGGTAATATCAAAGTTTGTGTAATACTAACATCAAAAGCATCTATAGTGCTGTTTCCTTGGGAATGTCTGATCAGAATTCATATGGTCAATATACAAGAGCATTAAACCAAACATTTTATCCATTGGTTATATAAAACTCCACTATAAATTGAATAGATTGATTCTAGACTCATTTGGAAGATTTGATGGTCACTAGACTAACTTTCAGTAGCTAAGCCATCTGGCTCTGAATGAATGAATTAATGCATGCATTTATGTATGCATGCAGTCAAGCGGCACTAGGACACATAATATCATTCACTGAGGATTATGGATTGAGACATGGAAGATTGGAATGACTAAATGGGAAAAAAGAGTAATCCTAAAACAAAAGGAGGTTTAAAAAACTGAAGGAACTCAGAGTGAAGGGTGTCAGTCAAAGGAATAGTGGTGAAAGGCAGAGTACACTGAAATACCTCTACAATATAAATAGGAGCTTAAATACTTCTACAACATAAATAGGAACTTTTTAATATATTTCATAAATTAAGATAACAATACCCATACCCCAATATCCCGGTTTAAATACATTCAATCCACCTGGAAAGAAGTATGCAGACATGTAATAGCAAACAAAGGGACAAGCAGCTTTTCTTCAAGTCAGGATACTTAAGGATGAACAGTTTGGCTTCCCCAGTGCTAAAACATCTGGGCTTAGTTCCCATTCTTCATTAACCGGAGTTTTCATAAAGTCTGACTGACCAGCTTGATTGTAGACATTGAGCTCCATATTTGTCACTCAGAACACCTGAGATATATGGCTAGAACTGAGGTAGGGGGAAAGGGAGAAGAAAAGGTGTCAGATATGCCAAGTCTGGCTTTTGAATTAGTATATATGCAAGGCACAATTAACAGTAAGGGAATGTTGGGAGAAGGGGAGATGAAACATCAACTGTATCATGTCAGCCAGACAGTAGTCAGAACCAAGATTTTAGTTAGTGTGGTTTATTGAATAATTTATAATTAGCTAGGTTCTCATGTCACACTAATCTGTAGGCCAAAATACAAAAATTGCAATTGGAATTCACATATTGTGTTAACCAAACACATAATGGCTTACAATAATAAGTGAACTGTATAAATCTCTCTAAGCCTATCTAGGATACTTGCAGTTCTCTTGCACCAAAGATCTCAACAGGTTAGAAAATGAGCCTACTCTTGCCTGAGAATATAACTAACTCTATTTGAAACTTCAATCTTAATGAAGAAAGCAATTTCCAATTTATCTGCTGGAGTTTATTCATTTTCTTCTTCTATTTTTTTTTAATAAAAACTTCCTTTTCAAAGATTCTAGCAATCTTCCAAAATATGGAAATACTCTACAGAAGTACAGAAAAAGGCAACTGGCCAGGAAGTCTCTCAATCATATTTCCACACAGCAGCTCTGATGTCAGTGAAAATTGATCTTTTTTATGTATTTGAGGAATTGGTCAGTTCATCCATAGAGACAGGATTCATTCATCTCCCAAAGTCTCACAGCCCAATCTGAGTCTTATTTTCACTTTTTGACCCAAAAGCACAATACTAAATTTTAGGAAAGCAAATAAAAACATAAAAATCCACATTGTCTACATTAACTACTATATCACATTTCTGAGTCATGCAAGTTAACTTCTGTATTAGGGGAAGACAAATTAAAACATTAAACTTTAATCCACAATTGCTTACTTGAGGCCTCCCTTAAGCATTCCCCAGATAAGTGAGTCACTGTAGAGCATGACCAGCAAGGCCAATTCCTCCCATATCAAAATAGAGAAACCATATAGCTTAGCAGTTTCTCAACTCTTTCATTCTGCAATTCTCCAGAACATCATTTTGCTTCCTCTTCAATAGAATAGTCAAGTGAGTTCTCCACCCTCTTACATGCCCTTGTTTAAACCCCAAGGAACCTCACCTTCTGAGCAAAATCAATAAATTTGATCCTAGAAAGAATCCGCCTCAGTTCCCCATGATTGATTTTGGGATCTGTGTCTTTCAGAGGTACATCCCGGCTCTGTGTCATCAAGGCCCACCTCAGGCGGAGCTTCCTAACTGACAGAACCCCTGGCTGGTGTTCAGAAGTGGGGCTTCTTGTCACCATAATATAAAAGGCATCTTTTTGAAGATCATTTATTCCAACTAACAAATGAAAAGGGAAACAAAAACAACCACCAGTGACTAGTAAACAGTAAATCACATTTGGATTCCTAAAGCTAATATTTATTAGTTGTTCTTAAATGAATTCAGGTTTGGCTTCTAGTTTCAGCTAAAAGCTAGGAACGGTGATCAGCGGTCTGAAAGTGCTATGAATACAAATGGCTCTGCAGCACAGATACAAGGTCACAATCACACAGCATTTTTGGTTGCACAATTACACACAAGCAAAAACAAATAATCTGAAACCTTAGCACACTGTAACTACTTCTAAATCTTAGAAATTGTAATTGCAACAACAAAAAACACAACCAATTTCATTAGAAGAATATAAGATGCCAAGAAAAATACACCTTCAGTATTTTAGATCCTTGACAGCCTAGACCAGTTTAATGAAATATGCAAATAAAGAACTGCATTGTGCATTCAAAGGAGAGATCAATATTTAACTAATAGGCTTAAGTACTACAAACAACATAACAAAAATGGGAACTGAGCCATTATTAGCCACCACAAACTAGGACATCTTTCAGCATTTACTTAAGGAAACTTGGCTTTTCCTTTCCGATGTTTCCTGGCATACTCACTAGACGAAGCAATTACTGGGTCTGTCGTATTACTCAGGTCCAAAAGGACTGAAGGGAAAGTAGGATGAAGAAGATAAAGATGGTGAGTCCTTGGCCTGGGTTCCTAAAACAGCAGCAACAACAGTAGCAGTCATAAAGGGCCCCTGCTTAATTCATCACACTCATTTCAACAGAATTAAAGTAGACCTTGTAGACCAATTCCATAGCTCTAGCCAGCGTGGCCAGTGATAAAAGGTAATGACAGCTACACTGCAAAACACAAGATTACACAGTGTAATAAAAAGAATCTAAAGCAACCTGGAACAGAGATGAGAAAAGCTTGTAATGATCAAACACCAATCAGTACATGGACATTTTCCAGTTATTACCACCTTCAAATTCCCATTAAAATGAGTCTATGTATGTATGTCAATTATCACTATTTCATCTTGCTGCCTCCTCCATTCACCTCAATATTGCTTGTAAGTTAAAGTGTCAGATTCACAATAACTGCCAATGTTCCTTGAAAAAAATTCTTGAGAGTCAGCTTTTATTTCATTTTATTTTATTCCAAGAGAAGAGGATGCGGGGAAGCAGTGGTTTGCCCAAATCCATAGATTACGGCAGGATCAGTTTTGCACCTTATATGGTTATTTATATTGCCTAAATTGAAATTAATAATGATAGCAACAGTCATGTGATATGAAGCTAAAATGAAAACAAGAATTGGAAACCTAATGTTTTTTTAACCTTCTAATGTTTTCTTCTCATCCCAGGTATTCCGATGATCTTGTATGATCAGTGGAGGAAAAGCACAGACAGGGTGAGGAAAAGTCATTAGAAAGAATAGAATAGAATAACAGAGTTGGAAGAGACCTTGGAAGTCATCTGGTCCAGGGGTCACCACTTTTCAGGCTTCAGGGACCAGTAAATTCATAATTTTAAATCCTGGGACCACTAATATAATCTGCCTAATGACTGGCTGGCTGGGTGTGGCTAGGTGGTTATGTGACTGGGTGGGCATGGCCAACTCAATGTCACTCAAGTTGAGGGGCACCTCGCTAACCTCTACTCGCCCCTCCCCTCCCAGCCACTCTTCACCTGCCTGCTTTTTAGGACCCCAACAGGAAGCAGTTGTTGGAGGTAAGCAGCCACCATGAGAAAGAGTTGGCAAAACAGCTGGATCAGTTCAAATTGGATCTGACTGAGAAGGAGGCTCAACCAAAGCACCTCACTGAGGACTACAAGCATAGGCTTCCCAAGCAGAGGGAAGATCTGTAGGAGAGCAAGGCCAGGTACCGGCACCTGGAGGCTCAGCAGGCTGAGATGGTCAGGCAGTTCCAGGCCATGATTCAGTCCCACTGGAACAAGGCCCTCTGGCTCTTTGCCACCAGTGGCACTTCCATCTAGCCTTCGCCCAAAGCCCCGTCCAGGAGACTGAAGCAGACCCCATATGGGGATTTCTGCACAAAAGCACCCTTCAACACAATAGGTTGAAGTGGGAGGCTCTGCAGCAACACAAATGTTCTTTGCACCTATCCGGCCCAGGGGCCGTAGTTTGAGGACCCCTGATTTAGTACAATATAAAAAATACAAATATTTTTTCTGCAGACCACCAAAATATTCTCGCGGACCACCAGTGGTCTATGGACCATCAGTTGGGGACCACTGATCTAGTAGTCCAACCATCTGCTAAGACAGGAAACCCTATACTATTTCAGACAAATGGTTATCCAATCTCTTCTTTAAAACTTCTAGTGTTGGAGCATTCATCACTTCTGGAGGCAAGTTGATTAATTGTTCTGTCAGGAAATTTCTCCTTAGTTCTAGGTTGCATCTCTCCTTGATTAGTTTCCACCCATTGCTTCTTGTCCTACCCTCAGTTGCTTTGAAGAATAGCTTGACTCCCTCTTCTTTGTGGCCGCCCCTGAGATATTGGAACACTGCTATCATGTCATCATGTCAGAATAGAAACACATGCATACAGATAGTCCTCGACTTATAATAGTTCATTTAGTGACTGTTCAAAGTTACAATGGCACTGAAAAAGGTGACTTATGACCAATTTTCACACTTAAAACCATTGTGGAATCCCCAAGATCAAGTGATCAAAATTCAGGCGCTTGGCAAGTGACTCATATTTATGACGGTTGCAGTGCCCTAGGGTCATGTGATCCCCTTTTGCAACCTTTTACCAAGCAATGTCAATGGGGAAGCCAGGTTCACTTAACATCCTTGTTATTAAATTAACAAGTGCAGTGATTCACTTAACAAATGTGGCAAGAAAGGTCGTAAAAAGGGAGGAAATTCACTTAACAAATGTCCCACTTAGCAAAAGAAATTTTGGGCTCCATTCTGATCATAAATCAAGGACTACTTGTACCAGATTTCTCTTTAGCTGTGCTAGCCCTTTATGTTTATTAAACAAATTTTATTCAGTTCCTTATATAGGTAATGTCTGTGTGGATTTATCAAACTTAACATTAAGAGTTTGGTCAATGTTCTCCCTTTCTTTTACTGTGTATAGCCGATATAGTTTGGCTGAGATGAATAAAGATTGTTTATGCAATCTTGGCAGGAAAATTACCTCAAGGTGGTCAAAGCTGCATTGCAGTAATAAATATTGCTACTGCTTATTGACAGAGTAATAAGCCCCTTTGTTAAAAGACAGATGAAAGCATGAACACTATTGTTTTCAAAGACATGCACACTCTTGTAATTGCTAAATAATTCTCCTAAAATGTAAGGTGTGTTCCCTAGCTTGGATTTATATCTAGGGCAGCAGCGATTCCATAGCACGCCAGGTTGAACACAGGTTCAAAATGAACATGGCTACATCTTCCAACATGTGTGATCTGACAAACATGTCCAACTCAAGGCCATTATGGTTTTATAAGTTTAATGGAATTGGCAAGCATTTGAAAAATAATCAACATTCCAGATATGGAAAAGTAATATTTACCCTAAGTCAGCTAGTGTGAAATTCCAATGGGAGACACAATTTGATGTTTTCAGATGATTAGGTCTGTAGCTTCCATAATTTGCCAATGGCTTTACTAACTAGGATACATGGGAATAAAAAGCTCACCAATTCAGAACTGGAATTTGCTTTCAAATCCAGTTTAAAATTCTGATAATCTCATAATCTGAGACTAATATATTTAAGCATTACCTCCATCTATATTACTCTGGCCCTAATTGTCAATCTACTAGACTGCCCAAACAAGCAGGTACAAGAAAAATGGAAACCCTATGTGGAATTCCTTTCCTAGGAAAAAATGTGGGTGCAAACACTTATTGGCTTTTAAAAGCATATTTCTTATCTCTTATTATGTGTATGCTTTTATGCCTGGATTTTGCAGCTGCTATACTGCATTAGGTTGATACTTTTTGCCAAAGGAAGTTTTTCTTAAAATATAAAAATATGTAGGGGTAGGGAATGGGAAGGGAATGGGAAGGGAAAGAGAGAGAGAGAAATGTAATGTTTACTACACTAGGAGAAGAGAAACCCAAGAATCTAGTCCTATAAAGCTGGTTGGGTGAATTTGGGCCAGTCTGTTTCTCTCTCAGCCCTAGACAGGAAAATTAAAAACTCTCTATCTACCAACCTAATCTACACAGCATAGAAGATTATAGTCCATAACTGTCAGAGAAGAAGCCTTTGATTCAGGCTGATGACAGATACATATGTGTTTAATAAAGAAACGGACCAGAAAAATATTCACAGAAAGAAAAATATTTTTTCCCAAAAAATATTGTTTCAAAGTCCCGGAAACACATAAAATCAGAAAAGGAAGATAGAATGGGCAAAATGTTTTTCATGCCCTTATATAACTGCAGCTTGTTTTCAAACATAATTAGATAGTGTGGTTTCAGGGCAAATGCCTCCTCCAAACTCAAAAAATCTGCACTCACCAAGCTTTTGAAGAGAGATTGCTTCTCATTAGCCCAGAAAAGAAAGACAGATTTTTTGTCCAAAGTCAGCACTGACAGTGCATCTGATTTCCTCATGTGATACGGCAGCTCATAATTCCAAACTGGCAATCCTGATTTACCATCCACAACCAGAATCTAAAAACAGAGAAACCCAGAATTAGCAAGATAAAACTTCAGGGGAAAGAGGGGGAAAAGTGGAAGAGAATTAAACAAAGGATTAAACACCCGTTCCACATCTGTTGTGTTCCCTTTAATTACCATACTTAAAAGATGCACATTAAATGCCAAAATGCCTTTAATGTCTAGCTTGGCCCTTAATCTCAGAAATGAATGATCACATGACAAATGTAATCAACGTCTTGTGGTCAGTTTAGAAGAAAGGTCATAGCTGTATCAACAGCAGATACATTTAAATGGCATAAACTACATATTCTATACGTTGCCACTAACCAGGAATTAAAATCCAAAATATCAGGGAAGGGGATCATCTGGCTTACTTTGAATTAGAATTCAAGTAATACTGCTTGTCACAATGGATCAACTTTAAATTGCACATTGGACAGCTATGCAACTCTTTCCCAATCTGGTGCTCTTCAACTGCAGAATTAACAAACCAGCATTGGGTTGAGGAAATATGTGATAAACATTTACTTTGGAGCTACCTGCCTGAATAGTTAAGATTGCACATAATTGTACTGTAAGAAAGCAGTGACTGCACCTTTCTAGAGACATTTCCATGCTGGGCCTGAAGCATGAAGTCCACAGTTTGATCATCATTGAAGTATCCCGGGCAAGGCTGGCTGTAAAAATGAAGAAAGCAGTTAGACTGAAAAGTGAACAAAGGAAACATGTCCGTGCCTGGAGAGAAGTCACTTTTCCTTCATTGGAGCATATCTGCATCCCTACGAGCCTAGACTTCATCGGAAAATTTCAGAATGTTTGTCCACTGAATCTGCTCTCCTAATCAGGAGACCAGTAGTTGTTAAAACAAAAACAAATTGACAATTTTGGGCCCTAGTAGTAACTTGAATTTTCTAGCAGCAATTTTTTCCCACTTAAGTAGAATCTGATTCAGCTAAGTTTCTACTTCACCTGAATCTTTGTGTCCTTTATGACTACTATCACCCAGTTCAGAGTAGTGAATGGAGATGAATCTTGTGCATGTACATACAGTAATACAAGAACAGGCAGTCTTCAAAGCTTCATGACCCTTTCATGCATCTTTTTAACATGGCTAGGATTACACACACACACACAAGTTGTCCATTTGGACTTGGACAAGTTCAAACCAAAACTTCAAACCAAAACCTTTTTTTAATGCTACTGGTAATGCCAAGGTTCTTGTTTCAACTGCAAAGTCATAAATACTTTCACAGTCAGAGGTAGCTTTTTTAAAATGTGTATGATATTATTTTTCATCTAATTAGGCCTGTTACCACATCTAGTAAGTTTTTGGCATAAACTAAAGATGTACCTGTTCATCTAACACCTTAACTTAAACGAGTCAAACAACTAAAAAGGGGGAATATATTGATTGCTCACTTGAAGGCAACAAAAGCCAACCAGATTCCTGAAAGAAGAAACTTCAATTATTAAGGTTACTAACAAGAATGCGGCAGGTAAGTAAATAACTGCCTAGGCAAAAATAGAATGAGTTCCCTGCTTCCCTAATGATAAATGTTGATGTTGATGTCAGTAATTACTTTAACTTATTTTCATGTCTGAGAATCAACTTACGACATTACAGACATGTCATATTAATGGAATAATTAAAAAAAAACACCAGCCATTAAAGGTTCAGATGAATATATCTTTCAGTTGCTTAGAACTGTTTCCAGTGGCTCTTCAAACAAACAGATCAACCTGACCCAACTTGATGATTCACTAGATGCGCTGAATGCCAACTCCCCAAAACCCCATCCAGTTTAACCAGATTTAAGGAAAGCTGATTTAACAGAAAAACATTCCACAAAGCTGAGAGGAAGCTCCTGTAGATTAACTCTAACAAGAGTTGTTCTCCATTAACCTGCCATTACATATGAGTTCAACAGGAGAAACAGAAAAGGTCACATTCCCACATTCAAACCCAGTAACCTGTCAATATCTGGCTGCTCTAGAGTCCAACGCTGTTCTAAATCTTGACCTCGCAGTAAAGTCAAACCATGTTCAGTGGTGATCAAAAGGTCACTGCAATTGCTGTCAGGAGATTTCACTGCCTGTAGAAACACAACGCCATCACTGCAAGATGCAGAGAGGAAAAAGAAATAATGAGTAAATTACAGTAATGTCAATCATTTTCCCAATATACTCAGTTCATACTGCTTTTCCGGTCACGGACTCATTGTAATGGCAGCAGTTCTGTACAGAACAGGTTCCCCATTTTTCTCCTAATGTGTTTTTTTTCCCTTTCAATTTCCAATCTAACGTATAAGCTTAGAACTTTCTGATGGTCTCTGCTTCAACTATTAAGCAGGTACCATCTGTTTTATTTTTCTGCTATTATTGTAAAAGCAATAAATGTTTATCTTTAAAAAAAAAAGGCTCTGACTCAGTTTAACTTTTCTAGATTAACCAAGCCTGGGTAAGTGCTACCATTCAGCTATTATTATGTTTGTTATTATGGTTTCTGTCCTTGGAATCTTCTAATTTTAACCACACAATAATGGTGCTGGGTATTTGAGCCTCAGAGAGAGCACTTGAACCAAGACATTTATGCAAATACTTATAGCGTTTTTTAATAGGAAAAAAAAGGAGATATTGTGTCTTTATAAGATAGGGTTACCAAATGAGAGTTGATGCTGAGACAAACTCTCAATCAAATCATGGTTTGTATTGCTAGTTAAGTTCATATGAAGGAGAAGGTGTGTAGTCTGGGGCAACATCTAAACAAATTTGTGTATTGAGCCTTGGTGGCACAGTGGTTAGAATGCAGTATTGCAGGCTACTCACTGCTGGCTGCCTGCAATTTGGCAGTTTGATTCTCACCAGGCTCAAGGTTGACTCAGCCTTCCATCCTTCTGAGGTCAGTAAAATGAGATTTTGGGGGGAAATATTCTGACTCTTTAAGCCACCTAGAGAGGGTTGTAAAGCTCTGTGAAGTGGTATATAAGTCTAAGTGCTATTGTTATTGCTGGGAGTTCGCAAGAGAGACTTCAGACTTTTACTTTTTAAGCCCACCAGAAATATTTTTATTTTCTTTATTTATTTTGTCAAACGCTTACATTATGATAGAAATAAGAATAAACATGAGTTTAAATACAAGAAATAGGAACTAATAATTGGGGACAATAGGACAGGGACTGTAGGCATGATTGTGTGCTTATGTATGCACCTTACAGACCTATTAGGAATGGGGTGAGGTCAATAGAGGTTAGTTTGAGGGTAAAGGAGTGGGGATTTGAGCAGGTGACAACTCTGTTGCTGAAATCATGCTTCCTGCAATCAAGCTTAGAGCGGTTTACATTAAGTTTATATCTGTTGTGTGCTCTTGTGTTGTTGTGGTTGAAGCTGAAATATTCATTAACTGGTAAGACATTGTAACATATGATTTTATATACTATTCTTAAGTCCAATCTTAGCCGGCATAGTTCAAAGTTGTCTAAACCTAGAATCTCTGGTGATATAGGGTATTCTGTTGCGAATAGAGGAATGTAGTACTCTTCTGGTAAAATACTTCTGCACTCATTCAATTGTTTTAATGTCTGATATACAGTGCGGATTCCTCAGTATTACCAGAGGAGAAGTTTTGTCAGATTAGATTTACAACTCTGAAAGCCTTTTTGGCAATGCTGTTGCAGTGAGCTCTGGCGCTTAGGTCATTCAATATGAGAACTCCAAGATCCTTGACAGAGTGAGTTTCGTCAACAAGATCATATCCGCCTAGCTTGTATTTGGTGTATTGATTTTTTTTTTTACTAAAAACTAATTCCAGCATAAAATGTTTGTGATGGGTTTAAGGTAATTGTCCTGCACTTTGCTAAGGAATTAATTAGAGTATATCAGTAGTCCTTGACTTAGGACTAAAATTGGGACCAAAATTTCTGTTGCTAAGCGAGGCAGTTGGACATTTTTACAACTTTTTTTTTTTGCTACAGTGGTTAAGTGAATTACTGCAGTTATTAAGTGACTCATGTGGTCGTTAAGCAAATCCAGCTTCCCCCATTGACTCTGCTTGTTGAAATCCAACTGAGAACGTCTCAGATTGCAATCACACAATCCTGGGATGCTGCAGTCTTCATAAATACATGCAGCTGGACAAGTGCCAAAATTTTAATTACTTTTTATTTATATGTCTTCCCAACTCACTCTCAGTGATACTGGGTAGTTTACAAGGATAAAATCCCAATACAAAAAGGAACACACGCACAGAGTGATTATAATCAAGCCATTTGATGGGCTCCATGCATTTTGGGGTCCCCAGGCCCATTGGCACAACCATATCTTCAAAGCCTTGCAAAAGACTGTCAAAGTGTGTGTGTGGGGGTGGGGGAGGCAATCTCATCTCTGCAGGGATGATGTTCCACAGGGAGGGAGCCACCATGGAGAAGGCCCTTCTTCTTGATACTCACCAGATGGACCTTCTTAGGAGAGGAAACCCATAGCATTATGTGCCCATGGGGATGTTGTGACAGCCATAAGTGCAAAGATGGTCATAAGTCACTACTGTTGTTAAATGAATGGTTGTATTAAGGAATACCTGTATGAGAAGTTTTTAGATATCTGTTTTTTCCCCCAGAAAAATTCAAAATGATTTAATGTCATTAAATTAAATTAAACTAACTAAAAGAAATAAATAGGACTACAGCCTATGGTCTTTAATAATGTTCCCTTCTTCCAGATTGCATATTAGAATTCAACGATCACTTTTTGGTGGTTTCCAAGAGCTGCATTCAAAGCTTTCAGAAGCTGCCTGTGCCTGAGGCCCCAGGACTGCGCCTCTAGAGAAAAACAAAGAAGCAGCATGTCAAATGTTCAATGCTGCAGTGAACCTCCCTGCTATTATGTACTACACTGCAAAATTCTGTGTAACAGCATAATAAGCACAGTGGACTCTGAGAAGTTGGGTCAAATTGGGTCAAAGCAGACCACTATTTATATCAGAGATAGGGAACTATGACCCTTTTATGACTTGTGAACTTCAAGTCCCAGAATTCCTGAGGCAATGTAGCATAGTTCCCCCAATTTATATCCATGCACCCTGCAGATAAATCGGTGCCCACGTTAAGATGCCAATAGAGTCCTAGGTTTCACCTTATGTATTTACATACTCATCCAGGCCTAGGATAGCATTATGTATACTTATCTCCATGTACAACTTCTCTGCTAATGCTACAGATGTATCTGTGCCCAGGCTTATAAATATTTTAAGTAATTTAACCTGAAACAACTATTCCTACCCCAACCTTTTAACTTTAACTTTTAACCACTAAATATTAATCTCCATTTCAGATTAGATAGTTCTTACTGTTTATTAGTTACCATCTGTACATTTAGGGCTAATTTTATCTACTTTCTATTCAGGTTTTTATGTTCTTAGTCATTTTTTTTGCTGGGGAGGGGTTTGGGGGGAGAGGTGTCTGTTTTGTATAGTTTTACATAGTTCACTTTTAATGTTTAATAAACAACCAGTACCCCACTCGGCCATCATTTCAAAGATATTTCCTTACCTAAAACTGAAACAGAATGGATAGATAAAATTGCAGTGGGAAACAGGAGCAACTTTTAACTTCCTGCCAGCTTCTCCATTGAGTTTTCTTGTGGAAATTTGGCAGGGGCATTGGAAATCTCTGCCCCTTCCCTTGCTCCCTCCCTCCCTTCCCCCCTTCCCCCATTCCTTCCCAATGGGCATGTAAGTTGCTGTTATTGGGTGGGGAGGGAGCAAGAGATTTCAAGATTGGCTGGGAAACTGTCACAGAATATTGAAAATGGAAATCATATGACCACAGCAGCAGCCCAGCGGTTCAGCAAAAGCTATAACCTCCCCAACTTTCATTCCCTCATTCTCTCTGGAGTCATGGATCAAAAATTGTTGTTTGTTCTTTCATCCAATTAAAGGTCATGACAATAAAGAGGTTTTTTATAATACATAGATATTTCTAGTGCACAATGCATTGCTTTTGTCTAATGGTAGTTTTAGTTTAACTTTAGTTTTACAGTATATGTATATTGGACTTGGATCGCAACAACAAAAATAACTGGACCTAACTCTAACTCTTTAGCCAGCTGAAGATTCATGCATTTCACACTGAATTAAGACTGGGTGATTCACAAATACCGCTGTAGAGAAAAGATAGTGTCATACCTGTAAATATCAATGAACTCTAACAAATTGACCAATCTGTGTTTTTCCCATTCTGGTTCTTCGTGCTGCAGTCCTGAAGGGAAATTATCATGATTTCTGGCCTGTGCAAAGATATCTCGTAAAGCAACTGCATAGACTCGACCTAGGTAAAAAGGAAATGCAAAGTCTAAAATTCTGTTGTTTGATAAAGCAGGTGTGAAATCAGTCAGGAGCTGGAAACTTAAAGGCATTCAGTAGAGACATCCCATCACTATGAGGGCCTTTATATGTATACAGATAAAAATTCTAGCTATTCTATATAATCATATTTCTGTTCAGTTGAAATATTATATATATATATATATATATATATATATATATATAATTCAGCTTTGTTCAGGTATTTTGTAGTTGTAGCAACGCTTTGGCAGAATCTCATCTGAGAATCTCAGAATCTCAGATGAGATTCTGCCAAACGCTTGCTACAACTTTAAAAGCACAACTACAATGACATGGGAAAATACCCGAACAAAGCTGAATGCCATACATGTAAGTACCCACAAAAACTTGAGTGTATGTATGTATGTATGTATGTATGTATGTATGTATGTATATATATATATATATATATATATATATATATATATATATATATATGTGTGGATCTTTGGTTGTTCGGGTTTTCTCCCGCGTAAGATTCAAGTATCTAGGCAACGTTTCGATGAAGTCTCATTCATCATCTTCAGGCTTCTGTCTCCGGCTCTGTGCTTCTCAGAGTGATGTGAGATTGCAGCTGCTTCTTCCTTTTAACTGCTAGTGGGGTGGGACTTGATTGGGTGGGGGCTTGGCTGTGTTCTGATTGGGTGGGGTGTGTTCTCATTGGTAGGGGGTTTGGCTGTGTTCTGATTGGTTGGGGGTTGGCCGTGTTCTGATTGGTTGGAGGCGTGTTCTGTTCAGGTGGGGGCTTGGTTGTGCTCAGGTTAGTCTTAGTTGCTGGGGATTTGAGTTGGTGAGCTGTGATCTTGCTGTTTGGCTTCGAGTTCGTGGTCGTGCTGCATCTTCATAGTGGGTGTCGGTTTGCTTCATGTATGGCTCGGAGGGGTTTGAAGTGGGTAGTGATGCAGCTGCAGTGCAGCTTCTGGTCCATGGTCGTGTCTCATCTTCTGAGTGGGTGTGAGTCTGTTTTCTACATGGAAGTGTGGTGGTGGCATCTTGTGTGGCTCTCATGGGTGTGGGTCTGGTGTCCTTCTTCATGTTAGGTACTCGTCTGTTCATGAGGGCGGGTTTCCAAATGGCTGGAAGGCGGGAGGTGTCATCTCGTTTGTTCATGCTGTGTGGGCGTTTTTCTATCTCTATGGCTTCTCTGATTATTCTGCTGTTGAAGTGTTCGGTTGGTTGAGAACACGCCTCCAACCAATCAGAACACGGCCAACCCCCCAACCAATCAGAACACAGCCAAACCCCCTACCAATGAGAACACACCCCCACCCAATCAGAACACAGCCAAGCCCCACCCAATCAAGTCCCACCCCCACTAGCAGTTAAAAGGAAGAAGCAGCTGCAATCTCACATCACTCTGAGAAGCACAGAGCCGGAGACAGAAGCCTGAAGATGATGAATGAGACTTCATCGAAACGTTGCCTAGATACTTCGAATCTTACGCGGGAGAAAACCCGAACAACCAAAGATCCACATACAAATACCCACGAGAACCTCAGAAAACATATATATATATATATATATATATATATATATATATATATATATATATATATATATATATATATATATATAATTACACACACACACACACACACACACACACACACACACACACTCATACAAGACTCTTTGCATTGGTATTAATGTGACCTAATATCTAAATTATTATTACGGATAATCACATAGTCAGCCAGATGTTTAGGCTCAATTTGACATTTTTACCTACCTATCAAATCCTTTCTGAGGACCTGGGATAGGCAGATGTTATTTGACCATGTTAAGGGTATTGCTGCAGGATGTAAGCTTTTCCAAATAAAGCTGCCTTTTGCAATTGACTGGTGGTGTCTTCCACTATGCCACTGATCTTTGCACAAAGCTTCTGATATTTCTATTGACTCCTTCTAGGGACTTGATTATCCAATCATATGGCTGGGAGTTGAATGCTTTCTTTTACATTCAAGTTGGCGTCCCTTCTCTTAAGAGTTTTCCAAAATCATCTTGTCAATTAGGAGCTGATCTTTTGTTTCCTCTGCTCTTTGGACAGTTTCCTTTTGGCTCAGGTATCAATATATTTTTAGCTTTTTTTATATGAAAGAAATTGGTACCTTTCTAAGCAATACAGTACCAGTTATGTGTATATGTGAAATAAAAGGGGCTGATAGCTATTAAAAAGATACTGAATAAGGTTGGGTTTTACAGAAAAGTCATGCCCATAGTGATTTCATCTTTTTTATCCACCTTGACAACTAGATATTCTTTAGGAATGTAAATCGCTATGCTTGGTATGATTTTGGCATTTATAAATTAAAGAAATAAATATCCTGAAGGCAAAGCCTATGAAATGCTAGTCATCAGGATCAAAGTAATGCTGCAGGGTTGATGGGTCAAACTGTTTTTATGTAATTTCAATATGATTTAGAAATAAGAATAAGAAAGCAACTGGACATTTTACCAAAGCCAAACAGGATGTAGACTGCTCCATGGCAGGTGATATAAGTCTGTGGATTAATCAGTTTTCCACTTCTATTGATACTGTACTTCACAGGTCCTCCCACTGGGTTTCCAGTTTTAGTCGATATCAGGATAAAGCTTAATTCTGGCTACATAAAAAAAAAAAGATAGAGGGGATGTAAAGATGGAAGTCCAATTACTCTCTATCCAATGCACATCCAAGAAAGACTGAATGAAAAAAAAAATATTATTTTCTAGCTGCATCCTGTTAAATCTTATCAGGTTTCTTATTTAACCAATCTATCCAAGGGTCAGATCCTGTGGGGAAAGTTGAGTATAGCTTATTACTGCAGTTTTTGAATTAACAAAAGTTTATAATATTTTTCTGCTTCAGAAAAAAAGGCTGGCACATTTTGGAAGACTATTCATTAAGCAATTATTCTAGCCTTGCCTAATCTTTCTAAATATCTTGAACATCTTGTTGGGATAAGCTATAAGAAAATAGTGTGTTCAGATCTTTCTCCTTCCTTACCCAGGCTTTTGAAATGCAGCCTACCTGTGTTTTTCCAAGAGTCAAGACCATCAAATCGCTGATGCGATCTCCATCCACATCAGGTATAATAACAGCTGGAGCAGCCAAGATTCCATTAGAAAAGTGGGAGGTATCAAAGGTCCAAACTGGCTTCCCTAAAGGATGATATACAATAACATATGTATCAGCCAAGAAGCATCTTACAAACTGGCTAGGGTTTACAGGTAGGGTGTGCTCGATTGGTGAGGGTGTAGGGGGAGGTGGCAATTGAACAAACTTCAACCAAAAGCTGGTCACATTTATCAAATATTCAATTTAGCACTTTCCAGGTATGTTAGGATCGCAACTCCAATAATTTAATTTCTAAAGATCGTTGGAAATACAATAATTAAGTCAGATCTGTGGTTCCCAACTGCACACTGCACTGGCCCAGGGTTGCCCCAGCAAACCTACAGGTGTGTCACAGTTATTACTTAATAAACAGAACTCTTATTGCTGATGGGCAGAGTTTGGGAACCATGAAGGGCACCATGAACTCAAAAAGTTTGGGAACTCTTTTTATCTTAGCTTGTTTTGTTTTCATATTCGGTGACAATGTTGCAAAGCCCAGCGGTTCTGGATTTGTAGGTAGTCCTTGACTTATGACAACAACTGAGCTCAGAATTTTGGTCATAAGCCATTGCAGTCTAAAATCAAGTCACATGTGACCAGTCTTAAATTTATGAGTATTTTCCAACATTTGATAAGTGAATCACTGCAGTCAATAAGCAAGTCACATGGTCATAAGTCCAAATCCAGCTTATCCAAGAGGGTTTTTTTTACTGTAAAACATTTTTAAAAACCCACAAAATGCAATCGCATGACCACAGGATGCTGCAAGCTATCATAAATGCAAGCCAATTACCCAGCATCCAAAATGTAGTCACATGATTGCAGACTCCTCACATCCTGGACACAAACTGATTCATCTTTTTCCCTCAGGATGGTGCTACAGAGCAGCGATGGCTAACCTTTTCGTCGTCGTGTGCCAAAAGTGTGCCCATGCGTACGCACATGCCTACACCCATAATACATAGTTTGACCTGCAAAATATTTGCCACTTTACAAATCTGTGCCTGTTTTCAAAACTGTGTCTTATTGACCCTTTTTGTGTCCATTGTTGAAGTTTACATTATTTTAAAAGTAATTTATATGGTTAGCACTGAAGAAAGAAGGTTGACAATTCAATGGCACAGTAGATCCTTGACACTTCTCATCTAAAAGATCAAATGTTGGAAGAAAAAAGAAGAAGCTGTTCAACAAGGTATCATTATTCCTTCTAATAAGGAATCAGAGTCAGAAAATGGGGTGTTTCAATAGTGTGAATTATTAGCTGCACCAAATCAACTTACCTGATGGGGCACTCAGAAGACTGAGGAATGCAGAGGTCCCAGTAACAAGACAGACAGGCTGTGCAGAAAATGCAGAGTCCAAATTCTTACACTGCACACCCAGAATCCCTTCTTTAACATGGCTGGACCATAAGATGCTGCCGTTCATACCCGAAAGTGCTATTATTGTTACCCATGGTGTGGAGACACCTGAGGACACAGGTAGAAGAGGTAAATTGATCTTTCTATAACAAAAGGGGGGAAACTGCTGTGGAGAGTTGTGCTCCTTTCAAATTTTTCCAAGGCTACTTGGAAAGTGAAGTATACATTGCAACATATCGCAGTGAAGTGATTGTTCATTAAGAAATCAAAGACACTAAATATTTCGTTTAAAAACTGTCACTCAGATATGGAGCAATTGTGTTCATGTTCTTTGCCAGCAAGTTTGCTAGAAAGAAGGTTGAGTTTGTGGGCTGCCAGCTTGATACAATTTCATTAAGCTCTCAGTTCTGAAATTACTTATTACAATATGAATACTTACCCAATACACTAGCATTTTTCAAAGCTGTGAAGGAGAGTAAGACATCAGGGAGACCATCATTATTTACATCAAAAAGTTCTGGTGGAAACAGAACTCCATCTGAAAAATAAGGTGGAATAGTTACTTTTCCAGAGTGTACCTCCCATCTATTCTAAGCATATTCAGGATGGCTATTGATACAGGTATCATAAAAATTTTGTGGTAAATGTAATTTCACTATTTTCTGCAGTTTAGCCCACTCAGACAAATTTCTTGACCATTGTAATCAATTCACATGAGCTAACATCTCACAAAACGACCTTCTTGAGAAACCTTTGATCCTGACCCCTTATCCTAAAACTCAAAATCACTACTATTGCTACAAATGTAAGGGAGAGTTCAGATCACTTAAAATCCAAGAACCTGAGGTGCCTGGCATGAGTTTTGAAACATTTCAATATGAGGAAAAGAGGAATTGAACAAAATTGATG